>NC_134247.1:22500792-22804500 GCF_965152275.1 Natator depressus | reverse complement strand
TTCTGGCCAACCCAAGCCAATTGCATGCCAGCCCAAACTGTTATAAAGCATCCAAGTCCTTTATAGTGGGAAGGGACTGGTGAAAGAATCCACCAGTGAAATGGCTTCTGAGCTCAAATATTTGCTAGACCATGGTAATGCTTGCGAAAGAGGCCAGGGAACCTTGCCCATACTTTTAACAGATTTAGTAGCATCAATAAATTAGAGCCACTAGTTTGCTCTATAACTTTTCATTAATTTTTTTAGTGTTAGAGATAAGAACCGCCGTAAAACACTTCTAAAACTCCCATTAACATGAATAAAATTCCCTCATGGTTTCCTTGGATATGGGAAACACGATTAGATAAATATATACTGCATTGTATTGAGCAAGCACTTTGAACATGACCTCTGTAATTTGTTCCCATACCATTGGCTTAATCTATGGGGCCAGGGCGTGAGATGAAGTAAGCACCTGCACATCTCTCTGACGTCAATGGCACTTGCAGGTGCCCTTTGCCTCTCAGATTTTGGCTCTATATTTTTGTTCGCCTAGAAAATGTTTAACAATAACAACTGCAATCACAGTGTGAAAAGGGAAACATATTGTTTTTTCAGCTACAGGAGCTGGCACAAGATGCACATTAAGTCTCTCGTTGCATTAGGCTGGAGACAGCCTTGTTTGCCATAGCAGCCTTCCCATGCCTGAGTTGGATCCTACAGTTAGATGTGAGAACAGTCTGCTGGTAACGATGTTCCTCAGCTAAAGGGAAACCGCAGGTCAGGCTTACTGGGCGAGGGGTAACTGATAGACTCTTGGAAAACTGTAAATGCAAAATCCTACCAATGAATAACTTCCTCTCCAATGAACCTGGGGCTGGACTTTAGTATATCAGTTGTTGCTGCTGGGAAAAAGTTTTCAGGGCAAACCGATTACAAAAACTATTCTGAGACAGATCCTTAGCTCGTGTCACTCAGCCTAGCCCCATTGACTTCAACAGAGCTCCATTGATTGACACCTGCTGAGGATCTGGCTGTAATTCTACACAGGCATTTGAGGTCTGTTGTATTTTTCCCCAAGGAGTTCCTCGGGTGCTTTATTAAACCCTAGGGTACCCTTCATTTTAACCAGCTTTAATCTTCCTGCCCTCAAAGCTTCATGTCACAGTCATCATTATTCAAGTGCCTAATTTGTAAAGAAAGAGGTGCCGGGCCTCAAGCATTCATAACTGATGCAGCAAGCCCAGAGGTGCCGGGGTTGTGAACTGCCAATCCTAGAGGTGCCGGGGCTCAGCCCTGGCAAGCCCTGGCACAAATGAAGCGCTGAATTCTTCCCATCAACATTTCTCTTCAATCAGCCTGAGGGGATGCTGTTTAGCAGCAGAAGACTCTCTCCCAGCTCCGTGGGTCAAGGAGTGAGAAGCTGAGACTGGCAATTGAGTCCGAGTCAGGCCTGTGGCAACCCATGGCGCTATTCCATAAGCCACTGGACCAACCCCACAGCCCATGCTGGCCTGGAAAATGCATGCAGGTGCCTGCCTGGCAATGGGGAACAGTGCTTTGGGGATTATAACACATTTAGTTATTTATCAACTTGCCAATTTAAATGCCTGATTCCTGTGATTATTTCTAGAAAATCTGCTTCATGAAAAATATTTTCATTAATCAAGGAGGAGGGAAGAAGCAGGGATGGGAAAATAAAGGTTAAACATTTGCTTAAATTTTATAATAACTCAGAGGACAGTTCAGCAATGGAACAAACTGCTCAGGATAAAATTCTTCTGTCTCATAGAGAAACCGCTAACGTGCCTAATTTTTTCTGCACTCGAGGCTCATGCGGCTCTGGGGACGAGGTCCACTGCAATTGTATTTATTTACTACATGCATATAGGGAGCCCATCATAGTGGAATCTGGGCACATTTGACATGCCCTAATATTGGGTCTATTCATATCTCCCAGTACGAGCAGAATACAGACCATGCTTCCCTCAGCACTGAAGACAAAGGGCCAGATCCTCAGCTGGCGTATCTGAGCATAGTTCCCTTGACTTCAGTGGAGCTATCCCAGTTGACACCTGCTGAGGATCTGGCTCACAGAGTGAAGAGAGACTTAGTCAGTGAGATAGATGGCTCCAGGATTTCATGCTGAAATTCATGGGAAGCAAATCTGAGGGGGATTTGCTGAGCTCTGGAGCCCCTTCTGAGTCAGTGGATTCTGTGCTGCTGTGATTTAAGTGTGCCAGCATCTATATATGGACCTGAATGTGGTATTTTTATATTAGTGTCGACAATGTTCTCAAATCAAAGTGGGCAAAGACCCAACATCCAAAGTGTTGTATTTCCTTACCCTTCACCTCATGTTTTCTTACCTTTAGCTGAGTTTTACCCTCATTCAGTCTTAGAGGCAGTGTGGGCTGGTATCTAGAGCACTGGACTGGGACTCTGGGTTCTAGTTCCAGGTGTGCCACTAGCCTGCTGGGTGACCTTAGGCAAGTCACTCCGTCTCCCAATGCCTCCGTTTCCCCTATGTAAAATGGGGCTTGTGATATGTATCTCCTTTGCAAAGCACTTTGAGATCTACTGATGATAAGTTCTCTCTCCCTCTTTCTGTGTGTATATATATATATATATATATAAAAGCTAGGGATTATTAATACAGAGGCTAATGTTTCATACACATGGATTGGAGCAGAAGCCAGAGCTGGTACTTGTCATGATGGGGTTTGGATGCTGTCGTCAGACAGCTGCACAGATAATCATTATGTTGCGGGCAGGGTCTGTTACACTCATTCTTCAGCTCAGTACCCCATGGAAGAGAAATGAGAAAGAAGCTGTGAAGAAACGGCCATGCAAATGTCCAGGAAGTCAGAAGCAGTACTGCAGCTTGGTCATTCATCCTGCTCATCGGTGGGTATCACATGCTGATGGCAGGTGGAAGCTCTGAAGCAGCTGTTTTTTCCTGTGATGAGTGGAGACACATGCACTTCACTAACCACAGACCCTTGAAGCAGGATCTTCAAGCTGTCTTTGCAGACGTTCTTATCCTGTCTGAGAGCAACACATCAGTGTGGTGCTTGAAATAACAGCATTTATATACAACTGGCATAAAACAAAGACAGGGCTAGTTGCACAGGGCCTGCTTTTCAGAGATGATGAAAACCCACAGATCTTATTGCATTCTGTAGGAATTGTGGGTGCTCATCACCTCTGGAAATCAACCTCTTCCCCCTTTCTGTGCCTCAGTTTACCCATCTGTGATGAGGGGAAGGCAATGCAATACCCTCTCTTGTACAGTGCTGTGGAGTGTGGGTGAAAAGTACTATTTATTATTACTATGCCTAGGTGTTCAGTATGAGTTTTTTCAAGAGAAAAATGGCAAGTGAGGTCAATGATGCAGTCAAATGGAGTATGGAGTACTGCATGGAGTAAGTGGAGTAAAAGCAAAGCCTCTGGCTGGGATGGTCTACAGGAATTCTACTTCAAAATCCATTCTGTATAGGAGAATTTGTTTCAGAAGAAACATTTGATCCCAAGCATTACTGAGCACCCATAATTTCGATCAACTTCCAAGTGCTCAACACCCCTTAGGATCAGGCCCTAAATCCTGGGACAGCCTAAGGAAGGTTCATTCTGCCACATGAGGCAGAATGGTATAATAGGTATGGATGACATTGTTATGAAGGACCAGATGGGAAGCAATATCCATAGAAGTATGGGCCTATAAGCTGGTAGAGTTGCTAACTGTAGTCTCACAAGTGAGCCTTGCACTGGGAGAGCTTTCTCACAGCCTTTTATTCTCGGGAAGCTTAAAGTTAAACTGATTTCCAACAAAAAGGTTTTAACACAAACAAAACCAGCACAGTTAGGCTAAAACAAAACCAGTCTTGGAGGTTTGCCTTCCCTTTAGCTTGTCCACTGCTAATCTCTGCTCTCCTCTCTCTGGGCCAAAGCATGACATCCTTATTCTGTCCTGATTGATACACACTCCCATTGGCTACAAGGGAAGTTCAGCCTGTGAGAGGACTGAGCAAAATCCGATCTTCTGTGATTATCAGGGATCTCGCTTTGAAAAAAGCATCTGGAGTTTAGGCTCTTATCTCTTGACTGGTTTCCCAATGATACCAAGGTTGCTGGGCTGTCTGAGCCCTGCCTTATTTTCCCAAAGCACACTAACACTTTCTCTTTATGGCCGCATGTGGGAAGCAAGAAGTCCTGGCTGGGAACTAGCCCCCTCTTTGCCAGTTCCAGTACCCAGCGATGGATTATTGAACGGGGAAGCACAAGCCTTACATGAGGACCTTTGAAATGGTGTGAAATCTTCTCCGGTGTCTGTAAGATTTTCTGTGAAAATGTGTGGCCAGCTTAGCCTTTCTGGTGCTATTGAATTGCAGACGTAAATGTGGGATGGCCCCAGGTAGGGCATAGGGTCAGTCCACAATGCAAAATTGTGTACTGGGATGTTGTCTGGGAGGAACCACTGACGCGGCCTCATTTCTGCCTTCAGTGGAGTGTGCGCCAACAAAAATACAGCTGATCTCCCAAAGCCAACACCTCTCAGGCTGCCACACCTTAGACGAAGATTAGGACAGGAAACACTTATACACTGTGATTACTAATAATCATTGCAATAATGACTAACATTTATTTGGTTCTTTAACACACAGAGTAAGTTCACTGCCCCAAAGAACTGACAGATTGGAGAGAATTTATGGTATGCGTATTAATCAATTTTAAGATTAATTTTATGCATATTTATTAAACTCATCAAAACATCTTTCCCTTTCTAGGTAGGTTTAGAAATGCCAAGCAGTATTATCTAGGAGAAAATGATAAGGGCTAGCAATCCCCCGGCCTCAGCCACAGTCCGGAAAGAACATACTGTAGTATCGCATAAATCGTTCAACATCAGGGCGTTACCTTTTCCTCTGAAAAATTCGCCACTGACATGTGGCTAGCAGAGTCTGTGTCTAGTACAGCACCCTGTGCCTCTTTTTGAGGCCTCTCTGTTATAGCACCCTGACATAAGGCTCTTGCACTCCCCCCCCCCCCGCCCCCATGTAATTAAATGCTTGGCACCTCACAGGGTCTGGGTGTATTCTCACATAGAAAAATGTCACAACAGACCAGGAGACATTTTAAATATAGAGGCTCAAATTGGGCCTCCATTTACACTTACACAATCCCACTGATTTTTACCTGGATTGTATGGGTGTGGCTGAGGGCAACATTTGGTTTAGATCTTTTTACCTGGGCTGCTTCCCAGCTGGCACGCCATGGGAGCGTGCATCCAGCTGTCCCTTGACCATGTCTCTTTTCACCCGTCCTCTCCTCCCTCACACCAATAGCTTTTCAGCTTCACTTCCAGGGCATGCGCCAGGGTATTCTCAGGGTTGTTCTGGGCATGGCCACGGAGGGTTCCTCATTGCTGTCTCAGCTCTGTTCCAACCATGAGAAACCGCTGGGCATACAACCATGCTTTTTCTGGCTCTGGCAAATCCCAACTCATTGGTCCTCTCTTTCCTATTGCCTAGACTTGGATACATTTGTTCTTAGGCTATAGCCTGTTGGGGGAGGAGGAAACCTAACAAACTCATGGGCTGTATTGGAACTGGCCCCCAGAATGCCAGTCCTAGCAGCCCTGGTGTAAGTGAGAAATCAGTCAAGATAAAGCCCTAAACTCCAGAAGCTTTTTCAAAGGAGGATCCCTGATAATTACAGAATATCCTGAGAGATGGTGTAACCCAGAAGCAGCTCACAAGCTGATGTTTCATTAGGGCCTACCCATAAAAAGCAGCATTTTTTTGTTCTCTCCACGGGCTGAAGAAGGACCTGAACCAAAACTCTGGATCTCTACTTCAGGAAAACTTTGGATCCATATCTGAAATTTGTGGCTCAGCCCCCTCTCTACTGATCATCACTGTTAACTTACAAACATTGTTCTCAGAGATTGGATGGCATTACTGGAAAGGCCAGTGGGCGAACACCAAAATACAAAAAGAGCTAAGTTTAATATCAGACTTTTCTAGGAAGACATGGAAAATCACTCTGCCTTAAATGGATAAGAACACCATTGGGAGGGATAGGACTTTCGCTTTCAAACTTTTTTCAGGGATATCGCTTATAATGGAATGTTAAAAATTAACACAGTGATTGAGGCTGATGGAATAGCTCACTCCCTCATTAAAAGCAGATGGCCTTGCTAAAGCAGTCAGTAGATTGATGGAATATAAGACCAGAAGGGATCTATTTGATCCTGATCTCTTGCATAACATAGGCCAAAGAGACATCTTCAGGGCCAGATTGTGACCATATGATTGGCCCTCAGCAAGGGGCAGTGGGTTGTTCAGCTGTCTCTGGAGCAGCATAGGGAATCACAGTGTCTGTGCCAGTTTCTCCACCGTTCCAGGGAGGTAGTGAACTGCAGTTGTATCTGGTGAGTTGCATGCTGCTTGATGCCCCAGCTGGCTAGCACTATTAGGTGGCAGAACAATGGAACTGCCCACTCCCTGCCCTCTCCTGCCTGCCTACACAGGGAGGGGCCATAGGTGTTTCTGATGTGAGTAGCCAGTGCCAGGCCCTTACATCCCCTTAATCCTTGCACCAATCAACATCAGGCAATGATTTGGCCCAAAGTTAGTTTGAATCCTGCCACTCCTGTTGGCCTTTAGGGGATTTGTAGTTGAGGACAAATTTTGCGAGCTGTATCAAGGACATTTTAGACTTCTCTTACACCCAAATGGAAAAATAGAGCAGAAAAGCGAGGTCCCAGGGACTGCTGTACACTCTTGTAGTTTTCAGGCCAACTTCAATAAATATCCAAAACTATCAGGAATTCGCTGAGCAATGGATGTCTCTGACATATAGATTTTATTGGAGATGATCTAAGTTTTGTGTGAGTCAAGTATCTCTGCTTCTAACCCACTAGGCATGAAATCTACAGCTGAGCAATTGCCAAAGCTAAGGGACAGGTGATCCGATGAGCTGTAAGAAAAGGTCTTGGGCCTTGTCCTCAGTCCCCTGTGAGGTAGGGCAGTGCACTGATGAGATGCGTGGGCAGAAAGGTGAGCTGGCACATTCCTCTTGGGATGTGAAATCACTGGGGAAGAAGTTTCATGCAAGCCTGTGAGATGCGCTTTCCCTTCCCCAGGGCAAAAACTGCGATGTTCTTCTGGTACAGTAGGAAGAACATGAGCTCATACACACACACACCTAGCGCTTATTGACTCACTGACTCACCAGCCAATATCTTCACCTTTAAGGGCTACCTGGTGAAGCCTACAAGCCCATCTGTAGGCTAGAGATTGAGTCATCAAACTGGAGCATGGGTACGTGATAGAGTAAATGGAGTTTGTTTGTCTTGTTTTAACAGTAAATTGATTCTTTTTTATCTGCATAAGGGAGATGTTGGGATGAGAAATCCGACTGTCACCCCTTGTTTGGTTGCCTCATGCACTGAGAAGTGAACAGGTTGATTTGTCTAAATCTGTGTCATAGCCAGAAAAGATCACCGCCAATTGCTCACATGCAGAGGTGTTAGCAGGACTTGACAGTTGCTGTCCCCAGATGAGAATTAGACATAGGAAGAAGACATGCACAGGGAAGTTAAGAAACAAGCTGTTTCAAAATTTCATAGGTTTATCACACTCTACAGTGTCCCCTACCTGCAGCGCATCTGGACTCTGATAATGAACCTAAGATTTCGTAAAGTGATGGTAGTTGTTCACGTTCCTGATTGTTCTCTGGTCACTATCTTTGCACATGTCTCTCCAATGAAACTGACAGCCACGTGGATGAAAGCATAGCTGAAAAGTCTCCCCAGTGTACCTGATGGTACTTCAAGAGCACTTATAAGCTTGTTATCCATGTGCCATATATATAAAAAGCCAGCACTACCAGGTGCTGAATGAATAATTTCAATCTGAATTTCCCTTCGACCAGTTAAGACTATTTGTGCATATCATAGTTCATACTGACTGATTGTTCAAAATATCTATTTTGGGCCCAGCCCTATTCCTATTGGATGCAATGAGTTTTTCCATTGACTTTAATGAGAACAGAATGTGGCCCTGTTAGGTTTAACAATTATGCAAGAAGAAAATGATATTTTACGAGACCACTCATTAATCATTTAACAAACATTAACAATCCCCAAGAAATGAAAATTAAACCAGTCTTTGGAGGTGAACTACAAAGCTTTAAACAAGTCTAAGATTCCCAACTCATCAACAGAGTCTATGCACAGACCTCAGAATTACAGATCAATACATTTTAAAATGAAATGGCTGGAAATCTCCTTGTGACCTGCCAAGTGTTGGGTTCAGAGTTCTGGGTTTTCTCTTAGCAACATGAAAAGCGGGACACTAGGACATGCTTATATAGAGCGGTGAAGGATCCAGAGGGAAGGGAAGATTCAGGGTGAGGGAGATGGAGCATAGGATCAAGTGAGGTTAGTAGTTAGGACAGGATAAGAGCAAGGTGTTGGGATGAAAGTCTGAGAGAGGAGAGATCTGAACGTATGTGGCTGAGGAGGAGGAGGAGAGGATGTTGGGAGGAGGTGAGGGGAGAGTTGGGAGAAAAGTGAAGGGCGAAACATGGCAGAACTGAGAGAGGGAGGGGACTAAGGGAGAAAGAGAGAAGGCTGGAGGAAGGAGCTAGAGCTGACAATCAGGCCATGGGGCTGTAAGCACTGGATTCGCTGAGGGAGGAGGAGTGAAGCTGCTTTGCTAGGAAGGGGGCAGTGGGGGAAGAGGAGTGGCTGGATTTGCAGTGCAGGTTTTCTGCATGGTCCCTAGATATCCTCCAGTGGCTCGGGAGAAGCAGTGAAAGAGGAGGATGCCAGGTGCAAGCCAGGGCTGTGGTTTGGATGCCCTGGGCTGGGGCAGAGGGAAAGTTGTTCCCTTTGGAGAAGAGACTGGAGCTGAGCGAGTCAGGGGGATGCAGCAGAGAATGCAGGGATGGCATTCCAAAGGCAAGGGTTCTAATCATGGCAGTGACAAGAAGATGGGTCCAAGCTGATGGGAGTGGGTAATGCTGAAGGAGAGGAGAAGATCTCCAGGTCACCTTTTTGTGTGTCTAGGAAGCAACTTACAATGTCACCAATGTGCCAAGACCTATATGTCAGCACCTGAGTACTACGGCGACTGCTGCTATATTAACACCTAGGACAGACAGATACGCTATTCACATTGCAGCTCTCCGTTGGAGACTGGGACAGGCCCAGCACAAATCAATCACTGTGCAGTAGCCAAATGGCTGAGAACCTCCTTGGGGCGTGAAGAAGGTGGAATGGTGCTGAGCTTTTTATAAGCCCTTGGTTATAGAACCATTGCTTGTGTTGGAAGGAATCTCCCTTGGCTCACTGAGTCCATCCTGCTGTATCACCACGGGATTGATTTCTATAACCCAGGACCATTCTTGATTGATGGAAGGGTGTCAAATCACTGTTCCTTCATTGCCGTAGACCTAATGTTAGTCTGTGTGGAGCTGGTCATTCACAAGAGCTTTTCTTTGGTGATGGCATTTTTTGTAATTATTTTAAACACACACACTCACACACACAACACACACACACATGCATCTAGTTTCCCAATTTTCTTAATAAAGTCCATCTTTACCTTTCTGCTATCTCTCCATTCAGAGGGCAAGTTCCCTTAAATGCCACCTATTTATTTTAACTTTGAAGTCAAGTACTGGATAGAACAATTGCTGGAGTGGACTCTAAGAGTTCTTCTTTCACCTGCCCAGTGGAATTGTCTTGGGTGGGACTGGGAGGGTATCTGATCAGCTCAGGTTGCCACCATGTTGGGTACATCTACACTGCAATAAAAACACCTGACACCAAGATTAGCCTCTATAGATGATGATATCCTCAGACAGTAGACAGATGTCAGACATCCTTGGTAATACTGCTAGATCCTTCAGTGAACATTGGGACCACTGACATGAGGTGACTGTGGCACCAGTCAGGGGCAGAAGGAATAGCTTTCAGAAGGTTTTGCTCGTTTCTGTCAGAGAGGTCCCAGAGGGAATGATGAGTGGCTGCTTTCCTTTCTGAGCCCTAAGCTGTGGAGTTCTATAGGGCCCAGGCTTGTCATCCCTGTTTCTCATTTATGTGAAATGGCTGGGGAAGGCTGAGAGGTGGTGAGAGCTGTACTGCCTTGGGTTCTGTCTTGCCTTTCCATCAGTGCTAGGTGTATCCCTTGCCTCACTCTCCTGATGTCTTGCAGAGGTAGGAGCCTGGGTGAAAGCCAGCTGGTGCAAGACCAGCCTGGGTAAGGCAGGGGTGACACTGACAGGGAAGTGGACATATTTTGAGTCTGTGATGGCTCCCTCCACTGAGGACATCAGCCCATCTATTGTCACAGTGGTTTCGGTCTCAGGGTCTAACTCATCTCTGCCCCTTGGTTTCCAGAATGCATCAATGATAGAAACACTTCTCTTTTCATCTTTGGTTGCCCATGATGTTGCACTCATTCCTCTCAGATACAGGCCTCGCCACATGTATCTATGCTGCTGCTAGACAGTTCTAAGCTGGACATTTGTGCCAGGATCTGCCTGCAGCTTGTCATGGAAGCTAGCACAGCTGCCTTCTGAGCAAGGTGAACCAGCAAGAGAATGTTACCCTTATGCTCTGCAATCTGAACTGGCTGCCAATCATCTTCTGAGTGAAATTCAAGGTGCTAGTTACCCTATCCAAAGCCCCAAGTTCCCCTCTCCCTCTGTGGTCCACCTATGATCAACTGGATCCCTTAAATCTTTGTGTCCCTTACATTAGAGATGTGATGAGTCTAACCAAAGACATGGGGTGCAGGCTGACAAACAGTAGGAAGAGGGTGAGCTGATGGAGGGCAGACACAATAGGTTTACGGAGTTATGCAGTTTAGGAGTGTGCGTAGCTCGCTGGTGCAGTTGATTTAAAAGAATTATTATTGTATGGGCACTTCATTATTTAAATGTAATAATAATAAATTAATAATTAATGCCACAGTTGCACTTAGAGGCCTCAACACAGACTTACAATTAAAATGAACAAGACAGCTCCTGTGATTCACGAAATGGACTGGGAATCAGGAGGTTTGGGTTCAGTTCCCTGTGAGGCCACAGACCCTGAGTGTGACCTGGTGCAAGGCACTTACGGTATGTTTACACTGCTAAAAAAAATAAAATCCTCCATGCTGACTCTCAAAGTCTGGGTCAGCTGACTCAGGCTTGCGCTACGGGGCTAAAAATAGTAGTGTAGCTGTTCCCTCTCCAGCTCTGAAACCTCACCCCTGCAGGGAGGTCTACACTGCTATTTTTAGCCCATTGCATGAGCCCTGCGAGGCCAAGTCATTTGACCCAGGCTCGGAGACTCACTGCCATGGGTTGTTTTTTTTTCCAGTGTAGATGTGCCCGTAATCTTTCTCTGTCTTAGTTCTCCTTGCTCACATGTAAGATCAGGGACTGTCTCCTACTCTGTGTTTGTGCAGCACCTGGCACAATGGGGCCCTGATCTCAGTTGGATCCTTTAGTGGCTACTGTCATAAAAATAATAACTGAAAGTCAGAAGGTACCTGAGCAGGTGAGCTTGTTTCAGAAGCCAGTTCACTGTGGTGGCTTTTACAGAGATATGGATATACTATATATGCAATAGGCAGTGATGAGAGGTGAGAGGAATGCAAGGAAACAATTATAGTGGAGGGAAAAGAGCTGCTTTTTAAAACGAAGTCAAATCTTGCACAACAAACATCCTGTGAAATTAGCTGATTAACCTGTTGAGCGTCATCCTCAGTCCCTGCCAAACCCAGCTTCCTTGCTTTCAAACCTTTGGCAAGAGGCTATTGTTTATTGGCATAATCGGATGCTGACATGAGAACCAGCAAGGCAGCTGCTCTGATTTTTGTCTTCCTCTTGTATTTGTGGCTATCCTGAGCCAGGCTGTTTCTTCTGTCTTTTCCCCCCTCTGCAGTAGGGAGTTGGTTCTGGTTAATGTTTGAGATTCTAATATGATTACCAAAAGTCTCATGAAATTAAATCACTTTGCTTCAAAGTGAAAAGGGACGGGGTGGGAGGTGGAGGGGAGGTGGAGAGGGTCTCTGGCAGGCAGGCAGAGATGAGCAGATATTGAAGGCAGACTGGCAGCAGGCATTGCACTTTGCACAATTGAGTTCCGACAGTGTGAAGACAAATACAAACAGCAGCTTGTGTTTGCACACAATGGCTCTGTGGACCAGGATCCCAGGCCCTTTACTTTACACCCTCCGATCCTGGGCAGAGAGTCACCCAAGGGTTGGAGAGAGGGAAACTGCTGAATATTTTGAAATAAATTGAACTGTGCAAACATTCCTTTGGAAAGCTCTTTGGAGCAGAGACCCAGCCAGTTGTAACCCAACGGCTGAAGTTTAAAGAGCGACTTTCACACTGAAGCAAAACTGGACAAAGGAGGATAAATGAAATGGCCTTATATGGGGTTTTGTTTGTTTGTTTTTGTAACTCAGCTAATACTTCAGCAGTCATTCTGGAATCTAGTGTTTTTCCTTCACAAAGACTTCTGCGCTGGAGTTGTAATTGGGGTTAGTGAAATGTCACAAGGTTCAGAGTTGGGTTTGGATAAGCACCTCAGAATTTGGATGCTGGAAGCTTTTGAGTCTGAGAAACTGGGCTACAGCATGCTTTCTTGCTGGATTCCAGGCCCTTCTGCATCTGGTCTGAGCCAGTGGTGGTGTGAGAACAACCAGTTCATGGGCTATTTCAGCACTGTCATAACAGGTCCAGAACATGGAAGTGAAAACTTGGACACAAAAATTGACAAAACCTTAAAAATATTGGTCCAGATCTTTGGCTGGCAAATCGGCACAGCCCTATTGACTTCAATGAATGCAGTATGGTGCAGCACTGCCATGAACACAGGACTGGAATCAAGACTTCCTGGATTCTAATGTCAATTTTGCTCCAGCTTTGCTCATTTTTAGAACTGAGCAAATAATTTTTTTTTCAGAGTAAGTTTGATTCAAGCTGAAACTGAATTTTTTCTGTTTTATTCACTGAAATGTGAAACCAGAACAATTTCATTTGGGTCGAACGAAACCTTTTAAACACCATTTTGAAAAAAGTCAATTTAAAATGTAATGTTGAAATGATTTATTTCAAAAATGTCAAAACAAATTGTTTCCCCATTTTTTCTTTTGGGCTGAAACTATTCGCCAGATTCAACCCAAATTTGCAAACAGTTTCAGTGCCCTTAAAAATCCATTTTTTTTGGCAAATTTACTATTTTCCAAAATACTTTCATCCAGCTCTAAACACTTTGTAGCCCTGGACAAGCCAGTTCTGGGTTGCTTTTTAGAGGTGCTGAAACTCTTACGGAGTTCAGTGGAAATTGTGTGCATAGAGCACTTCTGAAAAGCTGGCCACTTTTCCTTAGCATGGATTTAGGGGCTAAACTTCAGACACTCAAGTGTGAAAATTTTGACCTTCTCTGGGCTTCAGCTGTCCTAACTGCAAAGTGGGGCTAATACTTCCCGTCCTCACAGGGCTGCCAGGACAATTTAGTTCATATCTGTAGAGTGCTTTGAAACTGCAAAGAGTTAAACATCATTAGCAATGGGTCATTATTCAGGTGTTTTCTTTCCAACTGGATGCATCCACCTCTAGACATGGCCTTGTGTTCATGAGACGTAGGCTTTAATCCTGCTTTATGCTATGTGCTGGAGGAACTCTACAGTCACATGAAGCTTCTGTTGTCTTCAATAATGTAGCATCAGGACCTTATTCTGTTGTGAAAATGACTGTGATAAGCAGAGCGTGGTGAATTGTATCTTTAAATAATCTACAACTGTTCATTAGAATTTTAAAGCAAATTGGCTTCAGCTGAGTTTGTGCCACTCTTAAGTCCACTTTCCACCAATATTCTAGTCAAAGAGTTTAGTGGCAACAAGATTTCTCCCAAGTGGGCAGCAGTCATTGAAAAAAAATGGCTGCTTAATAATCAGATTTAAAATAATTAGAGCTAATTAAATAGTTGAAAATTTTAAAACCATAAATATAACACCCAGTTATAACTTTGCTTCACGTTATTTGTATTTCACAAGCATGTGGACAATCACCAGATGGTCACAAAAATGTTTATGAGATCAGAAATTTTCATCAATGATGATTCATCCAAACATCAGCGCCCAAAAGTGCTTTGTTTGCGCTGTGTTGGTCTCCTGTTTAAAAAAATTTGATCAGCCGATCAAGAAACAAAAACAATATCATGTGACTTGGGTGACCTATGACACACAACAAATAATGACTAGAGAATAGCTGAAGTGAAAACATTGTGAACAGCCCGTAAACCAAAAACGATTCATCCAAATTATCTAGTAAATCTTTATAGATATTGAATCCGTTATCCAAAGAGAATCAGGACTGGCTCATGAATTATTTACTAACCAAAGAAGGCCAAATGCAGAATGAGTATAATTTTATAACAGAGAGTTTAACCAATATGGATGAGTTTAATGTCTGTAAAATATATATTATAGTGTCATTATAGCAAAGACTGAGACCTGGATTTGGAGTTTGCACTGGGCCAGATTCTTATTTCCACTAAGGCTCCTTTGCACCACCAAGGCAGTGCTAAAGAGACTTACAGTGGGAGTAAATTTGTGGTTAATTTATTTGCAATGAATAGTACGACAGCTTGACCCAAGTCATGGTTGAAAAGGTCGGCATGTTGATTAGTGGCAGCAAGACATCCCACATCCCGTAGGTGTTACATTAGATTGTCTAATACAGATACTTGGGATCCAATTCTGGACTCGCTTGAATGGAGCCTTGATTGGAGAGTCATTTAGTATCTGTTGAGTATTCATGAAAAGAACTGAGGAGACCATGTAATGCTTTGCATGTAGGCAGCAAGTTTCCTGCTATAGCTGGTGTGAATACTCAGTAACAGCTGGTCCATAGGAGTCCGAGTTTGGTAAATTTCAGATCGTGCTTGAGCAATCTGGCTTTAGACTGAACATTTATTTCAGATTTATGTTATTTGGTGTTTTCCCCTGATGCTTTAGGGCAGATGGAGTTTCCATGATGGGGAGAACTTTACCAGATGTTTCTGAGTCAATATCAATGATTGTGATAAATGTACATGCTTCTAACCTTGCTGTAAAGTTACAGCTTTTACATGCACTATGTCAGCAAATTAACATTTTCAATGAAGGAGACTTTAGCATGGCACTCAGCCATTTTTAAAGGAGTTTTCATAGATCACACCACATTTATTTTAAACAGCTTACAAAATAACTGTACTCTAACCATTGTTCAGACTCTTCCAGATATTTCACTACCTGCTCCTGACAAGCTGGGAAATGTAAAATTTAACACAGCACAGTAGCTTGGGGTGAAAGTTGCAAAGCAGCATAAAGTCAGAGTCAGTGGGGCCTGGAGATGCAGCACTTCTACAGACATAGGATGTATAGAACATGTAGGTCAGCTGAGCCTTCTGCAAACTGCCCAGGGAAAGAAAGAAAGAAAGAAAACACACTGGTTTTTCTCTTTTAGCTAACATAGAACTTGATGTCCAGAGGCTCTGAGCACCCACAGCTTCCTCTGGCTTCAGCTGCACTTGTGGGTGCTCAGCACCTGTGAAAATCAGGCCCAGAGGGTTTGATTCTGCTCCCAATGAGATCAGTAGCAAAGTTTCCATCGCCTTCAGTAGGAGATGGCTCGGGCCCATAGTCTCTGAAATGCTTCTGAAGAAAGGCTAAGTGAGATTGAGCCAGCCTGAACACTGATCGTGTTTGGGATAGTTGGAAGAGAAATGTGCTGAAATGTGAGGTCATTGGCCTTGTGTAAGTGTTGAAACTATTCCTGTGCTAGACCAGCAGCTTTCTTAACAATTGCTAGCTAGTGGGGTCTTAACGCATGCCCAGCAAGCCTTGGGATTAGAAACAGGTTTGCAGGATTGTTAATGAGAGAACTGCAGCATGGGGCTGGTCGTGTTGGAGCAGTATCACTCTGTTTCCTTAAAAAACAAAATGCAGTCCAGGCCACAGTTTAGTGGATTTCCAGCGTATTCTAAAATCTTCCCTCTCGCCTGGATCTGAGAAGCAGAATAACCACACGTTCATTGCTGGTGAAAGATCCCTTGTTAGTTGCATTGTGTTTGGACAGCGTCGGCGAACTGGAAAAAGGATGTGTATACACTGATACATAGATATTTGCTAGTTAAAATAATGCAGAGGTCACCAGTCAGGAGTGCACTGCCCTGCTAAAGTGTGGGAAAGAGCAAAAGAACAGAGAGACTCACAGTGAGGACTTGAGAAGAGTTGCTAGCTATAAAGGAGCTGGCTCACGGGGCTCAGGGCTTCATTGCCCTGACAATATTAAGCATTCGGACTGTATTCTTTGTGTGATTCTGCAGATATAATCACTGCAGCTTCACTGCAGGAAAGCCATATTCATAAGTTCCCTATTAATGGGGGAAATGTAGAGCAAACATGTAGAAAAGAAGAAGCAAACATTCCTTTTTTGGCTTCTTGTTTTTTTATTGCAGCAAAATGTGCATTAATTGGAACAAGATTTTCATTCAGAGTTGCATTTCTGCAGGATACGTCAGGAACCAGGAAACATGCTTTGGGGGCCTTCAGTTATGAGTATATGTAACGAAGGGCAAATTCTAGTTCCAGTTTCAATACCATAGCCCATAGGTTCACCTTTTTTCTTGTAATTTTCAGTGTAATTATACAGCACTGAAGGCTAATTAGATCTGGCTTCTCATGGGCAAATTAACATTATTGGTTTAATGCCAACCGCACACTCAGCACTGTGCAAACGTATAAAGAGATCCAGGGCCAGATCAAAACCTGTATATAATGGTGACAATCCAGAGTCACTCCAGCTAATTTCAGGGTGGTGGGTCCCGATTTATACCACTGTAGCTGAGATCAACCTCTAGCCCACAGTTCCTTCCCCAGCTAGCAATTTAGTACAAACATTCACTCACCATTTAGACACACCAAGTACTTGTAGGAGTTCCAACTGGTGAAGGAATCCAGAGGCCACTTTTGAAAGGCTCAGCAGAAGAACCTGTAATGCTTATCAAAGATAAGAATATAAGAATGGCCATATTGGGTCAGAGTAATGGTCCATCTAGCCCAGTATCCTGTCTTCTGACAATGGCCAGTGCCAGATGCTTCAGAGGGAATGGACAGAACAGGGCAGTTATCAAGTGAGCCATCCACTGTCGTCCAGTCCCGGCTTCTGGCAGTCAGAGCTTATACAGATACTCAGAGCATGAGGTTGTGTTCCTGACCATCTTGTCTAATAGCAAGTTTATCTAATTCTTTTGAACCCAGTTATACTTTTGGCCTTCAAAACATCCCCTGGCAAGGAGTTCCACAGGTTGACTGTGCGTCATGTGAAGAAATACTTCCTTATATTTGTTTTAAACCTGCTGCCTATTAATTTAATTGGGTGACCCCTGGTTCTTGTGTTCTGTGAAGGAGTAAATAAGTTTCAACAGAGAATAATCAAAGACGTCAGCCTAGTGGATAAACAAGCCAGCTCCTGTATCTAACGTACTGTATTCAAATCTACCTCAAGTTGTACT
This sequence comes from Natator depressus, assembly GCF_965152275.1. Taxonomy (NCBI): domain Eukaryota; kingdom Metazoa; phylum Chordata; order Testudines; family Cheloniidae; genus Natator; species Natator depressus. The sequence continues at coordinate 22,786,949 of NC_134247.1, read as the reverse complement.
TATGGTTGTTCAAATTACTTGTAACTTTTCCTTCTGCGCAGTTATAGATGTGTTCATTTTTACCCTGATTTTAACATCAGACTCATATTTCAGCTACGAATATTATCTAATCCCAAATAGTTCAAATACTGGAGGTGATGGGTAGGGAGTCAAGGCTCCAAAGAAAGAATAGCCATGTAAGGATATGAGGTCTGTAAAACTAGCCAGTTTGGAAAGAGGCTATCCATTTAGATGGACAATTTAAACTAAACATTAGTTCCTCTTCCCCAATTCACAGCTCCTATATAGTAGCCATGTTTAACTTGACCATTTCAAGGATTAGCCTTTTCTAATGTGGCTGCTTTTATAGAGATTACAGCATTGTTAAAGGTTCTTCATTTTCAGTTTCTATTGATTTTTACTGAAAATTTCCCGGGTTCTACAAAGGCCATTATTCGGTTTTTATCAATTTTCACCTGAATTTTGGAAGTGCAGGAACTTCCTGGACCTGGCTCTTCTCTCCAGAAGGAGAGATGGCAGCTAGGTAACCTTGGCAGTACAGATTGTCCTCCCATCCCCCAATATTAGCCCCAATATTTACCCAGAGAACTGTTAATTTTTGCACCGATTTTCAGCTGTTTTAAAATTAAAATTTAAATTTAAAATACTGATAAATTTCCCGGACATTTTAAAGAAACTAAAAACCAAAAACATGATTGTTGTTTCGCTCCAGTGTTCATCAGATCACTTGGGTTTAAAAAAAAATTTGGCATGGGAAACATTTTGGGTCAGATTATATGTACAGAGAAACCAAGAGGGATGAGAAGACTGAAGGGGCTTCTTGCTTATATCTGACTACATATGTCCACTGACTTCAATGGGCTCTAGGTCAGGCCCTTATTCCTACTATTCAGTTATTATTTATTATTTGTATTCCTATAATGCCTAGAAGCACCTGCTGAGATCAGGGCCCTATTGTGCTAGGCACCTCACAGACATAGATGAACTGGCTGTTTTTCCTCATAGTAAATATAATTAGATTTGAGATAGTCTATGAAGTCATAAACATGGGCCAAATAAGGATCAGTAAAGGTGGATGCATTTAGGAAGAGTGTGTCTGGCAGGACCGACCCACCAGTACAGTGTGGTACCATTCCTGTAAACCCCACTTTCAGGAGATGGTTCTTCAGGAGAGAACATGATAGCACAGATGTTTAAATGTCTAATAGCTGTATGTATATGTAGGGCCTGATTCTCCTCTTATTGACACCAGTGAAAATCAGGGAGTCTTCTTCTGGCATTAGCATCTGATGGTACAAACAATGAATTAGATGTTGTGTAAGTGATGTAGCCGTTGTCACGGCAGCATCATTGGAGATGTCAAGTACATCCATCCACTATCAAGATACTAAAGAGGGCAGTCCATAACAAGATAGCTGTTTGTTGTTGAGCTCACAGGGCGCGCCAGAAGCCCCAGTGGTAAAGCTGTGAGTTAAACCACCCTGTGACCACAATGTATCCTATTGTAAGACAGAAGGATCTTTAGGTTCATGGGGTTGTTCTAAGGAGCATGCAAGAGCTGATCCAGAGAGATGAGGGGATGCAGGTCTGAGTTGTCTATCTACCAAGAAATGCGCCGTCAATCCAAAATATAGTCCCGCACCGCGGGGTGCCATTCTTTCTTAGAAAGGTCATGTCTGATGTACAGTCTGAGAGGCTCAACTATTTCAGAAAGGGTGGGGGAAATTGACTTTAGCTGGCGTTTCTGATGTGGCTTTGAGATGAAATTGTGAAGCAAGATGTCTTGCTATTTGGCTGCACACATAATGTGGCCAGGACCGTGCCCTCAGGGAGTGATGATATTGAACTCAGTGGAGTCACACTGCTGCAAACAACAGGAGACTTGTGCCCATACAGCTGCAGAGACACGCACAGGTGTGCTACAAGCATACACACACGTAGTACACCTGCATCAGAAAAAGCTGAAACCTGTGGAAACCAGTGTCAGTTCCAGAAATACCACCTCTTAGAGTTGGAAGTGGGACTTCCAGCCATGATGTCACAAAATATCAGCCAATCAGTTTCTTTGCATATTGTCATGTCATTCCTAGGTATAACCCATATTGTTGGTCCTGTTCCAGGAGTGCTTGTGAGCTTCTGGTCAAGCAATAAAGAAGAGGGCTGTAGGGAAGCTGTGCCCCAGCTGGGCCATGTGTATGGTGGGACAGATGGTGTATCACGGGAGACCATTAGCAGATTCCTCCAGCTGGACTCATTGGGCCAAATTCAGCACTTATGGAAGTCCAGTGAAATCAGTGAAGATACACCAGGGTAATTTTTGGCCCTTTTTATGTATGCCTGGCCACCGGTGTTTCTAAAGCCCCAGCTCCTGGAGTCATAGGATCACATGAGAATCTCAACATTTTTTTAAAAAATAGTACGTTTCTAGCCCTCATGGATGTGGAGAAAAGCTTGAAAATGTGACTTCTTAGATGTTCAAAAACAAGGTGCAAATAAAGACAGCCCACATTTTATATATTTTTTAAAAATCTGATGATACATAAGCCAACCTTCTGATTTTGCTGCGGGAAGGTTAACTTGTGATTTTTTTAACACTGTATCATCATCGAACATGCATAGTCTAAGGCTCGTTGTGTCAGCCTGACTTGGTTGATGGCATCGCGCCAGACATTGTGTTATGAAGTTCTCAGATCTGGCTCAATCCTGCGAATCCACTGGGTGGCCCTACGGGTGACACCAGGTGGGGTCTGGGCATGCACCCCTTCTCACGTTGATGGGGAGTTTGAGAGCACTGTGTGTTGGGATGCTTTTGCCCATCTGGTGATATGGCTGGAGAGCATGCTATGCCAATATAGAGAGCGTGCTCTTTGTGAGCTTGTGACATTTTGCACTAAGTCAAACTACTTTATGCTCAGGATTTGGCTCTGACTGCGCATATAGAATGCCTCTAGCCACTCCAAGTCACTTTAACACTTGGGGTTGGCAATACCGTCGTTAACTGGTTTTCTAACATTTGATAGGACTGTTGGTAGAACTCTCCATTTTCCAGCAGAAATGGACAATACATCTTCTGTGAATGATTGACTGTTACTGCCCCGGAAACAGACAATGGGGAAACAGCTGGTACAAAATGAACAAGCTTCCAGGCTTTCCAGCCTCTGAAACATTCTCCTGAGAGTTTAATTTTTGGGAAGCTTTAACATCACAAGCTTACCCAGCGCTGAAAGAAAGGTCAGCTAATCCCTCACAATGTCTGAATGAATTCAGGCCCAGAAGTGAGATTACTCAAAGCGGATGGGGAGGATGGGAAAGCTGCATGGAAACATAGTCAGTCCTGTTTTCTAAAGAAATGGACCTTTTATTTCAGTTTTCTTCCCTTGGGAGGTGGGAAGGGGAGCAAAGTCCAAAGCACCCAACTCCCCTCCCCCACCAGCAACAGACCTAGAATCCCAAACGCAGTCCCAACAAGATTACATGGAGAGAAGCCCCATCAGAAGAGCCAAGCAAGAGGCTGGCTCCAAGGGCGGGGGTGGAGGGGACTAGAGGGGCCAGCAATGAATTCAGATTCCCCGGGCATGCAGCTCAGATGCAGTATGAATGTCATTATCAAACTCCCTGATCTGTTTCTTCCATCACTTCTTGTCTTAATCCTTTAGCCAGGTTTGAAGAGAGGAAGGGTAACCTCACCTCCCTTGTTTGTATCCTTTGTGGATTGGGTTCAGTGGTTTATCAAATTGGACAGGGGGCCATATGTTTATCTAGTGAATTTAAATCAATGTAACTCTGTTGAAGTCCGTGCTGATTTATAGTGGTTGAGGATGTTGCCCACAGTTTTTAAGGACACAGAGAGAATGTGGCAGTGGATCCTGAGAAGTAACCCAGGTGTTAGCCATCTAGGGGCAAGTCGAGAGAGCAATCAGTTTGGAACTTTTCTGTTACAAATATCTTTTTACCCTGACTACTTCAGATGGTTTTTAGTGGGCACCCCAGGAAAAGGTGAGAACAAGGAGGAGAAATCCTCAAGAACAGCCCCCCCTCTCTCCCCAGCACACACTCCACTCTCTTCTCCGCTCAGCATCCATCTGCAGAGCATGAGAATGGGATTTGTGCCTTCTGGGAATCCGAGCCATGAGAACGGTCCAGCACAGTGCGGACAGAGGCAGCCAGCTCTATTATGCACGGCACCCACAATCCATTGTGAACCCTGGGGTGATGACATGACAGCGCCACTAAGGACTCTCTTTTCTTCTGCAAATCAACTGTCCTCCTCAATGCTGGAAGAGCAGAGCCCCATTGAATGAGGGAGAGAAGCGGACCCCCAGGGTGTGGATGCACGATGGATGAGCCATGGTAACCTGGCTACAAGTGTGACAACACAGACACCCAACCCTCAAGGGTTCCTGCCAGGCTCCGAATTCTCCCCGGATTGGGTATTCAGGCCACAGGGTTTTTCTCTATTGACCTTGGAACAGTGTTCTGCATGGGAGAATTTTCTTTCTTTCTTTCTTTCTTTCTTTCTTTCTTTCTTTCTTTCTTTCTTTCTTTCTTTCTTTCTTTCTTTCTCTGCAGAATCTGCAGAATCAAGTGTTTGCAGTTGAAAACTTTTGCTACCCACCAGCAAACAATTAATTCAGTCTGCTGCCATTTGGCCAATGGCAGGCCGGATTTGAAATTCTCAGTGCCCAGTGGACAGCCGAGGAAAAGCTTATCCAGACACCTCTGTGATGATTCAGGTCCCAATAAGGATAGATTGTCCTGGAGCCATTAGCAGGGTAACACCTGCATCATTACATTCCCTGTGCTCTTGAAGTCATTCCTTTGGGTACCTGCAGAAACAAAGATGAGTAGAATCATGTTCTGGCAAATCAGCCATGGGGATACCCCTTGGGGAAAAGGTCCCGTAGATCTGAATAGGAATGAAACCAATAGAGTTCTATAGGAATCACTCTAAAATCAGACCCTTCTGTAGGTTTTTACAGCTGTCCGATAGAATTCTGTGGCAGAGATTTACATTTTCTATTCTACTTTGTGTACACATTGATGAATTTGTGAAGTGCTCAGATACCACGGAGTCTAGACAGACAGATATTTGATTGCATAGGAAGTTTTCAAAAGTCCACAGAAAGCTTACATTTGATAGGAATTTTCCATAAGGGATGCCTATATGAGCCTGACAGCTGATCTCTGCTTAATGCCCTAGAGGACAGAGAAAATCTCCCTAAACCCTTGCTAATTTCCCTTGCAGGGAAAGTTCCTTCCAGATGCGAATCTGATGTTTAGCTCAACCCTGCACTTGTGAGCAAGAATCAATATGGTTAAGCATTTTAATAACATTTGCGTTGATAGGAAAATATTTTGTTTGTTTATAATATATATGTAATATACTATGTTATATATTTACAGTTCTTAATTATATTGCAGGTTTCATCCAGAGAATTCAAAAGGGCTTTATAGACTTGACAAATTGATACACAAACTATAGACAAGAATAATTTAATCTCAGCCACTGGAATGCAGCCACCTGTGAGGTGGAACATGGCAGCTGTGTAATAATACAAAGCAATGCCATGTGATAGTTTAGGGCAGGAATTGAAGTGCAGGTTTTTTCCAAGCAATGAATTTACACTGATTGAAATACAGAATCCCTGGCATCACTATGACCTTTCAAAAAACCCGCACAGTTGGGTGGTGGTGTTCCCAGGAGGACTAACACATTCCACGGAAGTTGTCAGGTAATTTCTGAGAGAAGATGGGGGGGCTACCTTTTTGGGAAATGCCTTTGACCTGATTCCTGTGATTTTCTAACCCAAATCCATGATTAACAATGCAACATGGCTTTACAGATATTAAAGCACGAAATCTTACTGCACAGGTCATACATAATATTCCCATTTTACAGATGGGGAAACCGAGGCATGGAGTAGGGGGTGGGACTTGCCCCCAAAGAATGGCAGTTCCCATTCCACTATGTAAGCCACTAGAAACCGTGGGCCTGATTCTCCTCTCATTACACTGGTTGTGCACTAGTGTAATTCTGACTCCTGATTTACACCCATGGATGCGAGATGAGAACTGGGCTCCCGAGCTCTATATCATGTGGTATTAAAACTACGGTTCAGGTGCAGGGTATTTCCTGGGGATTCCTGTCCAGCTAGGGGGAGCTGATGACCTAAGAGGCAGTGAAAGGTCCACAGGAGGCACTTACAGACTTTTAAAAATCTAACCCCAAGTGACTAAGGTACTTCTGAAACTTTTACCCATTATTCGTAAGGTGAGAATGAGACAGCAGCTCTGAAAGAGTAGGTGTACAGTGTTTGTTCCTCTTGTATTTGCTGGGACCGTGAGGTTATTAAATAATATCCTAAACTTGTCTACATCAGAACGTCTCTTTTCTCATGCTGTCCAGTCACCTCACTTTGTTAGTTCCTCAAGCTCCTCTCCATCCTCTCCGCTCTTGCTCGCACTAAACTTGAGGTCCCTTCCAACCCTGATATTCTATGATTCTATGACTCTATATTATTGTTTCATCAACAAATGTTGCCTCAAGCTATCTAGCCCTTCTCCAGATCATTAATCATACTGAGTGCCATTGGTCCCTGTGCTAGTTAATTAGTAAATTACTGACTAATTAGCTAATTCATGTTTGCAAAGTGCTTTGAAAATAGAGAAAAGTGCTATGTATTCTTATTAGTTATTACTGAGGCCTGGCTAGCCTACTGTTAACCTCTCTGCATGCCAATCATTGGCCATTTAGTCATACCCTTTCTTTCTGCTCTCTGAATCAAATGTTCATCTACAAAGGGACTTTGCCTCTTACTCTGTGGCTATGAAGTTTCCTTAATAGATTTTTGTGCAGAACTTTATCAAACTCTTTGGAAAGTCTGGATTATTTATATCCCCTGGCTCACATTCATCCACTTCTTTGTTAGCTTTTTCAGAACAATCTGACAGGTTAGAGAGGTAGGATTTATCCTTACAATAGTACACACAGCTCCACAGTATATCTCAAATCTCACCTGCAGCAACCCCGCTACTATTCCAATCTTGCACCCCTCAAAAAATGGATGATATCCTGACTTGCATCACCCGTGGTCCCCACTGGCCATTCCAGCCCCTGACATGGCTCTGCCATGGGTCCCAATCCTGACCTGTATCACTGATGTTTTGCTAGTCCTGGGACTTTACCAATCCTGTGATTTGTATAAATGGTTCCTTAATTTTGTAGTGTCTGCAGGCAGGGATTAAGATAAAACCCTAAATTCACTTTCACTTCACCATCTAGTGGCCTCCTTGATATGAGCGAACAGCTCGTCGGCTGTTTGTATATGCTAGGTTACATGTGTTTTAATAATCCATTCTCCTGAAGTCAGATCTCAAAAGCTGTGGATTCAGCAAATGCAAACCAGCAAAGCCCCATAGATTTCTGTGATGCTGAAAGTAGGCACTTCCCAGCCTCTCTCTGGGTGAGTAGGAGCCATAATCACAGACAGAGCAGTGGGCGCCAGGAAAGAGTAACTGGTCAGTTAGAAGGCTTCCAAAGGAGTCCCTTTCAGCCCTCCTTGTCTGGAGCATGAGAGTTAAGACACTGCAGGGAGGGCCAGAGATGGGAGATAAAGAGGTTACAGATAAGGGAGGTGGTTGGAATCCATCTCTGGGCTGGGCAGGAGGAGAGTAGAGGACTCCAGTGCGGTGGAGAAGAGAAACCACATTCCAAAGTCTCCAGCTATTAGAGTACGTGAAGAAAGTTCATTCACTTGGGAAGATCTTGGCATCTCTAATGCATCAACACGTAGAATTCTCTGGGGACTTTCATAGTTCATAAAAATGTCATCAGCTCATAAAGCAATGTCATGATGAGCCCCAGTCATCTCTTATCGCCGTTCAATCCAAACAGGTCTTTTGGCACCAGATGAATAAATAAGACACCCTCCCCCATTTTTACAATTGTATTAAGAGACAGACCAGCTTCTGGCACCAAGGAGACAACAAGCTATAACTATCACCCAGCCGCCTTATGAGCTGGGGTGCTGGAGCTCCCCCACTCCCGCAGAGCTGGCTGATAGAGCATTTGGCTAAGCAGAGGAGCAATACATGCATATCTCTCTAGAATTTGGCCATTTTATTGCTGTTAGGTTTATGATAGCACCTGGTGGCCTCAAATGAGATGGGAGCCCCATTGTCCTAGGCACTGCACAGACACATAGCAGGCCTCCCCCTTACGGTATACCTGGACTGGATAACAAATGTTAAAATTACAGCTGCCTTGTCTACACTGTGATTTTAACACAGGTTAACTAACTCATGTTAAAAAGACACCATTTCCCAAGTGAAGACATGGCCACAGAGACTAAGGGCCTCATTCTCAGTTGCCCTGCACCTTTGTATCATTTACATCAGAGCAAAGGGTGTGTAAGACACTGCCATTCTGAGCTGGCAAGATTTGACACCGACTACGTAAGTTGCAGGACAATGGAGAACTGGGCATTAAGACTTGCCTGAGGTTATATAGTGAGTCTGTAGCAGAAGCAGAAATTGAACTCTGAACACTTGAACACCAGTCCAATACCCACAAGACCAGCCTTCCTTCCACTTTGTCCACCACACTTCATTGGCAGAAAACTCCTGAGAGCTCAGCTTCCTCTGTAATTGTCCTACCTTTTCCCACTATTTCTGGGGCAAGTCAGCAGGCTCTGCAATGTTCCCACCAGTGCTAGTCAGCTTGCTTTGCTTCTTGACGTAGCTACTAGCTTTCAAGCAACTGGCCACCCTCCTAAACATCTCTGCCTCTCTCTGCAGTGGGACAATGAAAACTTGTTCCCTTTATAGGATGTGACTTCCAGGCCCACTACTCAGCAGATCAATTCAATAGTGTGGCTGCAGTGCCACAAGTCATGATTTCCTTCCTTCCTTCCTTTCCATTCAAGGCTATGCATTTCCATTCAGATGAAGCGCCTGCAAAATCTCTTTATTAAAAAGAGAGAGAGGATGAAGAACTCTGGAAAGGAGCAGAGCAAAGAGACAAACGCATCTGCACCTGGGAAATGTCATGGTTTGTTTTTCAACTTAAAATGGGCAAAGTGACAATAGCTCAGCGGGGGCGTAAACAGGGGGGAATTGTGCAGATTTATAGCTCAAGATCCTCAGGCTGAGCCAAGTATTCCGCCTAACATTAATTTTATGATTGAGATGAAATGCAGAACCTTGAAAACAGGGTTCCTATTAGAATAGAAAAGCTAGAAGACCTGGAATGAGGGAATATCCTGCCACGTAGAGCCACTTGGCTTAGAACATTCCTGTCAAGGGAAAGTGGACACAGTTGGAGTCTAGAGATGGACCCCAAGAAGGACCACAAAACCTAAATACTTCCAAGCTTCAGGGATGTCTAGAAGTAGATCTGAGTCCCTTGGCTCAGGCTTGTCTCTATAAGAAGCTCATCAGTTTCACTCAAAGGGCTTCATGTTCTTCAGGTCCACATTAGGTTTGCACACCTGAGTTCCATTTCCAAGTTCACATTCAAATGAAGTTTTGGGTGCAATCCAAAGGTTTTAGCCAGTCTAACTGGAAACAGAAAGTGCAAAACTCTGACCCTTTAACTCTGGTTTTGGTAGATATAGGTTGAAGTAGCTTCCCTTTAGGATTGCCTCAGTACCCGTGGTATATCAAATCACCATGTTCCAGATCTGGATGGCTGGAGATAATTGTTAATACTCTGCTGGATGCAAATATTTAACAACACAGCGATAAACTGCAATGTCCAGCAGCATACCAAAGCAAAGAAACTTAAATCAAATGGGAACAAATACCCAATCAGGCTAAATTAGATTAGTTATTTAGGACACATACTTAGTAACACAAAGAGTTTGTCTCAGCAGAAGAAATGCAGGAACAATTGTACAAATGGTAAGATCCCAGAACAAGGAGGCTTGAGCGGATTCATGGGCATGTTAACATATTTAAGCAAATTCGCCCTTCATTTGTTTTTAAAGTGGCACCCAGAATACTGCCTGAGGGCAACACAGGCAATACAGGTTTAGGATAATTTGCAAGAAATAAGATCTTGGAAAGTAAAATGTTGTCACAAAATATCACAAAACTGATTGGAGGCCTCCTTCTAGAAGATGATGGCTTGCATTCATGTGCTTCCAAACCACTGACTGGAACACACCACAACCATGTTCAGACGGAAGAAGAAATGCAGACCGTTATTTCAGTGAGCAGTTTTATGGATGTTTATGGCAGAAATTGGTTGTGGTAGAAACCGACCAAGGGTGAAATCCTGGCCTTATTGAAATCAATGGGAATTTTGCCACTGAATTCAATGGAGCCAGGATTTTACCCCATAAGTTTATAGAAGCCATATTACAAAAGCCATTGAGCAAAGCAGCAGGAGACTCAAGCAATTATGACTAAAGAACTGCCCATTTTCAAAACAAAATATGAAGAATTAAAATGAGAAACCACAACACAACACAACCTTACATGAATTTGAGGAAGTAATGCTAGATGGATAACAGGAAAATCCCAGACATTTCCAAATATAAAATATTTTTGGGACTATTGAGATCAAATTGCTACACTGGATGGATTCTGTGCAAATGATATTGCGTCATAATATTGCACCAACATAAACTCAGAAGGTCTAAGCATAATCCATAGTACCTATCTAGGTAGTAAGCAGTTTAAGAACAGAGCCTGAGCTATTCTATTCTAGCCATGTGTGAATGCTACCATTGAAGATCTAAGTGTGAAATCTGCAATAAATATAGGTTTCAGAGTAGCAGCCGTGTTAGTCTGTATTCGCAAAAAGACAAGGAGGACTTGTGGCACCTTAGAGACTAACCAATTTATTTGAGCATGAGCTTTCATGAGCTACAGCACTGAATGCATCCGATGAAGTCAGCTGTAGCTCACGAAAGCTTATGCTCAAATAAATTGGTTAGTCTCTAAGGTGCCACAAGTACTCCTTTTCTTTTTGCAATAAATATAGGCAATAGGACACAAAAGAACCACTGAAACCTCAGGAGATTCCCAGCTGTCATTGGTATAAGTTGGGTGCAGATTTATTTGATCTAAATGGGAAAATTACCTCTTAGTAGCGTACTACTGCTCAGAGTTGTGTTTAAACTGAGCTTTTGCACAACACTTTGGGTAGTGATGGAAAAATTTATTTGAATCGTAGTGTCCTCACTCACCATGGCATTTGAGAGGCATCAACAACAGATAACAGGTCCATAGTTCACAAGTGACTTGTTTTGGCAATTCTCTTTGACATATCTGTTCATGTGGTCATCACTTCAAGCCTATTCTGTTCACATTCAATGGGGTTAATCGAAAAGTCAGTATAAATAGGAAAGAGTTAGGTGCAAAGTATAGTAGATGGCTCTTTAATCTAGCAGAAAGAGCCCCAATGCTTGTAAGTTGAAGCTAGACAAATTTAGAGGAGAAATAAAGTGCAAATTTTAACAGTGAGGGAAATTAACCATTGGTATAACTTAGTTAGGGACAAGGTGAATTCTCCATCACATGAAGCCTTTAAATCAAGACTTGATAACTTTTTAAAAGGCATGTTGTAGCTCAACAAGATAGGCTTGATATAGAAATTATTGAGTGAGGTTCTCTGGACTGTGTTATGCAGGAGGTCAGACTAGATCATCAGAATGGTTCCTTCTGGCTTTAAAATGGATGAAAAAAGGGCCTGGTGGCTTGGAGGGATCCATGCTTGGCATTGTCAGCTCAGGACACATTGTTAGGTCAGAACAACATGCCTCTCCATGTTTTATTAGAATCAGCAGTTCAGAAAGGTATGGGAAGAAGAACAAGACCCTTGGTGTCAACATCTAACAAATTTCTAGAGCCAAAAACATTCTACCTGAAATACTTACACAAGAGTTACATGTCAGGAAACCACAACAGAAGAACTACTGTGCCCGGTATGCTGAACCATTACCCCGCTGCAAGTGAGAGAAAATGCTGGATTCCAATCAGAAAGTTGCTGGCAACCTACTAAGGTAACCGCTATACCATCCTAGCTAGGACATATGCCATCATGTCCCATTGGTCCTAAGACATCTCATAAAAGCCAAGGGGGACGCTGGCTGCTTCTTGAGGAATATTAGACAGCGCTTGTGAACCGACAGAAGCAGCATCCACCCGCCCAATCCGTGAAAATGACAAACATCAGAGAGCTGCAAACCTGGACTCCAAGGGGTGGATCCATTTTAGTGTCTGAACTGGGTACATCAGTCTGAACTGTTTAGAGAACCATGCTCAAAAGCCAGAGAGTCAGAAATGGGGGTTATTAAACCGATGCCTAATAAAAGGTAGAATAATCCTGTTGACTGTCAGTGGGATCCAGGTCTTCCCCCTGCCTTCCGCCATGCTAGACATCTCCATTATGTTTCATTAACTGGCTGTATTAGTTTGTGGTGGTTGTTTCCAGTTGTTATTATGTTTTATTGATTGATTGGTCTGTCTTTTCGAAGGGGAGGTTATAGCAGTGTCTGCTACATTAACCTCTGTCATCTCACAGGGATATTAACCTTTTGTAGTCCTGAGACATGACTTATGACTAGGGTGAAGGAGAAGAGGCCGGTCTTTTACAAGCATCGCTGTGTGTGAGACCATAGCGGGGACTTTTCTTCCTGACAGCACACTCTTTGCCTCATTTCCCCCTCAGTGGTTGGGTAGCTCATCCCTCTGGTCACATCCCCCAGTGCCTCCCCTTCAAAAGTCCAGCAAAACAAAAAGTCCAACACAAGCTGCAAACCTCAGCCTTTATTGCCACCCCCGGTCAGTCCATTGCTGCTGGGCTTCTCCCACAGCCTGTGGGCACACCTATAAGCTGCTCTTGCTCTCTTAAGGTTCCTCCCAGTTCTATTCTTCCTAGCTCAAAACACACCCTTCCTTTTCCAGCTCTTTGGTCGCCCTTCTAGACCTTTCTCCACTCTCTTGGCCTAGAAAGACCCAACAGCAGGTCCTGTTCCTTTCAGGTAGAGAGGCCAACCAGATGTCTCAGCCTTCTCCAGTCTCTCTCTTACTAGGGAAAAAGGAGCTCAGTTACATCCCTGCCGGCTTTCCAAGCATACCCAGCCTACAACGCCAATGGTCTCTCTGGACTAAAAGTCCCAGAATACCTTGATTCTGGGCTAAACTAGGAACAGGGCCAGAGCTGGGCCTTGAACCCATCTTAAAGGGCCAGCTCATCCCATGACACACGTCTTTAGGACACATAGGAATTTTACTCTATGCACTCGGGAATACTTGATCTTTCCCTAATGATTGTAATACAGATGTTGCCTTTGTGATAGACAAAGCTGAGCTCCTGGAATCCAGAGACCCTTTATACGTCCTCTTCCTTTTCCTCTGGGATCTTAGCTATGCATTGTGGTATGAGTCAAACCCTGCTTCCAAGTTGTGAAAAGTAGTGTATCATTATATAACCTATCGGGGATTATCCAGGGATCTAGTTACAGCTGCGGCATGTAAATTATTTTTCATTAAAACACCTGACAGTTGCGCAACATGTTGCACAAACCAGGCCCATTATGCACAAATAGCAGAGTCCCTCGGGGCTATTAAAGGGTTAGGTTTCCTATCAGGCTTTGATTTAAAACAATATAATAACACTACTTATTATTGATTTATGGCGTGCCAACAGTGCACTCAGTGCTGAGTAAAGATACACAGAGAAGATTATGATGTCTGGGCCATTGAAGCTATGCCGTTGACTTCCATGGGAGCAGGATTGGGCCAGAAGACAGAAAGTGTTATGTTTCTCCACACACAGAGCAGTCCTAGTCCTGCACTCAGAATTACCTGTATTTTATATTCAGCGTGCGTGCCTTGATGCACACCACGTCGTGGCTGAATAAAGGGATGTTGTCTGAAAAGTGTCCACTGCATTCAGTTTAAAGGGCAGAACGCTCCAGTTTGGATTCCCTACAGAAGTTTCCAAAGTGGCTGGGAGACTCCACAGAGTGTTTATTTTATTTTGCACAGAGGCTCAGCCATATCTCAGTCCCCCCATCTTCCCCCAACACCGTTTTTCCCCTCTTTTCCTCTTCCTACTGTCCCAACACTTTGTCTATGCAACTGACTATCTGGCTGATGAAGACTGGATGGGGCTTAATTCTGAACCTGCTGTCAGGGCTACTCCTGAGCTGGCCAGAGAAGTCACTGCTACTGGGTGATACAAAGTGCTCCTTGAACAGTAGCACTCCCAAACACTGCTGGACGCAGTGGCACGGGACTGAATTTGAGAGTCACACTCGGTAACACGTTGTGTCATACCGGATTGCCTGGTCAGCTCTCAGCAGGGTGCTTTAAAACTAGCTCAGGAACCAGAGTATTTCAAAGTAATCTGAAATCCCACTGTAAATCCTGATCTGAATGGAAAATGGGGGCTGAAGTGCGGGTGGTACGGGAAGGGAGGGAAAACAAACAGCTAGATGGAAGATTTGGTTCTCAAAATGGCTCAAAGGGGGTGGGGGGTTCTGATTTTCTTCTGGACAGATGCACTCAACCCTCCCCCCAGGTGCAAATATCATACAAACTGGGAGGAACACTCCAGCAGACAGTCCCAGGACAGCTCTACAAACAAAAGACTCTGAGGGCCTGATTCGCTCGTCACTCACACTGGTGCAAAAGAGGAGTAAATCTTTCTAGCCAATGGAGTCCCAGTGATGTAAAATAGGTGTAAATGAGAAGAGAATCAGGCCCATATTTCTCTTCTCCCTGTTTTATCGAGGCCCTTAACATGCCAATCACTGTGATATCTGCTGGAAAAAAACATTGCCCCATTTCCTCCTGTCCTGTTCTGAGCTAAACTGTGGCTTTGCTACAAGCTCTGAGTTGTGCCACCCCATGAGCATATCAACAACCAGATTGTGATTCAGATTGAGTTACAGTCTGGTCCCCAGTTCTCCCCTTTCTCTGGGGCTGGATGGGAAATAATCTATGCTAGTCATAGAATCATAGAATATCAGGGTTGGAAGGGACCCCAGAAGGTCATCTAGTCCAACCCCCTGCTCGAAGCAGGACCAATTCCCAGTTAAATCATCCCAGCCAGGGCTTTGTCAAGCCTGACCTTAAAAACCTCTAAGGAAGGAGATTCTACCACCTCCCTAGGTAACGCATTCCAGTGTTTCACCACCCTCTTAGTGAAAAAGGCCCTCAGAGTCTTTTGTTTGTAGAGCTGTCCTGGGACTGTCTGCTGGAGTGTTCCTCCCAGTCCTATAACTGGTGCCGATTACTCCCTCCCCCCACCATGTCCTGGCCTAGCTGTGATGGCTGCCACATTGTGAGGGGCTCTGCCCATT
The DNA here is from genome assembly GCF_965152275.1 of Natator depressus. Taxonomy (NCBI): domain Eukaryota; kingdom Metazoa; phylum Chordata; order Testudines; family Cheloniidae; genus Natator; species Natator depressus. The sequence continues at coordinate 22,771,632 of NC_134247.1, read as the reverse complement.
CCCTGCTCACTTGCCCAGGAGGCTGCTCTCCCTCCAGCACTAGGACCTGCACATGGTGTAGCTGACATGGGGAAATCAGAGAATGCCTGGATAGGTGCCTTGAGTAGGTGCTTGAGACTATTACAAGCCTATCCAGTGAGACATCCTAATTTTAGGACTGCACAGCTATGCTCTGAACAGCCCTGGGGTAACAGTTTTTGTTAGACCTATAGAAGTTCGTGAGGAAGTACTAGTTTGCGGTTAGTACAGTAAATGACCTTATTCATATTGGGTATCTAGAATTTAAAATGTAACAGCAGCTGCTATCAGACAATTTTGGGCAAATGCAGAAGGAGTCAGGAAGTGTTTCCTTGTCCTCCTTTCCGTACGTGGTATTCAATTTGGGTCCCCTCTTACAACCTTTACTCATGCTGGCAAAAAGTGCAGATTTGGTGACATCCAAACATTTAGCAAATTCCTGTCAATTTCATCCAGTTGTTTTGGTCGAAAAACAAACTAACAAACACAAATTCAGAAAAAAGCAAAATGTTTTGTTTTGACATTTTCAAAATGAGATGTTTTGATTTTTCTATTTGAAACAGTGTTTCATTTCAAAATTTCCTTCAATTTTTGTTATTTTTTAGATAAACCCTTTTTTAAAAAGCACAGCATCAAAATGATTTTTTTTTAACTTGGTGGTTCACCAAAATTTTCGTTTTTGAGTCAACCTGAAATGATTTTTTCCCCAATGTTTTGGAATTGCCAGTGAACTGAAAAATCTGTTATTTGCACAGCTCTTGTTGTAACTAGATAATACAGCAATAACTCTCTCTTATCTGGTACTGAGTGGCATCCTATCAACACCTAAAATAGACAGATATCTGCCACCAAATTGTCAAGCTGCTAAACTGAGGTTTTGCTGGTTTAAGGTACTTGATCAAATCGTGATCCTCCCACATTTATTATTTATTAGTTGTAGATGGTTTGCAGTGCAGCTAAAGATGGCTTCTCTGCCCCTGAAAACCAGAAAGACTAAGCAATAGGTTCTATGTGGGGGCGAGGGATTGTTGTTAACGATCATCAGGCTATTGCTGGTATAGGCCAGCAGTAGATTACCATCGCCACTGTAACCCCACCTCCGGAACAAGCTTGGGTGGAATTGTGACTCAGGTGTGTGTCTTGGGTATATTTACAGAGCAGTGTAAGTCCAGGGACTATGGGACTCAAGTCCATAGACCTGGTATTTCTAAGCCCATGCTTGAGTGTCCGCACTGATTAGTGACCCTGGGTTTACAGGTTCTGGACAAGGGTCTCACACCTGCACTCACGCATCCATGCTGGACTCCGCAGACCCTAGTCTTTGTCTTGTCTCCTGGGGTACTGCAGTTTATGTGCCTCCCTACCACACTCACCCAGAGCTGTGCTTAAAGTGACAATCTCATGGACCTGTGTGTGTAATGAGGTTAACAAAACTGGACATGAAAAAAAAAGAACAAGAGTGTCAAAGCAGCATGTTGCAATCCTGTGATGTTTGGGATTCAGAGGCTGCTCATTGGAAAGCAAGTAAGGATGAAATTGGGGGTCTCTGCAGTGCTGGTTATTTCAGGTTACGGTTCACATTGTAAAAGTTAGTGGAGTAGAGGGGGCAATGGGGCAGGATGAGGGGAGGAGGTGGAGACAGAATAGCGGCTGCAGGAGGAAGACAAAAAGGTTCACTCTGGAAATCTGAATGGAGCATTTTTCTCCATGTGGCTTGAAATCCTGGGCCCTCAATTTCCCTTGGTGTTTTTAAATGAAGATCCCACCTCGAAGGATGAGTGAATCTGCCTGGATTCAATGAGAACCCATCCAAATCTTTCCCTTTGGTGCTTTGGGAAATAGGCTGGTGTATCCGTCCAGCCCCACTGATTTCAACAATAATTAAAGGCTCTTGGCACCTCCTGAGGACAGGCCCCATGTCTGCAGTGCACCAGGCATACCGCAGGAAGGGCTGTATGAATGTTGGCTGGGCAAATTGGGGTTGGCTCATTTTTGACCCACTGAAACATGGTGTGATTCTCAGGCTCCAGTTGTAGAGGGTTTGTGCTTGGATTGGGGCAGTCTGTGGGGAAAGGAGTAGAGAGAGAAAGGTTTCAACAACACCTGTAGTAAAAATGGATGAGAGAGTGGGGGCAGAACGAAAGCCAGCTACAGAGTGTGTGTGAGCAAAGGGACAGGGAGAAGAGGAAGAGGAGAACTTTCCAAGGACAAAACAACCAGTCAATACACCATAGGCCTGATTCTCAGTTACTCTATAATTCATGCTCACTCTGAGGCCCCTTAACCCTCCCAGAGTGGTGTAAAATGGCTTTTGTGTACATGGGAATTAGGTCCCTTGTATATAGGGCACCCACTCTGACCAGCCTGTCCTTGGGGGGGATTCTTCTCTCTCCAGAATAGGGGTAGATTTTGCCTCCCCTTAAAGTGACCATGCAGCAGAGTAGTAAGGATTCTCCATAGGACTCTCTTAGGGTTGCCAGGAGCTTGGATCCCAGTCCTGTGCTCTACATGGTGCCTTCCAGGGTGCAGGTAGGAGGGGTGGAAAGTGGGGAGACACCAGTTGCACCTTTTCAGGACTGCAGTAAAATTGCTACCAGGGAGCCCAGGGGTGGAATTGTAACATTCCTGGGGCAGTGCTGTTAATGCTCTGCCGGCTCCTCCAGCACCATCTCGCCCAGTGGGCCCAGGCTGCACACCAGATAGAAAAGCGCTTTATTTTTTTAACTTATTCACCTTGGGGAGAAAAAAACAAGTGTTAAATCACTGAAAAGTCTCCCAGACTAGCTCAGGAACTCACTGGGCCCTCAAGCTCCCTGGGGTTCGCCTATTCATGGAAGCAGCAGTCATGCCAATCAGTCAACTGCCTTGCTTTGTGCTCAGAATATTGTCAGTGTAATTGACAAGTCAGTAGAAAATTGACCATTGTCAGCACATCTTGGTGTTGGGGAAGGGGCCGGCAATCCATCCCTGCCTCATTCCTCGGAGCAAAGCGGCCAAGACAGGACCCACGCTCAGAGGAAAGCCGTCTTAAAGAGGCGACATAATGGCAGATTAGGTGTCCATGGGAAGTCATTGAGCCGCCTGCACTTCCTGGGACCAGCACACGCTGGTCAGTTGAGTCATTAACTGGAACTTATTGTGCTGCTCCCTCCCCCCACTGACCCCACTTCCCAGGAAATCCGTGCTCCCCCAATCTCCATTTCCCAAGCGTTTGTGCTCAAGTGGAGTCACTGACAGATTGTCCTTTTATTCACACGATCAGCTCCCCGGGAATTTTTCCTAGGGCATTTTGATCCCAGGGCATGTGAATGGCAGCCCGGAAAGGGATAGACCCTCTCCTGGGGTGCGTGGGGTTGGAGGAAGCCGGAGGCCTATTAAATGGAAGAATACCCCGAGCCAGCAGGTGGGACATGGGAGCTGTTAATCCCGAATCATGTTTCTTGCTGGCATCTTTTTTATTTATTATTATCACCAGCAAGGCATGGGAGAGTGATATTATTCGCCCCCTTTTGTGCACCATACCATGTTTGAATCGAGAAACAATGTGTAGCTGCGTGTGCCTCCCCTTAGACGCTTTCCTGTCCCACTGGGGATCCAGACCTTTTCATTTCAGTCCCTACACGCGATTGGCCGCTTCCTTTCCCCATTTTAACTCTTTAATAAATATTGTGAGGATTAAAAAACTAACCCCCAAGCTTCAGGAGTCCTTTCTGCCCTCTACTAAACAGGGAAGAAGAAAAGAGAAAATAGCAGAAAGCAGAAATGATAAAATACTAATAATTCTTAGCACCTTTGTATCACTTTTCATCCCTGGATTGCAAAGACAAGTTAATGTTATTATCCCCATTTTACAGTTTGTAATTGTAATTTTACCACTGGTTTTTTTTGGTGTTTGTACAGCACCTAATACCTGATCCATGACTAGGGCTCCTAGGTGCTCTGGTAATACAAATAATCATATACAATCACAAGATTGTGGCCAAAATGTTCCACAGGAGCTACTAATTTTGGGCAGTTCAGTGTCCAGTGGAGACATCATGGGCTTGATTTCCAGATGTGATGGGCAACCACAGCTCCTGTTGATGTCAAATGGAGTTGGGGGCATTCAGCACCTCTGAAAATCAAATCCTCTGTCTCTCAAGTGGGCACCCAAACACCGCAACACCTGAATGAATGGATGCTTTATTGGAGTTACTCCACACCAGGGCTGGTGGAGCACTGCAGAGGGTTCATGGGCATTCCAGCCGGACCAGCTCTGTGCCTGTAATGAGGGAGCTACTCAACAATTTTCAACTGTTCGTTTTTTATTTATTGAAAACGTCAGTTTCATCAAAATGTTTTGTGAAACCTGTTTGATTCTGATGAATTATTTTATTTTTTTGCTGGAAAAAAATTAAAATCCCAGAAATCTTTTTGTTTACTTTTAATTAAAGGTTTGGTTTGGTTTTCGAAAACCAAAACTAAATGACAATTTCCATTTAAAATGGAAAACATGGTTTTTTACTGTTTCATTTCCACATTTTTCACTGGAAATTCAAAATTTTCCCACAAAAAATTTCAAGGTTGTTTCATTTGAATTTTTTTTGCAGAAATAAAATTAGATTTTTTGATCACCTAGGTCTGACACTCAGGCCTGCTGGCAGGAAACAGGACTTAATTTCATGGCCCCACACTCCTGATCTGACCAGGCGCAGTATCTCCAGTGGCTACATTTAGGAGCACCTTGTTTCTTTCTGTTTGAAACATTTGTGGCAGTGGGTTTTCTTGGCACAGATGTTTGGGGGTCGCTCTTCTCTGTAGGAATATCCATATTCATGTGCAATGCAACAAAGGCAGTTAGTGTGAACCAGAGCATTCGTCATTATTTATTATTCCCTATAAGTTAGTTCCCCTTTTTAAGAAATTTCATGACGAGATTCTGGTACAGCAGAGGGGGAGACTGTCAGGGAATTAGTCATGGCTCTCTGAGAATCTGCTCTGGCCCCAGAGCAGTTTAGGGTAGCCTGGAGGCTATTCTAAACTGCACCAGGTGGTCTGTGATTCCTAGGGGCTTCCTAAAGGACCAGGCAACAGGGATTGAAGTCCTTTGGCTGCTCCCCTGCCCATCCCAACACCCCCTCTCTGAGGGAGGGGTAGGAGTTGACTCCACTGAATTTACACCTGCTCCCCCAACCAGAAGCATGTGCAGCAGAGGTTTTGACTCCCTTTGTTTCAGCTGAGAAGGAGCAGAGAGAACCCAAATCTCTCCCCCTCAGACATCCAGTCAGGGAGGAGCAAAGAATACCATATGACTTAGATGATGACTCACACACACCACCAATAGTGAATCCTTGAAGCAAGCAGACTGAGAATGATGCAGAGTCTGAAATTTGTTTGCACAAACTGTATAATTTTGAACAGCAAATAGACGCATCTTAGCAATTCAGTAAGAGAAAGAAGATCTAAAGTCACAGTGAATATTGAGAATGATATATTGAGAATGAGAATATTGAGAATCTGACCAGTTCTAATCCAGATTTACACTAGTGTAAATGAGAGCAGAAAAACAACTCTGTTCAGAGCCAGGACTGCTTAGAAGTGCTCCAACAAAAATGGAGTTTAATATATTCAGAGTGTTACAGAAATCAGTTCTCATCCAGGCATTCCAGTTCAGTGGCTATCCCCTGAACAATCTTGTTTGTATTTGTTGGCTCCATCTGGGCTACCCTGAAGGACACTAGTAAGGAAAACATGAATCCCAAAATGTGCGTTCTGGCCTAACAGTGGGGAAAAAAACAATAACTTAACTTTTATCTAAAGAATATCAGCTGAGCATTGTTGGGTTGATTTGGTGAACGTGTGTGTGCTAAATGAACCTGCTAAGAACAGAATTCAAATGGCTTCTGTTAAGTTTTGAAAAGAGCTCACTAGAACTTTGCATGTTCCTCAGGGACAGTAATAATTGGAATTGGTCTACTTGCTTTGCTTCTCATTATTTTTAAGTTTTCCAGCTGTAATGCCAAAGAAGCTGGCATTCTATGTAATTATTATTATCCAAAGCATTAAAAATCGAATAGGAAAAATAAGTTGTTAAACAAATAAGAGGCAAAGAAGTTACAAGTCTGAATTGCAAGAATTCTCTATGTCCAGCGGGGTAGAACAAAAAGAAAATGACTTAGTTTGGAGCAAGAAACAGCTTAGATAAAACTTGTTACAGTAGAACCTCAGCGTTAAGAACATCAGAGTTACAAACTGACCAGTCAACCACACACCTCATTTGGAACCGGAAGTACGCAATCAGGCAGCAGCAAAAACGGGGGGGTGGGGGAGCAAATACAGTACAATATTGTGTTAAACCTGAACTGCTAAAAAAATAAAGGGAGAGCAGCATTTTTCTTATGCATGGTAAAGTTTCAAAGCTGTATTAAGTCCATGTTCAGTTGTAAACTTTTGAAAGAACAACCATAACATTTTGTTCAGAGTTATGAACAACTTCCATTCCTGAGGTGTTCATAACTCTGAGGTTCTACTGTAACTGTCAGGGTAGTTAAGCACTGGAACCAGTTACCTGGAGAGGTTGTGGAATCCCCATCATTGGAGGTTTTTAAGAACAGGTTAGACAAACACCTGTCAGGGATGGTGTAAGTGTACTTAATCCTGCCTCTCTGCAGGGGGATAGACCAGATGACCTCTTGAGATCCCTTCCAGCCCTACATTTCCATGATTCCCTGATTATTACTTTACCTGTGGTTTGAACAGGGTGGGTCTATCCGCCCCAGAGAGTCTATACGAACTGCAGGATTCATATTTTGAATCTCTGAGGACTGCAGATATATACTCTGAGACTTGGTGCACGTGCCTGCCCTCCACAAAGCCAGCAAAGGATTTCTAGACTATTATGATTAATACATTTCTTTGAAAGGGAGGAAGGGTACCTGCCACAGCTCAAAGGAATTGTGGGTCCTGACAACCTGAACTTGGGCACTGGAGGGAGGATGTACTTTGTTCTCTCCCCTTTAACCTACAGGGGAACCATGAACTCCCACAGCAGGTCGGCTATTGAACATGATGGTCCCAATCCTGAAAGCCTACCACACACAGAGTTCCCACATCCAGCCTCAGGCCTGCTCTGATCTCTAGTATGGAGGGAGCAGTTGGGAAGAGGGAACCAGCAGGGTGTCCATAGACGGCTCGGTGAAGGATTAAAACTCACCTAGTGTTCGCCATAAAAAACGGTGCTCCCAGAAAATCATAAAAATTACACTCAAGTGGTGACTGGATGCCTCAGGGTATGGTGCCCAAAAGCTGGTAGTGGCTGAAGGTTGGTGAGTTTCAGGCCAGCTCCCGGTCTGTCTCGTCTATCTAGAGTATAAACTCGGCAAGCCAGGGACTATCTCCTGCCATCTGTATGTGCAGCACCTGGCACAACGGGGCCCTGATCTTGGCTGAGGTCTCCAGGTGCTCCTGCAATACAGCCTGTGTAATAAGAGAACTACGCAGAGATTTCTGGAAAGGACAAGTTTGCACCTTTTGTCATTCACAGACAAAAGTGATTCATTCATTCGCCATTGCAGAGGTGACTTAACTAATCTGGCCGTGGGGTTCTTTGTTTGCTTGTTTCCTTCTTCTCAGAGGAGGAGGTCATGCCTTGACATGTGAAAGGCCAATACCCTCTGAACTTTAATGCCAGCAGCACCAGCTTGAAGCCATTTTCATGCTCTATAAATTTTATTGGAAAATCTGTTTCAGTCGGGCCTTTTTAAATATCTCTCAATTACACACCAAGAAGGGCTTGTTAAAGCTGAGCTTCTCACACTGATTAATCCTTCCAGGCAGGGAGAGGTGACACATGCTAATGACATTTCCATCAGGGCCTGTCCCCGGAGACTCCCACTGCTGCAGGCTGAGTACCTCCTAGGGAGACAGAGTTGGGCGTTTGCAAGGTTGCTCTTGGCTGCAGCGTGCGTTTGTAATGGATAAGTGCCTGTAGGAGCTGGGGCACTTGCTGTCTCTCAGACTGCTGAGGAGAACGGCCACGTCTGAGACTATAGGGATAGCACAAGGGTTTCCGTGGATAGACAGTGGAACTCCATCAGGGCTGGGGGAGGAGAGGGAAGGGGACGGCTCTTTAACCTGGACGAGTCCCCGTGGTAAGGACAGTAGCTGCCCCAAGAAGGTTTCTTTGAGGAATTAGAGTGCTCATCTGTACCACAAGGTTATTTTGTTAACCTAATAAACTGCGGCTTGGGTCTTGCCAGAGTTCTGAGGTTCTTGGAAAACCATTGGCTAACGACACCTTTCCAAAATAATGGCCATCTTAATGAACTGGCTGGGCAGGCACTTACCTACCATCCAGTGGGAGAGTGAGATCCACTTGTGATGCTCTTCTCCCTTGGATCTCATGCAACCACCTGTTCCCACCCACCATCCCCGGAGCTGGTGATGGGGAGCTCTCCCATTGCTCTTAAGCCTGTTATACTTCATTTTCTTCAGGAATCACCCAGGGCTCCATTTGGAGCCCCTGTCTATGACCTGTGGATATGGACTCTGTTACAGTGTTATTGTGAGGGGCTGGGAGGGGGGACAGCCACTGTCACTGCCACCTAATGGACAGGCAGGGGTGTGTGGCAGGTTGTCTTCCTCCTGGGCGTCCCCCCCTTTTTTTTTTTTACAGCTCCACCCCATGGTGGTCCAGCCTTTCAGTAACTTAGCCCTAAAGCCAAGCCACACTTTCAAGTTCTGAAAGTGTGATAAAGGGTCTGATAATGGAGAAGTTTTCAGAAGTTGGCAATTGATTCAGGGCTTTCCCCTGTACTTACAGGGTCTTCCCCAGCTAGGTTCCTGGGTGAGGGATAGACTTCTGTTGTTGTCCTTCTTTAGGGGCGGTAGGGGACCCCAGCCCACACTCTGCACCAGGCTCCAATCCAGGGCCCACTAGCAGGCACCCTGCACCTTGGGATGCTATGCGCTGCCTCCCTGCGTTGCTTCCTACCCATTCCCTCTCTTCTCCCAGGGTAAAGTAAAGAGCTAAACCACAAAGATACAGTCTCTACATGCAGAGAGTCACGAATCCCTCCTCTGCAGGCTTGGTCAGGTCTCTATCACCAGGCCTCAGGCAGCATCCTTGTGGTGCTCCTTCTCAGGAACTGAGAGTGCAGGTCAGTGCACCTCCATTGTCTGCCTGCTGCTGAGCTCCTCTGCTCCCCTTTGCAAGTTCCTTCTCCAGCCTGTGCCTGGGCCCAGAGCAGCTCCTTAACCCCTTCCTCTCCACTGTGGGGTTTGTACATCCCATCACAGGGGCCAAGGCTGAAAGCTAAAAAGTTAGGTCGACCCAGCTGCGTTGGTCAGGGATATAAAAAAATCCATACTCCTGAGAGTTAAGCCGACCTAACTCCCAGTGCAGACAGCACTAGATCAATGGAAGAATTCTTCTGTCGACCTAGCTACCGCCTCTCACGGAGATGTAATACCTACGTCAACTGGAGAACCCCTCTGCTCCCATTGGCATAGGTAGTGTCTACACTGAAGTGCTACAGCAGTGCAGCTACTGTGTCGCTGAAGCATTTCAAGCGTAGGCAAGCCCTTACTCTCCTCTGCCGTGTGCAAAACCAAGATCCCAGCCTCACAGGAGAAAACAAACCCCTCGAACTTTCCACAATGGTTCAGGAATGTGGCCAGAGGGGATGCCAGGTGTCCTGGTGAGCTGGCATAAAGCCAGCGCATAAAAATATAAGCACGGCCATATTGGGTCAGACCGAAGGTCCATCTAGCCCAGTATCCTGTCTTCTGACAGTGGCCAGTGCCAGGTGCCCCAGAGGGAATGAACAGAACAGGTAATCATCAAGTGATCCAGCCCCTGTCACCCATTCCCAGCTTCTGTCAAACAGCGCAGTCAAACAGACTGGCATGAAACATGTGCATTGAGTGGGTCCCAAGTAAGAGAAATCATGCAGTGATTCAGAACAGAGAGTGGGCAAAGGAGCAGGCCCTGGGTACTTACCGTTGACCCAGGGCACTTAGCAAACATCCAACACTTAACACCAAACTAGTAAGACTGATTGTAGCAGCTCTGTAGAGTCTCTGCCATTGTCACCAAGAAATCTAAGGGCTTCATAGTACAGCACTGGGCTGGGAATTAAGTGAATTTGCTGGAAGAAAGTTCCCACATTCTATAAGTAAGAAAAGGGGAATTGTATTTAAACTGGCACAGCATGGTTGTTTTCACTTAAGCAGAACGATGCACAGACATAGCTCATAGCTGCTTACACTGTGAGGTCTTGTTCATTTTGGCCCAAACAGCCATGAGTGAGAGAGGTGAAGCGAACAGTCAGTTTTTGGAGGAGGCAGTGGAAGGAGAGTGAGAAGGGAAAACTAGAGCAGTACAGTTTACATTACACTCCTAGAGCCAGCAGCTCCAATCCAAGTACAGCAGCTGAGGATCTGGCCTCTTGCTCTGAATCAGGTGACATGAGACCTCTCCCTGTCTCGTTGGTGTTTTGGCTGTGACCAGTATGGGTAACGACTGGCCCAAACTGAAATCAATGAAGGGCCTGGCTCAAACTCCCAAATTCAGAGTCAGATCCAAGTTGGCAGCTCATATATTTGTCCATAATCAGACCAAGTCTTCACACAGAGTTCACAGCCCCCCAGCATTTGGGAAAGTTTGGATTTTGAGCTGGATTTCAGGCCGATTTGACCCATTGGAGCCAGATATTCGGAGCTCACTCAGACTGGATTTTCACCAGTGTAATTCCATTGATTCCAGCAGAGTTAACTCCTGATTTACGTTTAAGTGAGATAAGAATCAGGCCCAAGAAGTTTGGATCTGGGCTTCCATTTCAATTCCATCTCTGCCTAAAATGCAGCTAAACTGGACCTGTTATCCTGAGGGCTAGCGGGAAGTTAGCTTAAGTCCCACCTTACTGCAGTGTGGCCAGATACCACAGTGAATCTTTCCTTTGTAAGGGATTGTAGCCCTCAATGGGATGATGTCAAGGGGAGTATATACCCCATGCTGGCTGAACAACCAAGGGGTTAATACAGGTACTGCTGGCTAGTGCTGATTGGAAGCCTCACAGAAGCTGGGAGAATAAAAGAGCTGGGAAGCAAAGGGGCAGGGTGGCTACCAGGGGAGTGTGATGGCTGGAGAAGAGAACTCCTGCCAGCAGACTGCCGAGAGCTGCACAGGGATAGCACCCTGAGACAAGACAACTGGCTCTACAGGATGAAAAGTCTGTGGAAACCAGGGGAGGTAGGCAGTGCTTACTTTGTGCCAAGGTTTGCCAGGGCTGAGTCCTAGCACCTCTGGGCTTGGCAGTTCATAGCCCTGGCATCCCTGGTTTGCTGCATCAGTTAGGAAAGTAAGAAAATTGCTTGAGCTCTGGCACCTCTTTTATTACAAATTAAGCACTGAAGGTAAGAAGGAGCTTGGGGCATGGCCAGAGTCACTGAGTTCTGATCCTGCGTGGCTGGCTTAAGGGCCCTGGCTGGAACCCTACCAGAGACTTAAGAACTGTGGGGGTTTCCAGGCCCTTTGGGCACCAGGACTAGCTGACCTTGCCAGGACTAAGGAGAAAACACATACACCCCAGCGGGACTCAGGTAGCGGGGACTGACTGATGGCCCAGCCAGACTGTGTGAACTCTGGTGCAACACTCTGCCTGGCCAGGGGGGTGAGGGGGCAGGGGACATGGACTATTTCATCGACACACGAGCCCACAGATGGTTAGTCCAGGGGTCAGGGTGCCAGCCTCGAAAACCTGGCTTTAGTTCCCTGTTCTGCCACAGATCTCCTGTGTGACCTTGGGAAAGTCATTTACACCCAGCGTTTCAAAGGTATTTAGGGGCCTAACTGTGCAGATAGTTGCGTGGTGGGATTATTTAAAATGCCAAAATAAGTTAAGCACCTGACTCCCATATGTTTGAATTAGAGTTAGACATTGAGGTGCTTTGGAGCTTTTGCAAATCCCATGAGGCACCTTTATATGTCTAAATACCTTTGAAAACCCAGATCTCAGTGTGTTTTGTTCCCCTACCTCACTGGGAGGTGAGAGGCCGTGGTGCTGGGGGCCATGAAGAATGCTCAGTTTTAGAACCTGCACAGAACAGAATAGCCTACAAGTTCGAGGACACAAAGGTAATACACTGGTTGAGCTAACTAATAAGCACATCTCACCATTCACATATTGCACCCATTGACAGTTCTTTGGACTGTTCCTGAAGACAAAAAACCAACAAGGAGTCCGGTGGCACCTTAAAGACTAACAGATTTATTTGGACATAAGCTTTCGTGGGTAAAAAACCCACTTCTTCAGATGCATGACACAGTTTGTTTTAAAGACACAGTTTGTTGTAAAAATCAAATACACGTTGTCTTACTGATTGATTCAGTGCTGGACAAAGCTTCAATGCACAAGGGGACGTAGGCACCTAAACCCCGATGTTGGCACTGAAGTCTTGGGTTTGGGGGCCTAAGCCCCAGTTTTAGGCTTCACTGCCACCCCCAAAACTCCTGACAAACCCTGCAAGTATCTAAATTTGCTCGGTGCCCAAGTCTTCAGGGTAAAAGTTCCTTGGCACCTGTGTTCCTGGCTCTGGGCAGGCACATCGCTGCCTCTATCATTCGGATGCCTATCTCTTGCCTAAGCCCCAGAGCGAGCCACAAACCAGGGGAAGACAGGTGTTTGCCCGTCCAAGTTGAGGGTGGGGCACAATCCAGGAGGTGTGCTCAGAGGCTGCCTACTGGATTGGGTCCCAATCAGAATCTGGCCGCTGGAGGTAGTGTGGTGCCACTGCCCACATTATTTCTTGGAGAGAGAAAGAGAGCGAGCGAGAAGGACTCTGTAGTGCAATGGCAAGAGCATCCAGCTGCGAGGAAGGAGACCCTTGGTCTAGACCCCCTGCTCCAACCACTCTTTCATTATTTATCCACAGTGGAACGGTTTCAAGAGGAGAGAGCCCCACATCAGAATATAGTAGAGGTCAGTGGTGAGAGCACTCCCTGGAGAGGTGGGAGATCCCTGCTCAAATCCTTTCCCTCAAGCAGGGGGAGGAATTGAATCTGGGTCTTCCACATCCCAGGTGAGTACTCTAACCACTGGGCTGAAAGTTATAAGATGAGCAGGGCATCTCCTCTGGCTGGTGGAGGTGGCTCTCCGCCTACCATGCTGGCTTTTGTAGATCACGTTCTAAAAGCGCCTCTCTCCCCCCATTTATTGTACAGGCTGCCTAAGTGCCTGACTCAGCCTCTGTGGTTCGCAGTGTAGTTCCTGTGATTTTACTAGGCACCGTGACGATCAGCATTGCAATGAATCATAGAATATCAGGGTTGGAAGGGACCTCAGGAGGTCATCTAGTCCAACCCCCTGCTCAAAGCAGGACCAATCCCCGATTTTTGCCCCAGTTCCCTAAATGGCCCCCTCAAGGATTGAACTCACAACCCTGGGTTTAGCAGGCCAATGCTCAAACCACTGAGCTATCCCTCCCCCCCAAAGTCCCTTCATGGATCTGGGCCCAATGCCTAAGTCCCTTCATGGATCTAGGCCCAGTGCACCAGCAGGAAGCTGGTGGTGATGTCTTTCGGGGGAGATGTAGAACAGGGGTCGTGGCCATTAAAGATCCAGTGGAGATTCCATTGGAATTTATTATAGGTGTTCGAGGGGTTTAACAAGGAATGGTGGGGAATGAAATTAATTCTGTTAGGTTATGGAACTGTTGTTGAAGGGAAGGGCTGGACGCCTCATCTCTTGGTGCATTTAAAAGTAGATCGGACAGAGCACTAGAAAACTTGTTGCCGATTACTAGAACAATTTTGCACTCATCCTAGAGGCTGATATGAAAAGTCTTTTATACTTTTTTCTTCTAACATTCTGTGAAGCAAACTATATGTAACTGGCTGAGTTATCCTGGATGGCTGAGCCCAACCAAAAATACAGTTCACTTTTTCCTGCAGTGTGGTTTACTCAGAAGGATTACAGACACTTCCTGGCCAGTTGCAATCTGCAGAGGCAAACACAGTAGAGCCAAAGTTAAAATAGGCCACACAGGGTCATCTAGAAGTCTGCCAGAGCCAGAGGGTTACAAATAATGGCCAAGATTCTGGGAGAAGATTCTGCATATAGCCAGAGATGCAGGGTAGGAGCTAGGAGGCTTGGAGAATAGGATTTGACTGTTTAATTAGAGAAAGAGTTTGGAATCACAGTTCAGGGAATCTCAGGAAGTCAGTTAGCCACAGAAGGTCACAGAGGCTCTTCCAGGTGTAGACCTGTCTTGAAACCAAACTCTAATTTTAAAAACAGCACCCTCTTGTTCCTTAACAAAGAAAGAAAGAGAAATCTCACAAGAAATAAATATAGGATGAGATTCAAGGCCAAGGGACCTGGGTTCAGGTTCAGAGGGATCAGGGCAAAGGAACAGTTCACTCATGATTTTCATTACTTTGTCATCATTTGTGACGTGCCCTTCAAACCTGTCAAGATACGTGACAGGAGAATTGCGACTAAAGATGTGCATGCCTCTGAGGGTCCCCAGGCGTCCCAAGCTGGATGAAGTCAGTGTGATGTTATAAGTGTCCCGCAATGTGTGTTTATAGCTCAGCACCAGTGTAGTACTTTTTCTCTCTCTAGTATAAATGACAGGTGTTGATTCGATTCAGCTTGGGAGTTGGTTAGGTTTCACCAGAGAATAATACCTGTGTTTCTATATGAATGTTTGGAATCCATCTATCCTATGTTCTCATATGGTCCCTATTACCATGGGTATCTGAGCACTTCACAGTCCTAGAGATTTGCAGGTTCCAAGGCCAAAAGGGACCACTGTGATCAGGTTGTCTGACCTACTATGTAACACAGGCCACAGAGCTGCCCCAAAAGAATTTCTAGAGCCAATCTTCTAGAAAAACATCCAGTCTCAATTTAAAAATTGCCAGTGATGGGGAATCCACCACGACCCTTGGTAAACTGTTCAATGGTTACTTATCCTCACTGTTAAACATTTACACTTTGTTTCCAGTCTGATTAAGCACTGAAATAAATTGCCTAGGGAGGTTGTGGAATCTCCATCATTTGAGATTTTTAAGAACAGGTTGGACAAACACCTTTCAGGAATGGTCTAGATCAGGGATCGGCAACCTTTGGCACGGGGCCCATCAGGGAAATCCGCTGGCGGGCCGGGCTGGTTTGTTTACCTGCAGTGTCGGCAGGTTCGGCTGATCGCAGCTCCCACTCGCCGCGGTTTGACGTTCCAGGCCAATGGGGCTGCGGGAAGCAGCATGTGCTCAGGGATGTGCTGGCCACCGCTTCCCGCAGCCTGCATTGGCCTGGAATGGCGAACCACAGCCAGTGGGAGCTGCGATCAGCCGAACCTGTGGACACTGCAGGTAAACAAACTGTCCTAGCCCGCCAGTGGATTTCCCTGATGGGCCGCGTACCAAAGGTTGCCTATCCCTGGTCTAGATAATACTTAGTCCTGCCATGAGTGCAGGGGACTGGACTAGATGACCTCTCGAGGTCCCTTCCAGTCCTAATGATTGTATGAGACAACACAGCCCGTTTAGATCACAGTAGCAGTACAGTGTTTATTTTTCATAGATTTAGGCCAAAAGGGACCATTGTGATTATCTGATCTCATCTCCTGTATAACATAGGCCATAGAACTTCCCCAGAATAATTCCTAGAGCCAATCTATTTTATTTCGTGATTCTGCACCATTAAAGTCAATGGGAACTTTCCCACTTCAATAAGCATATTTATTATTGCTACTGTGGTAGCACCTAAAAGACTCAGCCATGGACTAGGACCCCGTTGGGCTAGGAACGGTGTAAACCCAGGACAAAAAGATGCTTCCTGCCCAGAGAGATTGAAGTTGAAATGTAGGGTCAAGGCCACAGAATCAGGAGATCTGGGCTCTTTTTCTGGCTCTGTCATGGACTTATGTGAATTTCTGAGTGTCATTGAAATTCCCTGTGCCTCAGCCTCTCCCTCAGTAAACTAGATATTGTAATACCTAATCAGAGGGGACTTGTGAGGTCCAATTCATGAATGTTTGTCAAGTGCATTGAGATCTGTAATGGGAAAACACCATAGAAATGCACAGCATTATTATTGCAACGACATTTTGTCAAGACAAATGGCCACTTTCCCATTCCCATTTCCTTCTGCATGTCCACTCTGCCAGATGTAGCCTTTAATTAAACACATTTCATGGGACAGAGGATGATAGCTTTGCTATTAACTGGAAAACGAGCTTTGCTAACACACTATCTGCACCCTGAAGGCTGGTGACCTCAAAAGGTCTGATCAGCTGAACTTGTCAGAACTACTTTGCTCTGGAAATTTCATGGGATTCTGCTGTTTCATGAGATTGCCATCACTTCTCCTTTTGCTGTTAGCAGTATAGAGGACATGACACACAGCTGAGAGGTTGACGCCACTCAGTGGAGGGTACTGGTTACACATATACACTGGGCAGATCATTACATAAGCTACTAGAAAAACAAAGCTTGTCATGCAGCATTAAGGATTCACATCAGTTACAGTCCAATGCTTGACACTGGTGTAATGAATCTGTGGCTAACCAGGACTTTACAATTGTCACTATGTTGACAATTTTCCCTCTCTTGGTATTGACACCTCCTCATCAATTATTGGGAGTGGACGACATCCACCCTGACTGAATTGGCCTTGTCAACACTGGTTCTCCACTTGTAAGATAACTCCCTTCTCTCCACGGCCAGTATATTTATGCCTATATCTGTAATTTTGAGTCCATGCATCTGAAGAAGTGGGTTTTTTACCCATGAAAGCTTATGCCCAAATAAATCAGCTGGGGCTAGAAACTCAAATGCAAAGTCCCTGCTGCTATGTTTATTGTAATGGTTTTGAACCAGAAAATACCACAAAGCACTTGTTTGCCATAGTTTGGATCTCTGGCACAACGCTCACCACAGCCCTGGAAGTAACCCTGAGCTGAAGCATGATCCTCACAGCAGGAAACAAATAGAATGTAATAAGTGTTAACAGAGAGCGCAGAGTGGGTAGCAAAGCACTGCATTTCCTAGGAGCCCAGATGTTTGTAACGGAAGCACTGCTCCAGTGCACTGCATTCAGACTGATGTCAGGAATGTTAAGGGCCTGGAGGAATGTTATTACATTAGGAAACAGTGGTTTAAATGCTGTTTACAGACTGCAGAGCTTAGCTGAAGACTAGCCCTATGGTATTCATTGGAATATCACCCTGACTATAACATCTGGGTTTGGGGTGGGGGGAACCAGAGCAATAGTGATGTATTATTAAACCAATAAGGATTATAAACCAAGGAGAAAATTCTCAGTACGAAGCAATACAATTTCGGGCAAGATGAGAGCTCATGACGTGTCTGAGGTGCTAAGAGGATGTTCTGGCTGAGACTACCCTAGGGAAAAACTCAGGCCTTGCGTAAACACTTCTAACTCAGTTGAAGTCAATGGAACTGCAACACCTTAAACCAGGACTGAATTTGGCCCATAATAGTTTATGATTGTCATGTTGTGTGTCAGACTGACGGTCACCGAAGTCAACGGCAGAACCCTTCACCTGGAGCAGATCCATGACCCTTCACCTTCCTAAATCAGGCACAAGCAAAAAGACAAAATCTCATCTCTACCAAGAGAGCAAACTTGTCTGATTGTTTTAATACCAAGCCAGGTCACTTAAGTTAGAATTGGCTCTAATGCGCCTTCTGCAAGCTGTAAAGCTCTTAACCTGCAGCTAAGCTTCTCTCTGAAACAGGGGAAAGCTCTCTCCTGCTTTTGAAATCATCAGAAAAAACTATTTCCAACTGGATCCTCCCAACTAAAACACCTCTGAACAATGCAAGGGGGAGAGATTTTTTTTTACAGATAAGTTAAATTGAATCGACCCTCTTAATCTGAAATCAGTGTGCACACAAGTTTGCACTGAAATAACGAAAGATGTGAATGTAAACTGATTTCATTGGTTTGGTTTCGGTCTGCATATAGATGAGCCCTATGGGTTTGTCTACACAGGCAATTTTCTGCGCAGTAAAGCAGCTTTTTGCGCTCAAACTGCAGATGTGTACACACTGCCAGCCACTTTGTGCGCAGAAACTCCTCAGTTGCAGCGCTGCAAAAAAACCCACGTCGACGAGAGTCGTAAGGCTATTTGCGCAGAGGGTCCAGCGTCTATTGCCAGTGTAGACACCTGATTGTGTTCTGTGCTGTAATTGGCCTCTGGAGCTGTCCCATAATGCCTCAAGTGACCGCTCTGCTCATTGTTTTGAACTCAGCTGTCCTGGAGACACGCACCCCTCCCATTTCAAAGCACTGTTTCTGACAGCCATAGTGTACTGTGCTGATCTGCTCCAGGACACAAAGCAAACCATTAATATGTGTGTGTGTGTGTGTGTGTGTCAGAGAGAGCGAGAGAGAGATTGCTGTGCAGAGAGCCCAGGGAGGGAGGCAGGGGATGATGTCGGGGTTTCCCCCTCCCCCTGCCTCAGGACTGGTTGCTTCCTGCCGCCATCTGAACTTACAAGACAGCATGCTGACAGACGCTCTGTCCCCCAAAACACACTGTCTGTCTCCCCCGCTCCATACACACACTCCCCTCCCCCGCCCCCGCTTCAGTTGAAAAGCAGCTGGCAATGTAGTAGGATGCCCATGGAACAATGGAATTGGGAAACCTGCATCATGTGACGCTGTGCCTGCCCCATGAGGCATTGCAAACCCTGCCCAAAGCGCCCTGTGGCCAGCTGCACAGTGAGATAGCTACCACGATGCACTGCTGTCTTTGCCGTTCCAAGAGCTGCTAATGTGGATGTGCTCCACCGTCACGAGCACAGTTTGGACACGTAACAGCGGTTTAATTCCAGCATTTTAATAAAATTGGTATAACTTGTGGCGCAGAAATTTGCCAGTGTAGACATAACCTAAGACATGCTAAGGCCTGGTCTGCACTTAACATTGAGATAGACATAGCAACAGTACTCAGATTCACCCCCCTGAGCATGATAGCTATTTCGCCCTAACCCCCCTTGTAGACGCAGCTAGGTAGATGGAAAAATGCTTCAGCTACAGAAACCCCCCTCGGTCTCGGTAGGAAGCATCTACCTACCGCGCTATCATGGCATAGCTATGCTGCTGTAGCACCCGCCGGGTAGTTCTGAGCCTTTAACAAAGGACAGAGGCAAGAGTGGTTTCTGAACACCTAGCTGCTATGCATGGGCCTGAGCACTAGGGAACACTGAGCTCCAGGCTGGCTCTTTTGAGCATCTCTCTCCTAGCACAGCATTTGGATGTGCTCCTACTGCCATGGTGTTAAACACGGTAGTCTCTGTCTACATTGAATGCTACGTCACATTTCACTTAGCGTTAGCCTATGTCTACACTACAGGTTATGTCTGCAGAACTTATGTCACTCAGAGGTGTGACTAAACCACCTCTCCCTAAGCAACACAATTTACTCCGACGGAAGTGCCGCTGTGGACAGCACTATGTCGGTGAGAGAGCTTCTCCCGCCGACAGAGCTACTGCCACTCGCAGAGGTGGTTTTATCATGCCGATGGGAGAGCTCTCTCCCGTCAGCATAGAGTGTCTGCACCAGATGCGCTGCAGCAGCACTGTACATGTAGATGTGCCCTGACAACATGCCCTCGAGGAGTCGTGGTAACTAAGGATTTGTCTTCACTGCAGAGTTATCGACACTTGAGCCAGGCCAACTCAGGAGGAGTAACTCAAGCAAGACCGGCCACACAAGTTGCTGGGTTCACACTGGTGCTGTACTCACTCTTGTGTGTTGATAGAACTTCTAGGGGCACATCCTCTGGTTCTTAGGGCTCGTACTATATGTTCTTTCCCTGTGAATTGTGGGAGAACGTATCTATCCTTTCTAGGCTTCTGTGGGGGGCGGGGGGAGGAGGAATTGTGGGAAGGCATTGGAGGACTATCTGCACTTGAGTGCCACTCATCATACAGCCAAATTATAGGGTGGTCATGTTAGCAGGTGATGAGTTGTGCTCACTTGAGTTTTAGCCCGTGCCCCCTCTCAAGCCAGCCAACTTGAGTTAAAAACACCACCATAATGGAGTTAAGGACTTTTGTGCATGCATGGGACTCGAGTTAGGAGCAACACTTGAGTTATAACTTGAGTGAATTCTGCAGTGAAGACAAGCCCTAACACCATGTAATTTTCCAGTTTGGACAATCCCTTAACTTTTTCAGCTGTCATGTATGAAAGAAAGGGTGGTCTAGTAGTTAAAGCAGAGGACAGCGAGTCAAGGGGCCTGGGTTCTCTATGTTACCTACTTGTGTGACCTTGAACCAGTCTCACAGGGTCTGATTCTCAAGAAGTCAGATGTGCATTGGAATGGCTAGTTTGCATGCACTAATACTGGGATTACACATCCATGTTATACCAATAAATTAAAAACCAGCAGGATCTGATTAAAGGGAAAAAGGCAAAATACCACATTTATTGTGAATACAGAAAGAATCATAGTAAGCAGTTACGTACAGCTATAACATTCCATTCAATCTCATATTTATTCACACACTCATTCACACACACACACACACACACACACAGGTTCTGCAAGGTTGTTATCATAATTACCAGCCTTAGAGTTGCTCATGCCAAGCCACTGGCCAGGTGGCCTGGACATGAGGAGGGAGCAGGGTCTTGTCAGATGCTCATCTGATGCTCCTGGAAGTTGGTTTGCAGAATCAGACCCCAAAGTTCTCACTTTTTAGAGTCTCTTTTTATAGGAATTTCTTCATATGCCAGTCTATGGGAATTGCTTCATCATGCTGTTGCTGAATCAATCAGCAGATAGCACATTCCTGACGCCATGCTGCTAGATGTTATCTTGTTCTTTGGTTCTCCCATTCTTGAGGCTGTTGGGTGGATTCCAGTCTGCCCTCTGGGGGGTCTTCTGGTTATTTCCACTTGACACCTTTTTCAGCCGATGGACACTGGATTCTTAGGCTGGCACCTCCCTGATCATTCAGTTATTATCCACACCAAGCACCATCCACATACATCCTCTATCTCTATTTCTGAAAGACAGAAAGAACATGTTTCTACCCCTTTTTGGGGTGGCAGATTATTGCTTAAAATATTTCTTTTACAAATACCCTTGCTGATTGCAGGCAAAACAGAGGAATTGCCCCCACGTTTTCCTGCTTTTGTTCTATAGGCAGGCCAGGTTTCAATGGCTTTTATCTTTTAAGTGTTATGTGGAAATTATCCCACTGTTTAGTCATTAAATCCCTGAGTTTTCCTTCTTATATAGCAGACCAAGTTTATAATGTTTTTCCTGCTGTGTTAAGCTTTAAGTTTTATTTACACATAATAACTGAGAAGCATCATTACCATATGACCTTAAAGGGTTTTTCCAAAAATCATACACACTATACGTTGTTACAGGGATACTTATTATCATTAAATTTATTAAAATTATCTTGTTATCCCATGCCTTTTATTTAGACAAATTTGTTTGCTGACCAGGTGTGTCCTTTATCTGCAGCTCCTTTGTGCTGCTAGTTCTTTCCTTCCTTTATCATTTAGACAGGTTTCAGAGTAACAGCCGTGTTAGTCTGTATTCGTAAAAAGAAAAAAGAAAAGGAGTACTTGTGGCACCTTAGAGACTAACCAGTTTATTTGAGCATGAGCTTTCGTGAGCTACAGCTCACTTCATCGGATGCATAGCATATCGTGGAAACTGCAGAAGACATTATATACACACAGAGACCATGAAACAAAACTTCCTCCCACCCCACTGTCCTGCTGCTAACAGCTTATCTAAAGTGATCATCAAGGAAGGCCATTTCCAGCACAAATCAAGGTTTTCTCACTCTTCCCCCCCCACCCCACCCCCCACACAGACACACATACAAACTCACTCTCCTGCTGGTAGCAGGAGAGTGAGTTTGTATGTGTGTCTGTGTGGGGGTGGGGGTGGGGGGGGGAAGAGTGAGAAAACCTTGATTTGTGCTGGAAATGGCCTTCCTTGATGATCACTTGATGATCACTTTAGATAAGCTGTTAGCAGCAGGACAGTGGGGTGGGAGGAAGTTTTGTTTCATGGTCTCTGTGTGTATATAATGTCTTCTGCAGTTTCCACGATATGCTATGCATCCGATGAAGTGAGCTGTAGCTCACGAAAGCTCATGCTCAAATAAACTGGTTAGTCTCTAAGGTGCCACAAGTACTCCTTTTCTTTTTTCTTTTTATCATTTAGGTAATTTGCATTTTCACAGACACTTCCTGCTTTTGGATTTAAAGCCATCAGCAGCTCAGAGACTATCTTAAAAGGGGCACAATCAACTTTCACCAGAGTTTTGATTACTTTTAACTTCTGCTTCCAAAACACACAGCAATCTGAAAAAGAAAACCCAACCTACTGTGGCTCCCTTTGGAGCCCTAATAGCATTTTAATTAAGTAGCATGGTATGTTTGCATTTCTTTTGCCCCTTCTACAATATACCCTGCACGTGTTCTGGGGCAAATGCATATTCCTTCCATAGTTTAACTTCTATAACATTATCCATATCAATTTTTACATAAGGTGTAACTATTTCTTTTTTTTGCTTACAGAGTTTTCATGTACCTTTATCAAAGTGACAGTCTGATTACTCAGAGCCATTTTAAGACTCAGTGTTTCTAACATTGCTTCTTTTTGTTTTGTGCACCTCACCCCTGCTGTTGCTTCAGAGGGCCACTGTCTTTTTTAAATTTCGTATTATTTATTTTTTACTACAGCTCTCATCTGCTATTGTTACAAAATCAAACAAACAAACAAAAACCAACCAACCAACCAGAATCCAATTTTTTTTTCTATTCTCCTGATTTTGACTGCTCTGCAGCAGCCACAACTTAAAAACATTTTAAATTTTGTAAAGCATTGAGTTACCTTTTAAGGGTTAAATGCCAAATCCCAAAGCCAAACAACACTAATTACCTGTGTCTAGCAAAAAGGTCTGTCAGTTTTGCAACTTTGAATTAAAATGTCAGGTGGATTTTTAGTGGCATTATTTAAAACAAAAACAAAACCAATTGGTCCTTAGAACTTTACATATTTACACACACACACACACACACACAGATAGATACATACACATTTTCTTTTCCTTAACATCCCTTCCACACTGCTCTGTTTTGTTTTTTTGTTTTTACATGTTACATTCCCTTTATACATTTGAGGCAGCTAAGTTCCAATAGAACCCCCTTATGTTCTTTTAGCAAATTTGACTAAGTTGTCCAGTCAAATGATTTTAATCAGATAGTTTATTTTTGCCTGGCTAATTTACAGACATTCCTTTGGAAAAGGGCCCATTTTTCCTTCAGAATGGCTGCAAAGAAACCAAGAATGCTCTTTCTCTAACACTTTTGCTTTTTAACATTTTCACAAAGTTTAGCTGCTTAATTCCCTCCAGCCTCTGCAGAGTTAACGTTTTCACTCTTTTTGTATTCCTGGAGTGCCTCTTTCACTATTTTCAGCTGGCTTTGGGTATTTGTAGCCAGCACCTTCCAATTGTCTGCTCCCTTTTCCGTTTGTGCCTTTTCCTCTTTACATGAAGACAAGCGGAGGGAAGAATCCTTACATGCCTCCCACAACAACCAAATTGCTGCTGCATCTCTTTTGGCAGCACTAGAAGGTTTGTATATGAGGATATACTGAGCCAATCTATCCTCTAGGTCCGAAATACTGCAGACATCAGCTAGGGCTTGTTTAGTCCAAGGACTGTGCCCAAATTTTTGAAGGATTTGTTTAAAAGGTGTAATTTCTTTAACAAAAAGTGAGGTTGGAGTTCCTTCTGACTCCATTCCTCCCTCTGGTACTGGCTTACCCTGTTTTCTTTTAAACATCTTAACATGGATATTTCAATTTCTTTGTCACTCCTGGTATTACTTAGCAAGTGACACAGCCTAGATTCTGAAATCATAGCTTAATCTATGCGTTTTTCCCCTGCTACCTTCCCGGAGGCCAGCAGGTCCCCTGCTACCTTCCCGGAGGCCAGCAGGTCTTGGTTAATCTATTTCTCCCTGCTACCTTCTCGGAGGCCAGCAGGTCCGGTTAACCTGTTCTTCCCTGCTACCTTCCCGGAGGCCAGCAGGTCTGGTTAACCTAATAGAAATGCCTCGCCAACTCTAGTGAGCTGTGTGCATACCAATATTTACAATAACTGAGGTTTTTTACCAATATTCCCCCTTTCGCAATTCTCCACCAAAATGTTATACCAATAAATTAAAAACCAGCAGGATCTGATTAAAGGGAAAAAGGCAAAATACCACATTTATTGTGAATACAGAAAGAATCATAGTAAGCAGTTAGTTACAGCTATAACATTCCATTCAGTCTCATATTTATTCACACATTCATTCATACACACACACACAGAGGTTCTGCAAGGTAGTTATCATAGTTACCAGCCTTAGAGTTGCTCATGCCAAGCCACTGGCCAGGGAGGAGGGAGCAGGGCCTTGTCAGATGCTCATCTGATGCTCCTGGAAGTTGGTTTGCAGAATCAGACGCCAAAGTTCTCACTTTTTAAGAGTCTCTTTTTATAGGAATTTCTTCCTATGCCAGTCTATGGAAATTGCTTCATCATGCTGTTGCTGAATCAATCAGCAGATAGCACATTCCTGACGGCTCCGTGTTGCTAGATGTTATCTTGTTCTTTGGTTCTCCCATTCTTGAGGCTGTTGGGTGGATTCCAGTCTGCCCTCCGGGGGTCCTCAGGTTATTTCTGCTTGATGCCTTTTTCAGCCGATTGACACTGCATTCTTAGGCTGGCACCTCCCTGATCATTCAGTTATTATCCACACCAAGCATCCATCCACATACATCCTCTATCTCTATTTTAATCACAATTGTTAATACAACAAAAGGGCGGGGAGTCTCTGGGTGCTGTTTCTGTTGTTACAGAGTATTGCTTTGAGTCTCTCTCTGTGAATTGCTTTGAGAACAGATTCTGTCTTAGAATGTACTAACGCAATTAGCAGCTTGCAAGTTTCACACAGAGAGGGAGAGAAACAGTACCAAAAACCAAGAGACCTCTTAATTAGTAATACCCTGGAATTTAAACTATGGGGAATCAAACTCATTTGTGATTTTAATACAGAACTTCTTTAATATGATCCAACATCCACCCAAACCAGGCATTGGCACACATAAAGGACAAGTAAGATGCATGACTGGCTGTTGGGAGAAACAGTTGATTTGTGCATGTAATTGTGATTTTTGGGTCCTGCTTAATGTATCTTACCTTACAACAGTCTGTACCCATGCAGTACAGGGCAGAGGAAAAGTTGCTTGCCCAGGGATAATGGTATTTTGTAGTGCCCAGCCACACTGGAAAAAGCCAGGTTGGCGGGATCTTAGAAATGTGTTTCAATGGCTGCACTAGTGTGTATCTCGGCTGGTTTTGCCACTAGTGTGTATCTCGGCTGGGCATGCCTCACACGTCCTTAGGGTGTGGTGCTGAGATGTGAGGAAATGAGCACCAGCAGCCAGGAGAGAAGGCCCAAGCCCCGATACTGGGGCATGGCCTGTCACCTCCCAGCTGTCCCCCTCGATCGCCCACCCTGTGGGAAGGTTGAGTGTGGTGGAACGTTCAGTAAGTATGTTTACGCTGCTCAGGGCTCCCTCCTTAAAACAAGAGCCAGTCACACGCCTCGGAAACGCTGGTTGACACATCATCTTTAAGTGATGTTGTGCAAAGTGGCCCAGGACAATCAAGGTTGTCCTTACAGGCTACACAGGGAGGATGGAAGGAAATGCCTGAGAATTAGGGAGGCTGCACACTGTCTGGCGCAGCTCTGCCCTAACTGATAGGTTGATGAAAACACAGCTGGCACAAGGCACTCCGGGTGTTATCCTGAGAGGTGCTGAGCTTCTACCGTTCCCATCAAAGTCAATGGCAGTAAGAGGTAGTTTGGCACCTCACAGGATCTTGGCCTTTGTTAATTGTGCATTGTTATGGAAAACTTCTTGACTGCCCATGTGGAGTAATTCAAACTGGTTTTGTGGCCTGGGTGGAATGCACTAACCAGGAGTTGTTTTGAGGTCAGAAAGGAATAAGTCTTTTGCAGATGATTGATGTTATTAAAAACATCCACCGGGGGCGGGGGGGGGGGAATCCTCTCTCCTGTTTGGAAAGATTTTCCCACTGCATCCATCAAGCAAAAACAATTCTGTATGAAACATTAATTTAAAAAGTTTGTGAGGCAGATGCACTGGAAAATGAACCGTGAGAGGACCCAAGGTGAGGCTCAGAGAAGCATCCACGAGTCAGCGTCAGAGCCCAGACTAAAGCACAGGAGTCTTCACTCCCAGTATCTTCCAGTAACTAGTGGAAATGCAATCTCCTCTCTGCAAAACCTGGGCAAAATTCTGCACTAGGCTGAATTCATGAACAAAGCTGAAGCAGAGAGGAGAGCTCCCAAAGAGATGTTTGGTCTTACACCATGGTGTGCCTCAGTAGGTAACACAGTGGATTGAACTGCAGGGGAGTGGAGTATTTTAAAAAAAGATAAAAGGAAACAAAAAGGGCATGCTCTCCTTGTTTCATAGATTCCCAGGCCACTCACCCCTGTGCTTGGGGGGTGTAGAATGATTCCAGATCAGAATTCCGGTGTTCCACTCACTTACACCAGTGATAGCATTTTGCACCACTTTGTACAAGTATAAATGAGTAGAAATGGAGCATTCAACTCTTTGTTGGTACCCACAGAAGGCCCCAAAAGGTCAGTAAGAACAAAGACCATTTTTAGCGTATCTGAGTGTTTGTGGCTTATATAGAAATGTGAATGGCTTTAGGATCTGAGGGGACCCTATCTGTGATCAGGCCTTTCCTATTGCCATGTGCCTACAGCAGTCATCTTCCCTGCATGTGATCCCTCTGTGGCAAATTGCCAGTACGATTATGATGGGTCCCAAGCTTCCTCTTCTTGGGGGCGGAGGGGTTCAGATCACAGTTTCCTGCCCCTGAACTAGGGTATCTACTGTCCCACTAGTAACCCAGAGAAGGGTAGTGGAGAGGGAGGGACCCAGGCCCACCCTCTACTCCGGGTCCCAGCCCAGGGGCCCTAGGGATAGTGGTAAACCACTTAGAATCATAGAATATCAGGGTTGGAAGGGACCTCAGGAGGTCATCTAGTCCAACCCCCTGCTCAAAGCAGGACCGATCCCCAATTAAATCATCCCAGCCAGGGCTTGAACTAGTGCTTCCTTCCCCTGGGCTACTTCCCTCTCCTGCTCTTCAGCTTGTGGGGCTTCCTGCCCTCCCTCTGTGCACAAGCTGGGTGTCTCTTTACCTAGGGTCTTGGTCTTCTACCCAGCCACAGCACTTCTCCAAGCTCTCCTCTACTTCAACTCCTCCAGACTGCACTCTGCTCCAACTCCTTCCCCTAGCTGATTGAAGCAGGGGGGTTTTATCAGGTGACTAGCTTCAGGTGTTCTAATTGACTTCAGGTGCTTTTAATTAATCTATAGAAACCTTTCTTCCCTCTACAGGGAATAAGGCTTCTCCTCATCCTGGGACTTACATATCTCTCCTATATCACTCTCCTGCTGCCTTCTGGCCATGCTGTATCACACCTCCCAGACAAGTGGCTAGCTCTGAGGAGCCTGCAAAGTGCCCATTCGCCAATCGCTCCATGATGGAAACTGATCAGCTCTTGAAGCAACCCAAGACTCCTTGTGCCAGCTAAGGCAGAAGCCCCACTGTACCCTGCTATGCGACATCAGGGTCTTAGCCAAACCTCTCATGTCTGTCTCTGCCCTGGTGGCGGCTTAGAGGATTTCTATTTCCAGGATGTCTTGTTTCTTGGCTTGAGAAACACAAGTCTCTAAGTCAATGGCTTTGACACATTCCAGGTCTGTAAGCTGCTCTAGGGGGAGTCTAAGCGATGAAACTAATTGCCTGTGATAAGCTAATTAAATGGGTCTGATAAAAATCTGCCTTGTAGACTCTTGGGAATCCAGTGGCTGAGCCCTCCCCAGTGGGGAACTGGAGAGAGGCTGGCTGAGCTGCACAAATCGCTTCATTCTTTCCCTCCCAGCTGCCCCTTGCTCCACAGCTTGTCAACACCATTGCTGGGCCCTAGCCTGGCTCCTTTCCTTGCCCTCCTTTGTCATTCTTCAGTTCCACTTCCCAGCACTTCTTTTTGACAGTGAGGCAGGGTTATAAACATGACCAGAGGTATTCCAGGCAGGCACACAGGACCTTGCAGAAGGCTCAGTTCTGCTGGACTCTTATGGATTCTTGAGACATTGGAGGGCTCTGGCACATACCTTTGTCCAGATAATGCCATGAAGCATGCAAATATATCCTCGGAAATGCCACAGCCATGTGCAATTCTTAATTTTTTGCTAAAATGAAAGCAAAGAGGCTTTTGGGTTCTCATGCACTTGGAGTGACAGGATTGTGGTTAGCTTTTTACTGCAAGCTCTTTCCTCCTGAATCTGCCTGGATATAGGTACTTTAGAGAATTAACAGCCTTGTTTAAAATTGTGCAAATCCTCGTCTGGCCCCACTCCTCCAAACCTCAGACAGTCCTCTGCAAAAACATCTCCCCAGAACATCAGTAACCCAGGTCCCTTCCCCCCAGCAACATCATCTCCCCCTCTCTGAAACATGAGCTCCCCATAAACTCCAACCAGCACCTGGTGGCAACCATTACTAGCAGCAAATATTCTTCTTAGTTTAGAATGGAGTTGGGAAACTTTTAACAGCTTCTTTTGCCTACACAGGCGGGTGCAACCCAGAGGTCTGAAGCTTCAAAGCCATAGGGGATCTTCCCAGATCTAAGGCATGGCCTAAGCTTTGGCTTGTTTTCTGGTCTCACAGGGAGAATCTCCACTGAGACAGAGGTTGAAGAACTTAAAGTACAATGGGGATTTTTCTCTACTGCCCGTCCTAGTCCTAAAACACACAGAGGACAGTATGAGTCAAAAATCATGAGATTGGCTTCAAAATGAGATCGGAAGGGGGGGAACCAACATTCTGAGGTCTTTCTATTTGCCGTCTGTTTTCTGAGGAGAGCTGGGGAAATGTTTTCCCGCAAATGGTAAATTCTCCGAAAAAATGCAGGGGAACCCAAAGCTATTCACCCGTTTGGGTCAGATTTAGCAAAGAGTTTCCACCAAATGAAAAACGAAGAACATTTTTTTGAAAATGGTTCATTTCAACATTTCCAAAGTGGAGCCATTTCAATTGTTTGTTTCATTTCACCCAAACAGATTTGTTCAGTTTTTCATTTTGGTTCAAAATAACCCCAATTTCCCCACACTCCAGATTTTGCAGTTCAGCCACCAAAATCAGTTATGTGCTCAGCTCAATTTCAGAGCTCTTTGGTTCAGAACCATTGTCAAGCTTCTCTCTGCAACCAAGGGACGAAGAAATGTATTTATTTTTAAAAGGAAAGCTGAGATTCTCGTGTGATCACATGATTCCAGGAGCTGGGGCTTTGACAAAACAAGACTTCTGTTAAAATCATGAGGGTTGGCAATACTGTGTGGTGAACCAAAAATACCTGCCTGCAATGCTGCGATCCCTGTCACAGCTGCAGCTGGCCATTATAGGCTGTCCCTATGTTAGAAGCAAAAAGGCAAGATCTCCCTTCTGGGCAGAGTTACACTTGAATGGATGGGAAAGCCCAGGGAGCTATTTGTAGTGGTGGGAAGCAGTGAGCCCCTGGGGGGGGGCTGCTGTTGGAGCTTGGGGCCGAGGGATTTGTTGGAGGGAGATAACAATGGGGACCAGGGGCCCTTTTGTGGGCAGCAGGAGCCTGGTAAGCTAGGGGAATGTTGGGGGGGGCAATAGGAGCTTGGGGGATCAGTAGGGTTGCCAAATTTCTAATCGCACAAAACTGAACACACTCCCCTCCCCCCCTCTCCCCCCCCGCAACTCTCACTCACTTGCTGATTTTCAGCAGGCTGGGGAAGGGGGTTGGGGTGCAGGAAGGGATGAGGTCTCCAGCTGGGGGTGTGAACTCTGGAGTAGGGCCAGAAATGGAGGGATTCAGGGTGAAGGAGGGGGCCTGGAGCTGGGACAGGGGGTTGGGGGATGGGGGTGTGTATGCAGGCTCCAGGAGGGAGTTTGAGTGTGGGAGGGAGTTCAAGGCTCGTGCAGGGGGTTGGGGTGTGTGCAGGCTCTGGGAGGGAGTTTGGATGCAGGATGGGGCTCAAGGCTGGGGTAAGGGGGTGGGGTATGGGAGAGGGTGTGGGCTGAAGGGAGTTTGGGTGCAGGAGGGGGTTCCAGGCTGGGGCAGGGGGTTGGGGTCTGGGAGGGGGTGTGGGGTATGGGCTCTGGGGAGCGCTTACTTCAGGGGGCTCCCCAGAAGCAGTGACATGTCCCTTGGCTCCTAGGTGTAAGGGCAGCCAGGCGGCTCTGCGAGCTGCATGCTGCCCCTGCTGGTGCAGGCATTGCTCCCACTGCTCCCATTGGCTGCAGTGCACAGAGCCTCCCTGGCTGCCTCGGAGATCAGAGGGACATGTCGCCACTTTTGGGAGCCATTCAGAGCCAGGTAGGGAGCCTGCCAGAGCCGCCAACCAGACTTTTAACAGCCCAGTCAGCTGTGCTGACCAGAGCTGCCAGCGTCCCTTTTCGACCTGAACGGACACCTGGCAACCCTAGTGGGGGGACAGTGGGAACCTGGGAGGTGTTGGGGGGCACTGGGAGGCTGGAAGCTTGGGGGGTAGTGGAGGCCTTGGAGTTGTTGAGGGGGGACAGTGGGAACCTGGGGACAGTTTTGGGGGGGGGCAGTGGGAGTCCTTTCTGATGGGCTGGTGGGAGTGCCCCTTCCCTTTCAGCCCCCTCTCCCCTCCCAGGCATGCAGAGACTCTGTCGAGGCGCCACACTGGCCTAATGCCCAGGGGGTATTGGGATGGGGAGTGGGAGAGGAACTGCGAAGTGAGGCAGAGAGGCTGCCTGGAACCCAGCCCCACAGTGGCTCCCAGAAGACAGGAGGAGGTGACATCATGAGATGTCAGCTAGGATTCTGGCAGGTGTGGCTCTGAAACCTGCTATTAGTAGGATAATTCTCAAATCTCCCTTACTACTACTGCCTAGTGCATTGCAACCACCCTTCTTTTGGGACACAAATTTGCTCGCAGCAAAATGATTATCTTTATGTCCCTCGTTTTCACAATGTACCCACATTAATCCCATATCTAGGGGGGAAAAGAGGCAAAGATAAGGGAGATCGACTGAGGGATGTGGTGGGTACCGTGGGATGAGCAGGTTCTCTCTATTTGGGATGGGGAAATTCCCATCCTTGATTATTCTTTGCTAAACATTTTAAAAAATATCAGAAGAAATAAAGAAAATGACATATGAATGTTGAATTCTTGGGTTTGGCTTTTACATGTAAAAATTTGCCCAAAGCAGCTCTTAAAAGCTTTTGGGGTTTTCTAATATTTGCATTGCCTCCAGTTTTCAGTAACATTCTTAGCCTGGGGCTTTGCCATTACAGTCAGAACAGTGACTGTCTCTGGCGAGCTATAGCTCCAGGTGTCGGCTGCTGGGCCTGCCTCAGACGCATCCAAATGTCTGCCTACCTCATTCCTGTCCTCCCTCAGGACTCAGAGATGAGAGCTTGGCAAATGTGCCGTGGTTCAGTGGGATTGCTGTGCTGTTCAATACCAGACACTCCTAGGGAAGGGACAGGCAACCCTTACTGGGTGCTCTCTTTTTGGAAGGCCTTCAGACAGGTGCTGAGGTTGGAAAGGCATCAGCATACTTCAGTGGGTGTCCCTTGGTTTGGGTCAGTCTACATTAGAACAATGACCCGTTGCTGAGAGTGGCTGCTGGCCGTGAGTCATCTTTGGCTCCCCTGGCCTAGTACTGGAGATGGTTTCCCCGAGGTTTAGAGTCTGATGCTCTGAAGAGCTGAGTGCAGGGTCAATGCCTCACCCCTTGCAGGACTGAGTCCTTAGTGGTCCCAAGAGGTCAGTTCCTTAGACGTGGCAAAGCTGTTACAGAAGTGGGGACAGACGGCTTATCCCAACATGTCTCAGTCGCACAGTCTGTAACAGAGCTGAAAAGGCCATCTACACTGGCAGCTAAATGGCTTTCAATGCTAGTTCAGGAGGAGTCGTTGCTGGCATCCGCTACCTGCCCTCCTGACCTTGCTATTCCCTTGTGCTTCCCCTGACTGTCTGTATCCATCTCTTGTCTTATACTTGGATTGTAAGCTTTTGGGGGCAAGGGTGACCTTTTTATATATGTTTTTGTACAGAACCCAGCAAAACAGAATCCTGGTCCATGACTATGACTCCTAGGAGAAAGGGTACTTCAGTGGTTCGAGCACTAGCTTGGAACTTGAGAGACCCACATTCAGTTCCCTGTTCCATCAGACTGACCTTGGCAAGTCGCCTAGTTTCTCTGTGCCTCCACTTCCCTGCCTGTGAAATGGGGATAATAGTGTTGTCCTCACTCAAAGAAGTGTTGTGAGGACAAATACATGATGAGGTGCACAGATACTATGGTAATGGAGGACACAAGATAGATAGGCACTACTGCAATATAAATAATAGTACTTCATTCATCACTGGACTACAGCCACTTCTGGGGTGAAACGTAAGAGCTTTTAGACAGTGCAGAGTGTCACTGCTCAGCAGTTTGGGACAGGAAGTGAAAAATAACATATCCAGTGGCAATTGCAGAAGAATTCTGGGAGAAAAAATACAATAGCCCACTGGGATTTATGCAGGACAGTTGGGTTAACCTTGCTTCTGTGGAAGATGTTATCTGATCTTTAATGTTCACAAGTGGTCAGGGCCTTGGTTTTCTGCATCACTGAACAGTACACGTAGCTCCCATGCATACCAGTGAGACAACAGATCTTCCTTCTGCAAAGGAATTATCCATTGACTCCTCAACCTTGTAAAAAGAAAAGGAGGACTTGTGGCACCCTAGAGACTAACAAATTTATTTGTGCATAAGCTTTTGTGAGCTACAGCTCACTTCATCGGAAAAGCTTATGCTCAGTTAAATCTGTTAGTCTCTAAGGTGCCACAAGTCCTCCTTTTCTTTTTGCAGATACAGACTAACACGGCTGCTACTCTGAAATCAACCTTGTAAGTTACCTTCCCTGAAATTCCCCATCTAGACCTGATCAAGCTGAGACAACAGTCCAAGATTTTTCCGGGAGGGATCAAATGTTGCAGAGAATAGTAGCTTTGCTCTCCTGATTACACTGGCTAAGCTTGTTTACTCTTGATAAACCCAATCTCCAGCATAAAATGCACAGGGGACTTGCAGGAGACAAAAACCCAAAGCTACAATCGCTCTTCTATTTTGTGTAATGCCTGCTTGTTTTCGCCTCTGTTATGGGTGTGCTGAACAGACGTGAAACATCAAAACAGACGTGGGGACTAGGGAGAGAAAAGAGCTTGTCCTGACACTTTCAAACACTTTCATGCCCAAGTCAGTGATAACACTGAGCAAGGTGTCAGTCATATAAGCTGCAGTTTTCCTCCTTTCTTAGATCCCATTGATAAAATCCCTGGACATACCTCTGCTATGTTGATTGTGGGTTTAGCTAGCCTCTGGTCACAAAGGAGCGCTATGTCAACAGTCCTTAAGGGGCAGGAATATAGCTGAACAAATACAACTGTAACAAGCTCTTCACACCTGTTCGATGTTTTGAAAGCACAGCCCAGGCCTGACATGAGGGATCCAGGGTTAATGCCTTTGTGAGCAGAGCAAACATCAGGAAAGAAGAAAGGAAGAAAAGAAGGGTAGATCACAGGCCCTTTGCATGTAGCCCCCACTATTCCAGACAGGGTGGTGGGGTCTAGCTTTCTCTGGCCAGCCTTGTTGACATTACTGGCAGTAAAGCTGGTTGCATGGTACATTGCCTGGGAAGTTCGCTCCTTCCTCTATGTGTCTAGCACATTTCAGAGGTAACTCTTCTGTCTTGTGACCGTAACCAGGGGGATCACTTCTGGCTGCAGCACAGCCCCTCACGGGGTACATACAGTGGAGGGGTAGCTTCATAGCGACAGAGCTGCTGATGAGAGTGCTGCTGTCCTGCCTGCACCTTCAATGGGGTATTGATTTACTTTGGATGGTTTGCAATAATCAACACCCCAGGCTGTTTAACAAGTCCATAATGCTTTACCTGATACATCGCTGGGCCTGCAGTTCATAAATATTTTCAAACAGGTGACAAAGCTACACATTTTTACAAAATTATCTCAGGTTTTGGAAAACTTGGATGCAGAACTACAAATCCATTCAAATCAAGGCTTTCCCAATCCCCATTCGTTTTGAATGTTCAAACCAGCCCCGTTTGACTCCGATGTAACCTTTTTCAGGGGGTTGTGAGAAAACAGAACATTTTCCGTTGTTGCCTCAATTTTCTTCTTGCAAACAGTTTTGACTGATAGGAAACCATCTGCTTGTTTGTCTCTAAATGTAATCCTATGTGCCACTTTGATCTGAAGAGCTCAGCATTCTTTACAAATATCAAAAAGCTTCATAATGGTCCCATGAGGGATGGTACAGAAATATCACACCCACCTCACGGAAAGAGGAAACTGAGGCACAGAAGTGGGATGGCTTTGCTAGCAAGTAGCAGAGCCAGGACTAGAACCCATGAGTCCTGACTCCCAGCTTTATAGGCTGATCTACTACACTACATGAAGCTGCACCAATTAGTCCCGGGGGCACAGAATTTCACTATTCACAATGGATGAGGCTGCCAGTCTGCTGGGAGTGTGGGGGGGAGGGGATAGGACGGTGGAGGCTAGAGTGATGGAAATGGTCTTGTTTTACTGAGAAGCAAGAGTGGAGACGGTTGCAGGGCTCCTGCAGGGATGGCATACATGAATTAACTCTATTGCAGTGCCCCTATACAGAAAACAAATGGCAAATGTGTTTCCGTTCAGTGGTGTAAGGGTGGCATTTCAGAATGAGGAGCTAGCTGCTCCTTGTTGAGGGGAGTATGTGATCTGCATAGGGGTCACTTTCCTGATGTGGTCCAGGGAACTAAGACCAAAACTGTCACATCAAGAAGTGGGGATCAATTAGAGAAGAGAATAATTACTCAAGGCATCCTACCAGGCAAGGAAAATGGTAGCAAATAATCCAGATGGTTGGTAGAATGAAGAGTCTAACACACATGACAGCAACAAATCCATAGCAAAGGCTTCATTTATATACATTTGTTGCGTCTTTTTAAGGAGTTTAATGTTAGTTTGTGGTGTTCCCTTTCTGGGGCACAGAATTGGTGACAAGTGTAAGGCTCCAGGTTTGTTGATACACATGAGCGATGGCTCAGAGGCTTGGGGAAGCAGCCAAATGTTCCCATTAAGTTCCAAGCTTGCACATCAAGAGATGCAGTGTGGTCTAGTGGTTAGGCACAGACCCAGGAGTGAGGAGACTTGAATTCTATTCCTTGCCCTCTTAGTGGTTGGCTTTGCTTTGAGTGAGTTATTTAATCTCTGAGCCTCTGTAAAATGGGAATATCATAAAATTACCATACTGGATCAGACCAAAGGTCTATCTAGCCCCTATCCTGTCTTCCGACAGTGGCCAGTGCCAGGTGCTTCAGGGGAATGAACAGAGCAGGAAATCATGGAGTGATCCATCCCCTGTTGCCCATTCCCAGCTTCTGGCAAACAGAGGCTAGGGACACTATCCCTGTCCATCCTGGCTAATAGCCATTGATGGACCTATCCTCCATGAACTTATCTAGTTCTTTTTTGAACCCTGTTATAGTCTTGGCCTTCACAACATCCTCTGGCAAAGAGTTCCACAGGTTGAATGTGCGTTGTGTGAAGAAATACTTCCTTTTGTTTGTTTTAAACCTGCTGCCTATTAATTTCATTTGGTAGCCCCTAGTTCTTGTGTTATGAGAAGGAGTAAATAACACTTCCTTATTTACTTTCTCTACAACAGTCATTGTTTTATAGAGTTCAGTTGTATCCCCCTTAGTCATCTCTCTTCCAAGCTGAACAGTTCGAGTCTTATTAATCTCTCCTCATATGACAGCCATTCCATGCCCCTAATTGTTTTTGTTGCCCTTTTCTGTACTCTTTCCAATTCCAATATATCTTTTTTGAGATGGGGTGACCAGATCTGCACACAGTATTCAAGATGTGGGGGTACCATGGATTTATATAGAGGCAATCTGATATTTTCTATCTTAATATCCATCCCTTTCTTAATGATTCCCAACATTCTGTTTGCTCTTTTGACCTCCACTGCACATTGAATGGATGTTTTCAGAGAGCTATCCAGGATGACTCCAAGATCTCTTTCTTGAGTGGTAACAGCAAGTTTAGACCACGTCATTTTATATGTACCTAAATACCTCAGCATTTGGCTTGCCATTGTTATTACAACACAACTCCCCTCCCTTGTGTGTGTCTCTGTCTGCGTTAGATGTTTATATGGTGCCAATCACCATGCCATCGAGGTACTGCCTAGTTGATTGAATGAGGTATGATTTCTCACCAGCCTGTCACATTTCATCAAGGTAATGATAAGGAGATGTGTTAGTATTTATTCCTGGGCTTACTGGAATGCCAGTTTCTTAATACACATCTGGATCAATAGAGTGGTTTGCTAGTAAAATCCAAGATCTGGCTAGCATAATCTGAAACAGCTCCTTGCTACGCTGCCATATGCTGTACTCTGCTGCCAAGCTGTTTTACTGCCTCTTACATTATACTAGAGATTCTTCAGTGACAAACAGTATGGACAATACAGAGAGAAATGGAGTCTCTTCTCGGAATACTAACCTTCTGAGACACCTGGGAATTACTGTGGTGCCTGATTGGGTCCTGGCGTTTTGACAGGGGCAGAGTCTGAGATGCTGAACATTTCTTATTCCCACTTTGGCAAAGGAGACGTCCCTGTCCCATTAAAGACACTCTTCTTCCTGTCTTATGACCTGATCTTGCAGTCATTGAAGTCAGTGGCAAAACCCCCACTGACTTCAATGGGTGCAAGATCTGACCCTTAAAGCGATGCCTTTTCTGCTGCAGTGGAGCAATGCATTCAGCAGAGGTGAATGACAAGCTCAAATTGATTAGAGAACCTCATTGCTGATTAGAGAACCTCTGTATGAAGGCCAGAAGCCCATTTTTGATCATCAGACCCTGACATCAACTCTTATTTGCACGGCAAACCATCAATCAACCTAGGAGACTTTATTCCCTTTGGAGGGTTCTCATATTTTGGAAAACATTTTATGATTTAAATTAAAATAAAAGGGGGTATTTGGTTCAGCCCAAGCAACTAAAGCCTTCACAAGGACCTGGGTCCCTGTTCTGGTCTTTTGGCAGGGTTAGAAGTGCCTAAACCATCTGGAGGAGGGGGTAAATGACAGCACTTCTCCTTGCTCTTGTTCAGCCCCTTTTGGCTGTTGGTTGGAATGGTATGTAGTCCTCCTTATCTGGAGCGTAGGGCCGGTGAAAGTAAGAGTATAGGAGGTACCATAGAAGATCAGGTGGCTGGCCCCCTTTTTCAGACTATAGTCAGTGGCTGCAAGATTTCGGGGAAGCCTTCCCTTTGCTTGAAAAACAGTGACTGAGCACAGCTGCTGAATGTTGCTTATCCCATCATGAAACAAACTCCAAATTCCCCCTTGTAACAGGACACGTTCAGCCTAGCTCCCTTGTGGCAGCACAAACATTCGGTTTGCTCTGTTGGATGACCGGCTGATCTGCCAGCCTTTGCCCTGAGCCAGCCTGGCCTCTGAAGGAAACCAAAATGCATCCTCCCAAGAGCTGTAATCTGTTAAACTGGTGTTACTGTGTCTGGCACATCAAGTGGCCAAGCCGAGGTCTGTAATCCATTGGGAAGGGGAAGAGGGCTCAATAGATGCTCCCCAAGGGCTTGCACTGTGTTCCGTTTCTCTTGCACAAAGCAGGAGACCAAGAAGGGGAAAGATGTGTTTGTGCTGAGCTGGCTGTGGGAAAAATCAATCCTGGCGATTGAGTGGCCATCTCGGCACAGACCGGTGGGACCTCTGCCCAGCCAGATTGCAGCATTTATCTATTGAGGGACAATAGTATAAGTGAGGCAAAGCTGCTCCTCCTTGATTCTGTCTCTGACAGGGCTATCATCGGCTTATTTAATGCAGCTGCTCAACCCAGCTGTATTTAGAGGGGTCTTTTCCGCAGAGTTTAACAGGCGTCATGTCAGATATTTTAATCTAGGCAGAGCATCCCTTTTGAGAATATTGATGTTGCATAGGGCAAGGTGTTCCACTGGTCTACCTGGGTGCAGCTCCAATGAAATCAATGAAAAAGCATCCACTTACCCCAGGTGAGTACCTGACCCCTGTTATCTAGGAAAAGGGAAGAATATTCACCACTCTTAATTCTTGATTGTTGGACCTGATTCTGCTCTCAGTTACACTGGTGTAAACCAGGAGTAACTCCACTGGAGTCAGTCTGAAATTGGTGCAAATGAGCCCACTGTGCCTAAGAGCAGGAAATAATTCAAAGGGGCAAAGCCACATCAATGTAGGCCTCAGATTTAAGTTTGTAAGAACAAGATGTTGTAAAACCCAACCTTGCTGAAAATGTTTCCATGCCAGGATGACTCGTCCAGGTTCACAGAACAAGTCAGTGGCTCAGCAGTTATTAGGACTCAGGTGCTTGTAGCTCCTTGGCCTTTCCTTAGCCCCGCAAAACCATGCTGCTTCTGATTCCAGACACACCTCAGACCTCCAGGTGAACTCAGAAGCTGCTGATTTTCCCCTGGTTTCAGTGTGAAACCACAAATGGACCAAGACTCTCTTGAAAGTCCCAGGATACTCAGCAGATAATGAGTTCTGCATTTGTAACAAAACCTGATGCCAGAGGAGTTTTGTTTGGCTTCAGGTTTCATATTGAAAGCTTCTCTGTTGCCTTTGTAGAGCATCAGTCACCATAGCTGCTCTATTGACCTGCAATGCAAAATGAAATAAGCCTCCTGAGTGGTTCAGTGTGGGACAGTATTTGATGCACATTAATAGCTCCAGGTCACACAATGAAGCAGTTATGCACACAAGAGAACAGATTATTCAGCTAGAGTAAGAATTTCTAGATTTTGTGGTCACCATTAAGATGAAATTGTTTGTTATAGACAACTGAAGTAGTTCAAGTTTCTGATTTTCTCAGGGAAACTATAGGAGCAGAGTTAAGATAGTTTTTGAGTTCCTTACCTGTGAATCTCCATTCTTGGTTTCTCTGGGTTGCTCACTTTAATGTATAATTTTCTATCTTTTTGCTACTTTATTGTCTTGGGCATTTTAATTAAAACTATAGTGTGCTTTCAAGTTTCTTGGAACCTTAATTCTGAATTTACTAGTTTTGCAGTGTTTGATAACTAGTGTTCTCTCAATGCCTCTAACACTCTACTTATTGATCTGCCCTTTCACCTGAGACTCCAAATGAAGGATGGTTTTGGTCAGGTAAAATACCCCTACTGTGGAAGGATAGCAAAGTGCATAACAATGGCTTTTGTAACAACTCTGTGCCAGTGGCACACTTTGCAACAGCTGTACTGATTCCATAAATCCAGTTTCAGGGCTTAGCCTTTTCATCTTAGAGGTGGGTCTGAACCAGAACCACGGGTCAGAACACACCTCAATTGTGGGGTTTTTAAACCCAGACCTGTATTTCGTGGCTTTGGCTCATTCCTTAAAATCTTACTGGAGCAGCTCAAAGACACCAGTGCAAAAAATGTTAGGGGCTGAATAACTGATTGCAAACTCTTTGGGGCTGGGAACTTGGCTTCCTCTGTTTCCTGTAAAGCATCATGCAAATTTGCAATACTACATAAGTGCCTGGTAATAATAGCAAATAGTGTTTGTCGGAAGCAGTTAGCTGAAGAAGGTTCCACCACTCCAAAACACTGTTTCTCTCCCTGTGGCTTTGGGAAGGCTGCTGCTGAGATCTGCACCAGATAAAGAGTGTAACTACAGGGGGCAAGCAGTTTTTAAGTGGACAAATTGCTCCCAAGTGGATTCAATTGGACTCTAAATAAACACTTAACAAACACCTAGGAGCTTAGCTTGAGCTGGAAGTTCAGGGGCCAACTGCTGTGTACTTTCTCTGATAACCCTTGCATTAACTCTTGCCTTAGGCTTGAAGTCTGAACTACTGGATATAAACAATGCTTTTCAAACCATTTCAAGAATCACATCTTGATTTGTGCAGGGTGCTAAAAATAAAAAAACAGTGTCGCTTTAGTATCATCACTTGGATTGAAATACATTGTTCATTCCTTTTACAAGAAATCATTCAGGTTAATTCTAGGCCTGTGCTGGTCTGCAAACCTCTACAACTTCCAAAGGGCAGATAGCTGCTTTGCAGACTGTTTTTCTCTGTGCAGAAAATGACTTTGAGTTGTTGTCAGTGAATCCAGTAATATTTCAGTACAATGCATGGGGTAAGATCTTGAGGACTCTGATCCACTGTAATTGGAAATAGATATTGTTATTATTTGATATTTAATATAATAAACCACTTACAGTTCTTAAGGAGCCATTCTATATGATTGGATGTGTCTCATAGAATACAAGTTAGGAATATACGATGCCATAGAATCCCATTGGCTTGAAAGCGCTACTTGTCACCTGTCAGCTGGTGATTGGCAGACCTGAAAAGTTTAGAGTTTGGATTTTTATCTGAACATTTCGGGTCTGCAGATTGGGGCTGTAAGTCTCACAGGAACAAGCTCTCTCATGAGATCCTTGGTGTTTCCTGCCAGGCTGGAAATACCATGTGGACAGACTGGGAATAGCTCTTGATATTTTAGCACTCCAGTCCTGTCTGGAACTTAGCCGTGCAGAGGCAGATATGAAAATGATGTATTTTTTTAAAGTTAACCTACATTTTTCAAACCACAGTAAAATCAGGTTCCCATTATAGGCAGTGTTTTCAGTCAGTTCTTTTAGTATCCAACCTGGTTCGTATGCAACTCAGGGTGCTGGAATGTTTGAAACGGAATGTTTTTTCTATGTTTGTAGTGACTATTGGTCAGCTTCCAAAGCTTCCATCCTTAGAGGTTTTTAAGGCCCGGTTTGACAGAGCCCTGTCAGGGATGATTTAGTTGGTGTTGGTCTGGCTTTGAGCAGGGGATTGGACTAGATGACCTCCTGAGGTCTCTTCCAACCCTAATATTCTATGATTCTGTGATCTTGAAGCCCTTTACAAAGGTGGTAAGTATTAGAACTGAGAAAATAACCCTCAGAGTAATTGATTTGATGAGGTTCGTCCCTTTCTCTCTTTGCAAATTGCTCACAAGCAGGTTAGGCTTTTCTCAAACCTATTTGTTGTTCAAATGATCTGCCAGGTAATTGTAGCGAATAGTCCTTGGCCCATAGTTTTTTGACAAATTGTCTGTTGGGAGTTCTTGCTATCCAAATGTTGAACTGTGGTGGTTGGTGGTGATTGGCACCCAGCTGTCATTGATTTGTTCTTCTCCTCAGATTGGATGTGGGGAACTCTTCCAATCAGATTTTGGAGGGTGAATACTTCCTGCTCCAAAGCTCTTTGAATGTTCTCTAATATTTGCTTAAAAATTCTGGGCATGTCTGCACTATGGAGGCCCTACCTACATAGCTATGCTGGGATTAGTCTCGCAGTGTAGATGCAGCCTACACAGATCAAAGGGGTTTTTCTGTTGGCCTGGGAATACCACCTCCCCAAAGGACAGTTAGTTATGTCAACAGAAGCCCTCTTCCACTGACATAGCTGAGTCTACACTGGGAGTCTCGTTGGCATAGCTACATCAGTCAGCGGTGTGTCTTTTCACACCCCTGCCCAAGGTAATTATGCTGATGTGACTTTCAAGTGTAGACCAAGCCTCACTGTTTCTCTGAACTTCCTGCCAGTAAGCTAAGCTTTTTGGAAAACAGTCTTGTAAGGGGAGCAAGCAGACAGGAAGCACATTCCACTTTTCATTGCAGTGACTGTTTTGCAGACTGCTTTGAGCTAATCACCCAGCTCCAGTAAGTACTAGTGTCTCTGTGTTCCAGATGGGGCAACACTGAGCCCCAGAGAGGTGCCTGTTTGTTACTGTTATTACGATCTGTGGGCTTGGCTGCGCTACAGAGTTAACTTGAGTTATAATGCGAGTGTTGCCCCGTCCCACTTGAGTCCCTGTCCCCACACAGAACCCCTTCACTCAAGTGTGGTGGTGCTTTGGCTGGCTCTTCAGGGGGTTCAAGCTACAGCTTGAGTGAGCGCGGACTCGTCAGCTGCTAATCCAATCG
Source organism: Natator depressus (assembly GCF_965152275.1). Taxonomy (NCBI): domain Eukaryota; kingdom Metazoa; phylum Chordata; order Testudines; family Cheloniidae; genus Natator; species Natator depressus. The sequence continues at coordinate 22,729,413 of NC_134247.1, read as the reverse complement.
CTCTGTGCACTAATTTATTCTGTTCTCGATAGGTTCTTATGCTGTGCTTGTCAGTATCCAAACGCCTGCCAGTCGTGCATTAAGCAACATGCCTAACATCTAAGCTAGCTCGGGTATGACTGCACAGGCTGCAGTCACACCTCCCAATTGCCTGTAGACCTACCCTCAGTGTGGTGTGATGCAGGCGTGCGAAGGTGATAAGCACGCCAAATTTCTCTGGCACAGCCTCAGACAATGCAGTAATGGGAAATTCCATTGTGACTTGACATTAATGAGTCATTATTTGTCCATAAACAGTGCCCATTCTTCCTTTCTTCTGCAGCCTGTGTTCATATGAAGATTTCGTGGACTCTGCCAAAGCATAGCTGTTTATTATGTAGTGTCTCCATTCTATCACGCGGACTTTACTGCACTCCTGCACTCTGACTGTCCACGCTGCCAGCAGGTCTCCCTTTCACAGCCACAATATGCTGATGTATTTTTCCCCCATAGTGGGATAGCTCAGGCAAACCAAACCTATTTCAACCCCTCTCCCTTACTCATATGTGCAGCACATGCAACTAAATTGTCCCGGGCAAGGATTTACATTTGGTTTAGGCTGCGAGAGTCTGTGGTTGATGACAAATATCCAGCAGTGGGGATAGCTCTGGCTTATCCCTGTGGCCTGTGTAACCGCTATACTAGGCGGAGGCACGTCAGCCAGCACAGCAAGTAGAAATAGATTGCTGGTTGCTGTTGATTATTATTTCAGTGTGATGTAGTGAGGGATCTTCCCCAGAGGGATGACTTTCTGAACTCCCTTGTAATGTCTGCACTGGGGGTGAGAGTGTTGCCACACATCCCAGCCCCTTTCCCCAAAGCGCTGGGTCACAGGGAGTTTACTTTGGTTACGAGGGCTGGGTGAGGCTGGTGTCACTGGCGGACCCCGTCAACTGAAGAGGTCATTGCTGGGTCCTTGCCTGCTTTGAGGAAGCCTCTCAATTCCTCCAGGGTGGGGTCCCTGCGCAGGGAGGGCTAGCAGCAGCAGGGACAGATGGGTGCACCTTTGTTTTCATCAGGGGGTGAAGAGGCAATATCGTGGCACAATGAGCTTGCCCTTATGAAGGTGGCAACCTTGCTACTGAGTGGGCAGGCTGCCCCCACTGCACACTCAGGCCTTGCTGGCCCAGAGAGCAAGAGAAGGGGGTGTCAGTATAGAGTGAAAACACCCAGCTCCTGCCAGTCTGGGGAAAGAAAGTGCCGTGCAAAGCCTGCTAGATTTGGCCTGCTTGAGTTTCAGGACTTCTGCATTTCAGCTTCTGGTTTTGTATCTTTCTGCACCTAAAACCTCAAACCAATATGCCAAATGAAACCACACGTGCCTGATGGGACTAGCTAGTCTGTGGGAACCGAAGAAACTCTCCCAGATTCCCCTTTCCTCAGGGACCAGGCCACCCAACATTAGCCAATGCACTGCCTATTTATGCATGTTCTTCCAAGGGATGGTAGAACATAGATAAAATAAAATCTGACCCAAACTTTCATCTAAAACCACAGCCTGACTCTCTACCTACAACACAATCTCAACCTTATGCAAGGTTCAAAAAAGCTTTAAAAAGGGGTTTTCTTCCATTGTGTCACAGGCAGTTCTGTGTTCCCAACTGAACTGGAGATTTCCAGCTGAATTTTGAAAGCCCAGCTGGCTTTGATGAGCAACCAGACTTTTGGAAGCTTAGCTGAAGTAGTGCTGATTGGAAAAATGGAGAGGCTATGGTGCACCATGAGGGATGCGATCCCTCTGGGAAGCTGGGCCCTTAGGAGCAAATGGGAGCATGAAGGACTGGAACTACAACTCCCATGAGGCACTGCAGCAGCTCAAGTAAATGCGGAGATTAATATTAACCTGACCCAAAATGAAACGTTTCCGTTTTCCTGATGGAAAATTCCACCAAAACTAATCTTGTGCTGTGGAAACTTTTGACAAAAAGTCATTTTTCAGCAGGAATATGTTTCATTTGAAATTTTTCAACTAGCCCTAAACCAAACCTCTGACTCTTTCTGAGGTTTGGCTGTCCCTGTTTTTTGTACTATCTGCATTTAGCTGGTACTAACTGGTTTACACTTAGGCCTGGTAGTCCTGGTAAAGGCCCTTTCTAGAAGAACATGAGGGAAATATTTGCATGTTTGCAGAATAAAATTAGCCAACATAGGGCAATTCAGGTCCCGGGCACTCTTGGAGGCAAACAGTCACTGCAAGTACCACTGCTCTGTGAGACACCCAATGGCATTCTAGAGATCTCAGCAAATGCAATGTTCTTCTGCTCTATATTTAACCTGTAGGTTTGGGTGTCTGCTAGGCATCTGCTGACGATATTGACAATTATTATTATTCCTATTGATAAAGGAAGAAATTACATAGGTCGGGAGATAACATGAGAAAGATTGGGTAGCCTTTTAGGGCACAGCTAAGGAAGATCGAGCGGTGACTTGATTACGTTGTACAAATACCTTCACAGAGAGAAAACAGCAGGTAATAAAGCACAGAAAGGTATAATAAGAACCAATGGATGGAGATTAAAGCTAGGCAAAGACAAATGAAAAATAACATACCAAAGGGTGATTAACCCCCCCATTGGAACAAACTCCTAAGGGAAGTGGTGGATTCTCTATCTCCTGAGGTCTTCACATGCCGACTGGATGCCTTTCAGGAAAATATGCTTTAGTCACACACAAGTTATTTGGCTCAACACAGGGAAACAGTGAAAATCTCTTTTGGATATAAAATTTATGAATATATATGATGTATAAACTATAAAGTTTTGGGAGACCCAGTTCCGATATGACAGACTCCCTGAAATAGCTCATGACCAAGGTATAGATGGGAGCCAACCATCTTCAAATTATTCCAGCTCTGTTCTGCTCAAGGCTGAAGCATGGATCCAGCCCCATCTACACCTCAAGATATGAACCATGCTTTTAGGGATGTGTCAGGGGACTGCTGTGGTGTAGCCACATCCCCCAACATGGCTCTTGCAAAAGGCCCATCTAGGCCTCAGTTCCTTTGCATTCATCTTTATTCAATGTGCCACCATTATTCCACCCTCCCTGCATGCTATTGTAAGCGGGAAATGGCATGGCTATTTTTCGGTCAGATCAAACCTTTCCCAAAAGGCATCATAAAGCACAGCAGGCTAACTACTGTAATTACCAGTTAGTCCTGGCCGATGGCCAGCTGAACATAGTGCCAGAGTATTTAGTGACTGGGCATTCAGGAATAGGCTGGAAGACAATAGTTTCTAATAAATCCGGTCTTCTCATGAAATTAGAGCCCGTATTAGCCGCACTTCCAATGGCCAGCCTGATTAACAGGCCATGGTTTCTGCAAACAGGTGCATCGGAAGGGGAAGGAATAAATAGGCACAAGTGTGTGTGTAGGTGTCTGCAGCAGTATAAAATAGGACAACGATTATGGAGCTGCAGGCCCAACAAAAAGCCCACAGAGCTGGCACTGCCCGACACTCCATAGTGATCATTCCACAGCAAGGATAAGGAGGCAGGAAAATTAAATGTTATGGTTCATGGTTCCCCCTCTTCTCCAGGCTCAGAAAGGAACAGTGGGGGTGCGGGAGGGGTTCCCAAGTTTTATATCTGAGCTGGACATAGATGGAGACGTGTACCCTGGTGCAAACCCCCCCTCCCCGCCCAAAAAAGAGAAACAATGCAGAAGTTTGCTCTAAGCGCAGGGGTGTATTGTGTACAAGAAATGGAGCTGTGGGGAATGAAGATCCTTTAGCAGTTTGGGCATACAGAGGAGGGAAGCAAGAAGAGAAGGGGAGGAGATAAAGGAGGTGGAGAGGGCGAGAGAACCAAGAAACAAAGCTTGTGGAAGCTATTGGTGTGTGGGTGGAGGGAGGGGACCATTTGGTACGTTGCTGGAGCTAACAGTAGTGTGAGCCATGGCGGGGGGGAGGGGAATTTTGCTGGGAAGGGTAGGCTGGCTGGTTGGCACCTTGGTGCTTTCATTGAAGGTAAGGCTGAGGCCAGGCAGATGGAAGTGAGCAGGGTTTTCAGACTGGCGCACATGAGAGAGAACCGGGAGAGAGAGGAAGGCAAAATGCAGAGCTGGCCCCCAACAGCAACAGTTCCTCCCCACTGCTGTGCGGGGCTATGGAGTCCCCTCCAGGGGTTCTCTGAGGTACCTTCAAATGTTCTATGAGCAGTGAGAGTGTATGTGCCATGTGGATCTTTAAGCCCTTTAGTCTCCTGCTGCTGACGGGGAGTCTGAACTGCTTGCTTCTTTCAGTCTCCGCTGTTAGTTTCTTCTTCCAAGGTCCTTTGCAGGGAAAAGGGCTAGAAAGTTTTTCTTTGCAGTGAGAGCGGAGATTCACCTGCCCCTGCTTTAGGAGAGGGGGCCATGATGGACCTGAAAGGCTGGCTATGGCAGAGCACAGGGGAGCGGGCCTGGGGCTTGGAGACATTGGAAACGAAACACTTTAGTGCTTTCCCCTCACAAAAAGGGTAACCCCCCCGGCCCATGTCCTCTTACTGTAGTTTCAGCTGTATAAAGAAAAAAATTGCAAGAAAAAAAATCCAGAACATGCTGAATGCATCGATCCTATTTTTGCTCTAGATGAGAGCCTCGTTAGTTGCACTTGCACTATTTGTGAATGCATCTGTTGTGCAAGCAAAACCCTACCAGCAGAAATTCCCCCACACCAACAGGTCCTTGTGTTCCTAGCAGGGCAGATGTTGCACCCCTTTTAGCAGATGAACCCGGCTAAGGAGATAGTCTGAATGTTTGGGTTGAACTCTCCTAGCCGGTTGGTGTTAAAGGATTCCAGTGGCTGGGAATATCCTGAAAGATAATCTCAGTGCTGCGGGGCAGAGCTGCTGCTTTGGGATTGGAGGGGGCTAGTTCAAGCCCCAGCAAGCCTCACAGCATCAGAGAGAATGAAACAAAATACAGAACAAAACCACAGAAAGCCTTTTCTGCCCTGCTGTTCTAGGTAGGCAGGGTATTTTGCTCCCCAGTAGGGATAGATTGGTTGCAAGTCAGGAGTAGAACAGTGACTGCTTAGAAAAAATAAAATGGAGCCGCACTGTAATTTTTAGGCTGAAATTTGATAATTAAGCAAATACCACAAGTCTTTGTCTTGGGCAAGGAGCATGAGGTAAACAGGAAGGAATGGGATTAAGATGTCTCTGTTCTAAAGGAAGGTGACGAGTGGAGAGCTCTGACACCTTCCCTTTGCAGAACTGAGAGGCCCAGATGTGGGTTTGCATTGCTTTGCTGCATTGTTCTGCGCTGTAGGGCAAATAAAAGCAAAGGGAAAAGAAAACAAGCTATAAAATACTCTGCAAAGCACAGAGGTCTTGCAACTGCCTCTTGACAGCTCTGGGGAATGGCAGGGGAGGGGCTGAGCTTTTGATGTTCTCTTCTTAGTTTTCTTTTGTACTGGCCCTTGTTAAAAATAGCCACCATGTTGACATTAGGTTGCATATGGCAGAGAGATCTGGCATCTCCTGGCAGGTTCAATCATGGCGTAACTGTCAACAGAGAGGACTGCTTGGTATTTAACTAACAATGTCAGGTTGGCCCAATCCCTGCAGCAGGCTGAGAACGGCTGGTGTGAAGGAGCGGGAGGTTGCATTATAATGTTGTGATCTAGACACACAGGAAATGGTGCGGCTACAGAATCCAAACCTTTTTAGAAATGTTAGCGGGGAAGGTTTGATAGAACTATTTCAAATCCTTAAAATGCACTCAAACTGAGCCTATCCTAACCCTGTGCAGCGTGTGTGTGTGGTGGGAAAGGAGAGTTTGCTTCTGATACTTTAAAAGTGGGGTAGAGACTGGGGAGGGGGAGGCAAGTCTTAGGAATGTGCTGAACAATTCCGTACTGGTGAACTGGACTCCACAGGCTCAGGAGACGTCTGTCCGGCTGCAGGATGATCTATATTTAACCCTAGCTAATGCATTGCCGCTTCAAGAGCAAATCAGAGGGTAGATGATAACGGTTCACATGGCGCTATACTGTTACTCCCGTGAAGCTGACAGTCACAAAAGTTTCTGACCCCAAGTGGCAGAAGCCTATAAAAGGCAGGCACCACCATTTTAACTAGACATGGGCCTCGCCCCCAAAGTTCAAATCTGCATCCAAAATTCAAGCACATTGAGATCCAGGCTCTTGCTTCCGGCCCATCTGACGGACTGTAAGAGGGGAGGGCCCAGGGGTCCCACTTCCTACGCTATTATCCCGTAGTGAGGGTGTAACCTCAGATGGTTGGGATGACCCCTCCAAAGCTGATGTGCTTCCCCAAACTCTCCCTGCCTCAGGAGTCTCCAATACTCAATTGGAAATCTCTCAGGGTCTGTCTACACTACAGTTAAAAACCTGTATCTGGCCCGTGCCAGCTGACTCAGGCTCATGTGGCTTGGGCTAAGGGGCTGTTTAATTGTGGTGCAGATATTCCGGCTTGTGCTGGAGCCTGGGATCTAGGACCCTGCAAGGTGAGAGGGTCACAGCTTGTCCTAAACATCTACACTGCAATTAAATAGCCCCGTCGCCTCAGCCCCATAAGCCTGAGTCAGCTGGCACCAACCAGCTGCAGGATTTTAATTGCAGGGTAGACATACCCTCAGGAGCTGGTTTATTCAGTGGCTTGCTACCCTGAAGGCTGGGAAAGCAGTCCTTCCCATGGTATTTTGGCATTTCCACTCCCAGTCTCAGGTGCAAGTGCAAGATCATGAATGTAACAAATAACTGTCTTTTTACATTTAAATTTAACATGTACGTTGCATTGAGGGCCAACCAGGCTGGGTCCCATTGTTCAAGCTGCTGTATAAACATATGGTTAACGTCACTCCCAGCCCCAAGGGGCTTACAATTTAGGCTGTGTAAGTCTGGAGCAACACCACTGACTTGTTTTCATCAGTGTCTGAAAGAAAAATCTGGTCCCTTTGCATATTTGTAGGGCGTTTCAGATTGATTCTTGTTCATAGAAGTCAGCTTGACCTACTAATGTCCAGCTTCCTCCTCCTCCTCAGCCTCTGTGGTAATGGCCAGTAGCCTACATTTGGTCCCTGGCTGAGATCCAGTTTCCCCGTGATCAGGGGTTGAGTCTGTCAGTGGGGATCAAGGGGCTAGGATACAGTTCTGCATTGGTTCATGAGACTCATGTACCACAAGTGGCAACTTTTCTGCTTTTTGTCTCCTTTCCCACAGCTTGTAACTGCAACCTTCATGCCCGGAGGTGCCGCTTTAACATGGAGCTCTACAAGCTTTCAGGCCGCAAGAGCGGAGGGGTCTGCCTTAACTGCCGGCACAACACAGCAGGCCGCCATTGCCACTACTGCAAAGAGGGCTACTACCGGGACATGACCAAGCCGATCACCCATCGGAAAGCATGCAAAGGTACGCAGGGAAGGAGTGCCTAAGGTGATGGCTGGGATACTGAACGGACCGCTCCCCCCCAACCCCTCCCTTCCTGTCTATCTCTATAGCTGTTTCTGTTGTAAACCTAGTCCCACTCCACCCTCTCAAAGGCCAAACCACAAAAATACCTCTTCCTTCACCCCCTCATTCCCCACAGCCATACTCACCAGACCTACCAAGCCCTGGCTATTTAGAAACAGAGTTTGAAGGTATCTTTTAAAAGCATCTCTGCTCTGAGGATGAAAGATTTTGCAATGCCTGTTTCAAGAAGATGTTTTAGGTCATATTTTAAAGAGATCTTAACCAAATACCAAGCTGTGCCTAGCATTTAGATGGTACAAAGCCACAACTACCTGATGTGCATGGACAAAAATTTGACTTGTGCAGCTTTAGACACTGTTTCTGACAAATGTGACCCCCCTCAAATCTCACTCATTAGGGGGAAAAAGGGTATTTTATTGCACCTGTCATAGCTTAAGAGAGAGACACATACACACTCAAATATTCAGTGGGTTTGAGCAGCTATTCAAAACACGTATGACCAGGCAAGCAAGAACAAACAATGACATGGAAAAGAAAACGCAGCCAAAGGAGAAGAAAGACAAAGGTGTTCACGGATTGCTACGGTTATTCAGATCAGCAAAGGGATCTCTGACATTAAAAACCAAAGCTCTGGTCCCCCGCCTCCCACACCTTCTCACAGGTGTGCATACCAGCAAACAGTGGGCTCCATTCAACAAGCTTAGCTTCAGGGAGGACAAAGGTCATATCTCTTACGAATCCATATATCTGCGTACACACAACATAGGTCACAAGCATGAGGGAGAGAAAGGAAAAGAGAACATTTAATCCATGTACCAACAGCTTTGTTCCTCTGGACAAAATAAGAATAAAAAGGGAGGCAGGGGGATCTATTACAGCTCAGTAGACCAGGCAATCATCATTTAATTTTTCTGATGTGACGTTTTAATTTTCCCCTTCATTGGAAATGAAACTGCCATAGGTGATTTGGGCTCGAGCCAGAACTCTAGGGGTTCCTTGAGAGAGTAGGAGGATCTGTTGGGTTAGCCCCGAAATTCTAGTACTCTGGAATTCCACAGACATTGTGTCGTCATTCGATCTGGGCCTGCTCAAATGCCCTTTCATTGATTTTTCAAACCATTTTTATTTGGCGATACTGAGACAGGAACCTGCTGCAGAATGCGAAGGCAGCTGTCCTTTTGTGTACGTATGAACAGAGGCGATGGGTGGGGGTGACTTAGGTTACAGTGAGCAACAGTTAGTCTTGGGGAGGTGCCCCTTAAGAGTTCATGGTCAAAGGGGGCAGGAGGTGGGTGGAGAATGGGCATGTCTGAGGATACATGGGCTTAGGTGGGATTCTGACACTGCAGATGAAGTACTTAGCAATGCTGTCTACTTTCTAGGCTGTGCGCCTTGTACGAGCCAGGTGTAGGTGGTGGCTGCACATTAGCACTCTCACTGTCATTGGGTTGGGATCCCCAGCACCCCAAGTCCTGCTCAGCCCTTTCTAAATTGTGTGTATACAGGGTAAGGAAGGATAAAACCATGAAAATCAGGCCTGGTTTCAACTCTCAGCCAAGCATGTGGGAGGAAGATGAATTACATGCGTGAGATGCCCTGTTCAGAAAACAAAGACACCCAACTGACAATAGGTAGTTAGCAGGGATGGTTGGAAAATGTATTTCTTTTCCACAGGAAAATTTTGTCTTCTTGTGGAAAAAATTGAAAAACGGTGACTGAAAACTGAAAAGTTTTGGCCAAAAATCGCAGGTTTTTGGCTGAAAAGTCTTGGGTTTTCATTTTTTCAATTAAAACTCCAAATTTTCTATGGAAAACAGACCTTTTTGTTAGGTTGATGGCTTTGTTTACCCTTTATGTAAATGTACTTCCATTGTCTCTGCCTGATGACCAGGCTGGTTAGACTAACAAACACACATCTCTTTGTCTAGGGCAGACCGGGCTTATGAATTGCCAGGACCGGCTCTAGGCACCAGCAAAACACGCAGATGCTTGGGGTGGCACAATTCCAGGGGCGGCATTCCGGCAACCCTTTTCTTTTTTTTTTTTTTGCTTGGGGCGGCAAAACACCGAGAGCCGGCCCTGTGCATTTCTCGCCAAATACATTTTAAGAACATCATTCTAGCCCATATCCATAATTCTTCGTACACACGCTGTACATACATCACAAAGTAATCTCAATAATCAGTGAGTTATTTGTTTTCCAGTGATGTACTACATGCCACTTTGAGTGTATATCATGACAACAGTGTGCTAGGTGCAGTGTTGCTAACACACTGAGTTGTTAACACAGAACAGTGAACCACCAATGGGCCTCTGTGTCACACTCTCTTCACCCCTCACTCTTCCACACACCCTAAACACCTGCTTCTAGTAGGATTCAGATATTGACCCATCAGCCTGGCCTGGTCACTTTCAGTTGCCCTGATCCTCCCTCTAATTTACCTGAAATAGACATAATTCTCTTTAACCCCTGGTATGCTGGAGCAGCTGGCTATGGGATTTTTACCAAAAGAGTGGTGTTTGGGGCGACACCTCCCTGCTTACTATGGAAAACCTGACAGTCATTCAATACCCTGCAATAGGCAGCAAAGTCCTGCAAATTTGGTGTTTACACTATGATTGCCTGGTACTAGCTGGTGACATGGCCTTACCCCTGAAATACCCAGTGATTTGCTTACATGCTACTGATTATGTCACAGCGATGATTCTGCTCCTGTTTGTTTACTCTTGGGAGCATTCCATTGGTACCCGCTACTGCTAGTGCTGCTGCAAACTTCATGTCTAACTTACTTTTATTTCCAACACAGGCTTGTCATTTTTTGTCAGTTACTGGATCTCAAAGGAATGCAAGTTTCTCTCTGGAAGCCGGGACTGTTGCCGTTTTAACTTGTTCTTTTTTTTTCAGGTGGAACATAAAACTTTTTTTATTACCTCTGGAAGAAACCGGATAAAATTTTCCAAAGTACCTAAATCCCAGTGGAACGTAGGTTCCTAAGTCTCTTAGCTGCCTTTCCCCATGGTGGATATTATGCCCAATGCTCAGTCCAAAGCACTAAAGCTTTAGTGAGTGGAAAGGAACTATTTTGGCTTGGCTTTACTAGTGGGGGCCAAGCCTCCTGGCTGCATGTGATGGAAGCAGAATGCACCCTTCTGATCTCTGGGGGTTTTCCAGGTGCATCTAATCCAGATGTCACAGTGTTCAGGGTCTAAATCCAATGCTGCTTCCAGTGAAGTCAATGGACATTTTGTCATCAACTTTGGTGATAGCAGGATTGGATTCCATTATGCAGGTAATGGGCTGCTCTTGTGAGCCCAGCTGCTTGGAAGGAAAGACTTTTGATGTAGCATCAGCTCAGAGTCACTTCACTACAGTCAGCCAAATGGCAATTTACACCCATGCTCCTCCCCCTCCCCATCCTCCAACCCTGGAGTCCCTTAAATTTGGCCCAAATCAATAGGCTGCCTCCATTATGCCTTTCAGCAATGGCCAGAGTCCCTGTGCTGGGTTGTGCTGACTGCTATTGATACACTGATATCAGTGTTCTAGGGGAACGGGAGGGTGGCTCTTTACTGCTGACTTTTCCTTCTCCAACATTATATTTGGTTGGGCATAGGATAGAATGGCCATGAAAACGGCCTTATCTTTTTATCCCTCAGAGGTGTCCCCCTACCTAAAGCTCACTGATGGAGTAGTTTTCCGTTGCCACTGAGGTACCTATTCTCCATGCCTGTCAAGCCAGCATTTTCCACAGGCACAAAAGGTGCAATTCATCCCTGTAAAAAGAGACAGCACAAGTCCCATGCAGCACCCCCAGGGTGGTACATACACCAGGTGCTATCTCTTGGCACAAAAATGAAGTTCCACCTAAAGGAGGCAGTATGGTCTTGTGGTTAAAGCCCATGGTTATGTTTAAGGAGATCCTAGTTCTAGCTCTGCCAATGACTCAGTGTCTTTTTGGACAGTGACTTAACCCCTCCATGCCTCAGTTTCCCCATGAGAATAATGCTTACCCACCTTTGTAAAACACTTTGCAATCCTAATTAATTCTACTAAATTCACTTTGCAATGAGTTTATCTTGATGTGGCGTGTTCTTGAATAGCTCCTGCTCTTGAAATTAGAGTTCAACAAATTTGAATACTTCTCCCCACTCTCTATAGTTTATAACAAAACCCCAGCTATTGGAGCTAATAGATACAAAGGTACGTAATAAATATGCTAATGATTGAGAAGCCCCCGACTCTCCAGCTATTCAGCACAATTTCACAGTAGTTGGAATGGTTTATTGTTGGTATAATCTATTGCCCTATACAAACGCAGATGAAATGAAGTTTCCTGCAGAAAGTGGAATTCCTTTGAACCATCATTTTCTTGAGCTCTTTACAATACAGAGGCTTTTCGTTTTCCACTGTTGTTCTTTATGAAGTTTGGCTCTATTATAAAATATTTTTTTAATGGTAAAATAATTGTTAAAAAAGAGCTATCATCTAACAATTTCAGCCATTTCTCCATTGATAACAATATTAATTTATCATCTCACCAAACCATCTGTTGATGGGCTTGGCTCCCCCAGAATCTCATGTGGACTGAATGCATTTAAAATTAAGAAATTAACCACCCTGTTGCATCTGCCATCAGCCTTACAAATGACTCACGTTTCATTTCATAGAGCAGATAATGTTTCTCTATAAGACTTGATTCTTTCAACCATTGCAATGCTCCATTCATGTTTTATGTTTAACACATTTAAATGAATGCATTTAATAAAATACCAGTGTCTTGTGAAAATAAAATTGATAGAGAACTGTCAAGCAAGCATGCATCATACTTAATCATTCTTGCAAGCATATGTTGCCTGGTGTGAACTTATAACACGTGCTCGATAAACGATCTGCTGGATATGTTTGTATGTAACAATTCAACTTCATTAATTCAACCTAACAGACACATTTAGCTAAATTGCTTTTCCTCATACATGTGTTTTTCATCTTTCACTCCATACTATAACAGGATTGCATTTCTCGATTTATTTTATATCTAATGGCAAGGTAAAAGAGAACGCTGGATGAACAAAAGGACACTTCTCTAAAAGGACACTTTCATATACTCAGTTGGGTCCTCAAAAATGGGTTTTTACAAAATGGGTTTTACCAAAGGGTTTTTAGAAATGTCTGCATGGTGGGTTTTTGTTTTGTTTTTTTAAATTCAATTAAAACATTTTGTTAAAAAACCCATAAATAGGTCCCTTGTTGTGTTTTGGTTCCCAACATTGCAACATTTGGCAAGAGTATGAGGATCAAATTGTGAATGAGCTGTAAACAGAAAGTAAAAATGACCCAGGTAGTTCTCCTGTCCAGACTAAGTGAAGCTTTTGTTAAAGAGGGGGAGGGGAGGCGAACAAAGAGAACAAAGAGCATAATGAAAATGCAGTCTTTTAAAAAAAAATCAGTTTTAATAATCCACTGTGGTCTTGGAAATGCAGGTAAGGAAACGTGTGTTTGTTTGGGGCTTGTAAGGATGATTTTTAACCTGATAGTGTCCTGTTAAAGAATTACGCTCTTATGTTCATGTTGATTTACTGTACATTTGCTTCCTTCCTGTTATCTTCTTACAAAGAAAGATTTCAATGGATGCAGAAGCTGCTTCCCAGACCCATGCAACAGCCAGCACATTGCATGAAGGCACATGGAAAACTTTTTTACTAGACTGGCAGCCTGCTCAGCCATACATTGCAATTTGGCTGCAAACCACATGCAAGGGAACTGGAGCCAGATTGAGAAGGGATATTGCATGAAGTGGCAGTGTTGGGATTATGCCAAGCTCTCCAGGGCAGAGCCTGGAAGCAAAAGGAGCAGCCCTATTACTTCTGATGGTGGGTGGTCAGACAAAATGAGAGAAGCAAGTGGGTCAGGAAGGGGCCTTCATGTCTTTCAGGTTTAGAGGTCAGATTGCATGAGTGAGCCCGGTATCTCTTGGCTGGCAGGCCTGACTATAGGGCTGATCCAAAGCCCATTGAAATCAATAGGCGTCTTTCTGCTGATTCCAGTGAGCTTTGGATCAGCCCTAAATGAATAGGATGCTCCTATATTCTGGCAGCTGAACTAGGAACTTATCCCAATATGCTTGACACTGTGAGTGAAAAACAGTTGGGCAAAAACCTTTACAAATATCTTTTTAAAACATTTGTGTCCCCGCCTCTCCCTGACTTCAGTGGAAGCAGGATCAAGCCCTAAGCCATAGAATCAAAATTGGTCTTTCCTCCGAAATAAAGCTTCATGCTTACTTTGATTTACTCTCCCCCCCCACCCCGACACACCTCTCAATGATGTTGCAAGTGAAATTCCACATCTCCAGCCTATGTAAACCGATTCCGTCATAAGCTATTATAAGTAGAATAGATTCCATTAGCTCTTTTGATTAAATTCAGTCCTGATATTTGCCAGACTATCGGTCCTAATGTAATTATATTGTAACAGAGAACCTGTAGGGTTTTATAGCATTCCCATAAAACAGTTCTGCACTTTGTGGGGAAAGGATTTACATGGTTTTGATGAAAAGATGACAAGTGATATGAACCATGAATGCACTTGTGCTAAAGTTGCCAATGTAAACCTATTGCAGAGGGGTGAGATTTGGCACAGGTAGGAGAAACGGCTAGATCGCCTAATGCAAGATTAAAAATTTCATTAAGAAAATGAATCTTCCCCCTCCAACTTGCAATTTCAGCTCAGTATCAACACAGAGTTCGAGCAGAATTGTAAATCTTCACTGAAGGATTATTACCCACCCTGTGTAAAAAGTTTGACCCTATCCTTCCTGAATTTACTGCCTTTCACTCATCTAGGCACAATGGGAAAGTTTCCCTTTTGGAGACAGATTGGGCCAACTGTCATGTAATTTCCATGATTGCTGTGTGCACTCCCACCTGTGTGTGTGTGCAGAACTCCCCAGTTTGTATCTGCACACACAGTTTGGTATCTGTGCATGTGACGATTTCCCCAGGTTGCACACACGTATGCTGCTAATGGATGCGCTGGCAGACACTGCAGGTGAAGTGAAAGAGGCTACTAGAAACTTGTTCTCCAGCATGTTATTTATTGCTGAGATAATCACCAGGCCTGGATCCCAGTAACTTTGTTCAGAGCCAGCTTCATAAAGATGAGGACTGTGGGGTCCTTGAGATCAAGAGGGAACCACCTAATGGCAAATAAACATGCTTGCTTTAAAAAAAGCCTTGTGCTGTCATTTGGTTAAATAACAGGGTGATTCCATCCTAACTCCTGCTTGGTATCAGGAAATATGGTGCAGGCACTAACACCACCTAAGGGGCCTTTCAGATATTAAAGGGGCAGCATCTTTGACACTTCTGGGCTCTAAGCCGCCTGGTCAGAAGAGGGAGAGGGCCCCATAGCCCCACCAAATGCCCAGAGCTAGCTCTGTTGTTTCACTTTGGCCCTTTCCTCAGAACATCAATGGGAGTTTTGCCCATTGGGACCATTCCTGGCTTTGTCACTGGTCTTCTGAGTAAGCTTGCACAAGTCTCTGTGCCTCAGTTTCCCCATCTGTAAAATGGGGGTAATGATACTGAGCTCCTTTGTTGTTGTTGTTATAAAATGACTGGAAATATGAAAAGGGGGAGAGGGTGAGTATGAAATAGATAACAAGGCAAATGAACAAATTAAAGAGAAGAGAAGAGAAAACAAGACAAAGCTGAGGACTTTGTTGAAGGTTGTGCTAAGTGTTAAGATTCTGTTCTGATCCTGCACCACTCTTTTGCATGGGCTGTCTGTACAATGCTTTTGTTTCACAACTTAAAGGGAGCATCACCCATGTTTTCTTCTTGCTTTCTTCTACAAAGACATTTGCCACTGCCAGAAGTAGGATGCGAGATGTGATGGACCAATGATCCGATGGGAACACCTGTGTTCCTAAGCTCTGTTCCTAACTGTCCCATGTTTTAGAGTCAGATTTACCTCCTTTCCACTCAACTGGATGCTTAGTGCTGGTCAAACCTCAGAAGAAGGCTCAGATCGCAGGGCCAATAAGGAAATGCACACGACTGGATAGGTATCTTATACTTATCAAATCACAGGAACATCAGCAGTGACAGACTGAAACACACCACAGGTCCGTCCAATCCAGTACCCTGTCTTCAACAGTAGCCACTGCCAGCTGATTTGGAGGAAAGTTCAAGGAAATCCAGAGTGGATAATTGTGGAATAACATGTCCACAGTTAAAGTCACTCCTAATCCTCATTCAAAGGATGGTCTGAAGCAGGAATGTTTATTTCCCCCTTCCAGAACCCTTAGCCTGCTTTTTTATTCAGTTGTTTGTTTTGCTTTTTAAATCCTTACTATTATAACTCTGGACACTGTTGTTAGCCCTATAAATGTCTAGTCCTTTCTTGAATCCTGTGAAGCTCTTGGCCTCGGTGATATATTGTGGCAATGAGTTCCCCTGGACAATTGTTCACTGTGCGATGAAGAATTTCCTTTTATCGATTTTTAATTTGCCGCTTTCCAATGTCATGGAATGTGCCCTTGTTCCTGTACTATGAGAAATGGTGAATGGACGTGCTGGACCTATTTTCTGTGTGCCATTCAGTATTTTGTATATCTTATGTCCCTTCTTAGTCATCTCCTCTTTAAAGTAAACAATCCCAGTCTTTGCAATCGATACCTTGGTTTTTCCATGACGCTTATCATTCTGGTTACCTCCTTTTTGTCTTCTGTTTCCTTTCTGAGATGGGATGACCAGAACAGAGCAGAGTTCCCCAGGTCAGAGCTAACCACTGATTTATATAATGGCATCATAATATTTCTGTATTATGCCATCCCATTCCTTATTCATCCGAACATTTTGTTTACTTTTTGGACTGCAGCTTCACGCTGAGCAGAGGTTTCCATGTAGATGGTCACACTGATGCCCAGGTCTTTCCCCAGAGTTGTTAAATTAACCTAGAACTAAGTAAGGTGGTTCAAATTATTCGTTCAAAGGTGCATCACATCAACCAACACTGAATTCCATCAGATATCATGCTGCCTACTCACCTAGCTTGTCTAGATCCGTCAGGAGTTCTCACAGTCTTCTCCATTCTTAACTAACCTCCATAATTCTGTCTCACCTGCAACCTTTTTGCATCTGCAAAATTAGGCAAGAAATCACCCATCTCTAGTCATCTGTCTTTTATGATTGCAAGTTGCTGACATCAAAATGTTACATCATGAAACTGAACCTAGAGGCAATACTTAGATATGCTGAAGAAATTGCTTCTGTCTTACTCCCAGCTTCCTGCACAGCTCTGGTTCTGATGCCTTTCATTGTCAGAATTTTCACCACGCTTTGGCCTCAGCAGGTTGAGGAGAGGGACAAATTCTGCCCTTAGATGCATGCCTGGAGCTCTCATTTCCTTTGGAGGGAGTCACCCTGTGTGCCTGAAACAGAATTGGGCCCAAAAGAGTCACCCTCTGTTATAAAAGTTCTCCCTTTTTCCTTTCCCTTCCTCCTTGAAGCTGAATCTAAGTCTGATATTAAGACAAGAGATGAGCCCAGTCCTCAGTGTTTGGATGAGCTTGGATCTGGTGCTTGATCAGCACAACTTCTGATGAGGTCTCCCAAGAACTCCTGTTACTACAGTCAACTGACCCAAAACTTCCCTAGTGTTGATCTGCAGAGCATAGACCCTGTTTTCCTACAGTGCTCTACATCGAGGTTTGGAAGAATTAGACTGTTATCAGTAAATGTCAGTAACCATTGATTTTTACCGTACCTATACCAACCAACAAAAACTATTCCCATCGATAATCACCAAAATTTACTGACAGGCAAAGTAAGAAAAATGCTACTTGAGAACTCATTACCATTTGATTGAAGGATATTTACTTTGCGTATTTTGATATGCGATATTGTCACTTTGTGTTGTAACTTTAACTTTTAGAGTCTCAGCATTTACTGTTCTTGTATAGTTATTATCTGCCCCCATAATTTCGCATACCTGTGAAAACTTAAATAGATTAAAAAATTAAAAATGCTTCAAAATAAGCATTGCTATTATCCATTGAAATGACACAAAAATAACAAATTGGATTCTGCCAAGCCTAGTTACACCTTCCCTGAGATTCACCATGGTGTGCACTTACTTTATCTAATCTAGCTACCTGTTTATACCACCCTCATCACTGCAGTGTCTATGTCTGGGTATTCCAGTTCCATGTGGCCAAGTAGGTTATTTAGTTTTTGACAGGGTTACAAACGTCTAGCACTAGGTCATAGTTTTATTTATAAATATTGTCATCAGAAAAACAAATTCAGTGAAGGAACTGAATTACAGAAGTGCCAGACCATCCCATTGAAGGTTTCCTTATATAACAATATAACTCCTATACGTTTTATACAGTCATTGTCCAAACCATTGCTGCAGGTTTTATTGTAAAATGAACTCCCTCTTTGGGAGGGTTGTGTCACTGGCTAACCATTTGGCATTGGGCAGGTCACTTCACCTTAGGTTCTGTGTCTGTAAAGTGGGGATGATCATTTTTATGCCCCTTTTGTAAAGCACTTTGAGAGCCTCAGATGAAAGTACTAAGTATGATTGAGCTTTGAAGTTATTTTTAACCAATTGAGAAGGTATTGGTCCCAATTCAGCAAAACACTTAAAGCCCATACCTGTTCATCACAGCACTTAATATGCACAACTTTAAGTGTATTTGCTTTAATGGGACTTAAGCACTTGCTTAAAGTTAAGCAGGTGCTTATGTGCTATGCTGAATAGTGATGATTTGCTGAATCAGGGCTACAGTGAAGAATTTCTATTGCTCTGCACAGTTACCTAGATGCTTTCTAATACTTTCAAGCCAGATGAGACCCCATGAGAAAACCTCAATCTTGTTCTCCCCTTGGTGCATGTGTTCTGGTTCTAATGAAACATAATCCACCTTATCATTAGCAAGAAACAAAAGCAAATACTGGAAACTACACAGGCTCTTTTCTCTTCACAACCAACAGTGACCCACTGTCTCCACTGAAGTGCGTGGCTGTGTTGAAAGGTGTGTGTTTGAGATCTGCTCCCCAGGTTTGCTACGAACCATAGAGAACATGACATCATTTTGTATTTTTAATCTTTGTTTAGCTAAAGCTTTCAGTATTTTCTTTCTTCGCTGAACACTAATCCTCCCTATCTCTTACCCTGGGGGTGTCCCTGTGTCAGTGCTTGTTCTAAGTTCCTTTGCAAATTCACTGAACTTAGGTCAGAATCCTGCTCCTCTCTGACTTCCTTCTCTCCCTGGCCTCAGTTCAGGACAACATCTCTATGCAGAACGGCACTTAAGCACATGCTTAAAGTTAAATGCTATTCTGAATTGGAGCCAGTATGTTCAGAGAACGTCATACATATAGGGCGAGCGGAATGGCAGAGACCAGGGCTTTGCAAAAGCCATTTCCCCTTGAAGGAACATGAGCTGGGTGATGTTCTTTGCCACGCACACCACAGACTGAAAGCATCTGCCTGCTGCTGCACAAGTTCCCTGCTGCTGCACAACCTTAAACGCCAGATCCTCACCAGTTGGCCCAGTAATTCATTACCAAAAAAAAAAACAAAAAAAACCCCATGTCTATGCTTGTGTGATAACATCACAGTGAAGTCACATCGATGCCAGAAATCACTTCAGCTGTGGATGGCTTAAGGCTCCAGGGAACCAGTGATTTCACATACTGCTCCCACCCAGCCTCCATCCTGGTATAATTTTATTTCCTTTAAACCCTTTTAACTCTTCAGATGAGGAGGCTCTTTCTGGAACTCTGGCTTTGCAGATTTCGCCCTATGCAGGCCTGGAGCTCTGAGGTTTCGTTTCTTTATGGGGGAGAGGGAGTACAAGGCAATGAGTTAATTTCTAAACCAAGGTATTGCTCCAGAAGACCATGCCATATTTAAAGCCGTCTTTCCACAGTGTTCTTCAGCAACACTTCCCTTTCTTCTGGGACATCTCTCTTGAAGATTCAGAAATTTCTGAGACTGTCTTATATCCCTTGTGTCAAATTTAAAACAGATAGAGCTTAGGGGAGGGGGAGGACCAGGAACAAGATGGGGCCTTTGAAATCCCTTCGAAAAGGCTGAGAAGACATCTGGACATAAACAAGACGGTATCTCACTGGAACAATGTCTGACCTCCGGTGCAGTTCCCAGAATGTTGCTCCGACATGTCCGGTCGACTTCCCTAGTGAAATCTCCGAAGTCGGAGTGTGCCCAGTTACATCAGAAGTATTCCCAGTCCCCCTGCTTTTTGATCATATCTCAGCCTAGCAGCAAGGCACATGTGTTTGAGTGTCCTGCCTGCTGGAGCGCAGACAGGCTGCTCTTCCACAGATGCTCTCTCAGTAATAGCATCGGCATTTGGCTTTCAGGAATGAGCTTTTTTCATTCAACAAAATAAAAGCAGCAGGATGCACAGCAACAGTCACGTGAGCACAGCCATGGTGGAGAAGAAATCTAGAGGAAGCTGCTTTGCACTGAATAGAAATACCCTTTACAGCTAGCCCTGACATTTTTGGGGGGAATGAAGGACCAGGGATGGGTAAACAGGATTGAGAAACACGGACCTGAACAATTACAGGGCTAACATAAAACTAATATTCTGCATCCAAAGCACCTCCAAAAGGAACAAGGACTGCACTAGAAACTTTGGGGGAAATCCTGGCCCCACTGAAGTCAATGAGAGATTTGCATTTGACTTCAGTAGGACCAGCCTTTCATCCTACATATGTAAGAAGAGATTTTCAATGTTGCTTAAGGGCTTTAGGAGCATGTCTCTGACTTTATATGAGCCTTGTGCTCCTCATTCCCCTAAGCACGTTAAAAAATCTCCCACATAATCATGAAAATAAAGGGAAATCTATTTAAATATATAATTAATATATGTTTTTAAATATATTTTAAGTTGGGCTCCCAAACCTGTATTTAGGCTCCTAAATAAGAGAGACCTGATTTTTTAAGCATGCTTGGCACATGCAGATCCAAAAGACTGCGAAAGGCATTGTGTGTTCTTGGCGCTTCAGAAACTCAGGCCATTTTTAATTCAGTGCTTAAAAATAGATTTAGGAGCCAAACTTCCGGCACCCAGGTTTGAAAATTGTGGCCTTTATATTTAATTCTTTCATCAAGAACACATTACAAAATGAAATGTTAAAGGCAGGTTCTGGCCCAGATTTTCAGAAATGACTAGTGATTTTGGGTGTAGACATATTGAAGGGCCAACTTGAAACACCATAAAGGAGACCAGATTTTCACAAAGTGCTGAGCACCTGCCTCTGAAAATCAGTTCTCCCTCAGGTGTCAAGTTGGGCACCCCAAATCACTAGTCACTTTTGAAAACCTGGGACTTCATGCATATCTAGGAAAAAGGGAGAGAAAAAAGTAGACCTAGGCAAGAAATGGTTTTCTTGTCCCATGAAACACTGAGATATCGAAAAATTTTCTGGTCCCAAATCAAGATGAAAAGTTGAAATCCTCAAAAATATTTGCAAACAAACGAACAAAAGAATGGTTCAGGCCAATCAAACCCTTTCATCATTTTGATTTTTGACCATTTTATTTTTTTTTACTATAATTAGCTTAAATTTCACACTAGAAAACCAGAATTTTTTGTTGTGCATTTGTTGAAACAAAATGTTTTGACAAGTTTGAAACTATTGCCAAAATGTTTGTGAGCTGAAAAATTGGTCAAAACTGACCCTTGTCCATGAACTGTTTCGGTTTCAACAAACCGGCATTTTCTGATGAAAAATGTTTTGTCAGAAAAGTCCCAATGAGCTCTAGAAATGACTTAAGTAGTGGGTCCGATCGGAACATTTCTGCAGGCCTGCTTCCCTTTCTCTCCAGCACTGGAGGAGCTCCCTGCTCTCCACAGTCTGCCCTGTACTGTTGCCAGAGTTTTCTCATCCTCTGTGCTTAGCAAGTACGCTTTGATCAATAAGCCAAAGAGAGTGAAGTGCTGTGTTTGGAACAGCTGCATGATAGCAGCAACAGAACGCAAGCACTTAGGTCACGTCTACACTACAGCGGTACAGGTAAGTTGCAGCAGCTGTGCTGTTGTAGCAAGATAGGGCTTGTCTTCGCTACTGCATTGCATTGGCACCGCTGCATCAATGCAGCTGCACCGATGTAGCGCGTGTGATGAAGACGCACTATAACTACTCCACCTCAAGGAGAGGCGGAAGCTGTGTCGGCTGGAGAGCATCTTCCACCAACATAGCGCCGTGCAGACACTGCTTTAAGTCGATGTAACTTACGTCGCTTGGGGGGTGGTTTTTTCACACCTCTGAGTGACGTAAATTACATCGACTTTAGCGGTAGTATAGACAAGCCCTTAGTATAGATGCTTCCTACATCGACGGAAGGTTCTTTTTCCATCTATGTAGGTAATCCACGTCTCTGAGAGGTGGTCGCTGGGTTGATGGAAAAATTCTTCCATTGATCTAGCCACGTCTACACCAGGGGTTCGGTCAACCTAACTATGTCGCACAGGGCGCAAAATTTTTCACAGGCCTGAGTGACATAGTTTGGTCGATCTAATTTTTAAGTGTGGAGCAGGCCATAGAGATCAGCACAAAATGAAGATTTTTTTCAGCTCTTCATTACTGAAAATGTCAGTAATACGGAGATCATTGTTGCCAGGTTGTTGTGGGTGGGGACTTTAATATGATGATCATCGCTCGTAGGCAGTTGGGCATGGGCTTTGTTTGCAAGCTCCCTAATAATTGTCCCATTGTTCGCATCTCCAAAGCTAGCGCATGCCATGAATGACCAAAGACTGGATTTATTACAGTTGTTCAAATCCTTATTCTGGATTAATTTAATTTCCTGTTCCGTGGGGGTTTTGTGGAACCTGCCTGGTGGCATGTCACAGAGAAGATGCCCAGTACAAGGACTGAGTTGTGACGTGATAAATAAATTGGTATAAGGCCACTAACAATGCTGCCCTGAGCTCTAGTTCCATAAACAGGAAATTAGGGCATTGATACACAGCACAGTAGCAGGTACGCTTTGAAGTGGAAAGGAACTATTTGATTTTACCTGATAAGGAAGTGACTTAGTATTTCTGTTGGCCAGAAACCTTGGGATCTCCTAAGCGATGCGGAAAGGAGCCCAGATGATACTGTACTAAACTCAAGGAAATAGATATTCCTTTGCAGGGGTAATGTAGCTGAATTCTTCTGCTAAAATGATCAGCAGTAAATTAGTTAACAATGTTGGTAGTTAAATAGTCATCATTAGTGTTCAGAGTCAACACACTGAAGCTGCTATGACATTTGCTGAAGTCTCCCCCCTGCAGTGAACAGATCTGGTTGGGGAGGGATGTGGCCAGGGTTGCCAAGGGATGTGACGGATTGGTGCATTCCCATGGGCAGCCAGCTTCCACGGAGTTCTCTCCACAACATAATCCGCCTTTGCTGGAAATCCTAAGGGAGAGCTGTCTGCTTCCCGAAAGGTGAATCACCCTGGAGGTGCAAGAGTCCAGCTAGGGTATTGTAAATCATATTTCTTTGCACCATCTTGAATGTGTCTAGTGTTCAAAGTGAAACTGTGTGGATGTTTGATCTGGGTGAAATGTCCCTGAATCTCCAAACAATGTGACACTTTCCTGTTCTGGGATTTTACTGCAAACCTAAAAGCCAAAAGCAATTCACCAAATCATTTACCAAGGTTCAGAATCTTCTGGAAAATGGGTGGCTGAATTTTGAGGCTGGGGTCAAGTTTCAGATGAACATTTACCTTATCATGGCTTTCGGTGGAAATCATGCAGATCTCAGTGGTTTCATGGACCTTCAGTCCCCAACCAGGTGAATTTAGTAGAATGAGGCTTTACTGATATGTGAATTACTAAATATGATATACCAGATGGATTGGACCCAATATCTCAATAATTCTTCTGCCGTTCCAGATAAAGCTCATGGGAAACCAGACTTTCTGATCCACGGGATAGTCTGACATTTCAAAATTTGTTTTCATTCTGAATTGGAACAAAAAGCCAAAATTTCAAAATTTCCCACAAAACAAACATTTAGAAAAATTGATTTAAATGGCGCTTAAGCACATATGTAAAGTTAAGCATGTGCTTAAGTGGTTTCCTGAAACAGGATACTTTCCTGAATTGGGCCCTTACTCACTACCCACTGCAAAGGAATAGATATTTCTCTGGGCTCAGTTCAGTATTTAATTTGACATTTTACTGCTCATCACAAAGCACAGAACATGTCATTCGAAACCCGGGGTTTTACGTCTGGAACTGGAAGGTCTGAAAGCTGTGAAGTTATCATTGCAGATATGGTGCAACATGAAGAAATCCAACACATACCAGGAAATCAAGTCGTCTTGTATCCATTGAAATGGGCTTTGTATTGTTCTCAGCACATTTGCAAAGAAACAAGTTCCTTTAACACAGGAAGATGCTAATTCTCAAAAAATGTGAAGTCCTTTCACTCTCCCAAAATGTCACACTTGACAAGAGAGAACCCTGGAAATTTGTCCTCCTGTTTTCTTTCAACACACATGCGTTTGGACATTAGCAGCTGAGAATACCTGTGACATGTAATGGCTGCTTGGTGACCTGCCACAAGCCAGACAGATCCTAACAAGTTCTAAAACTTTTCAAGGGAATAGCTCTCTTTCTTTCTCACTCTCTCATTCACAGCCCTGAGTTTTGCTTTGAGTTTTTTATTCGAAAGCCTGAAAACTCCATTCTAATCTCAGTTGAAGCATAAAGACAAAATAATGCCTATACTCAGTCAGACCAGTGATCTGTCTAAATACAGAATCATGTCTATAGTGGTGGCCAGTATTGGATCAGAGGAAGATATAAAACCTCACAACAGACAATTTTGCAATTACCCATGCCTGTGGGGGAAATTTCTTCCAATCGCCAGGCAATTAGTAGTTGGCTTGTGTCCTGAAACAGGAGGTTTGTATATCCCAAGTATATATTTTAATCCTAGCTAGTGCAACTGCAGATGTTCTTAATCTAATCCTGCTGTTGGGCCTTTGCCATAATGTCTTGTAGCAGTGAGTTTCACAAGTTAATTATGTGCAGCACAAAAGAAGTGTTTTGTTTTATCATTTAAAATACGTTGCCTTTTAATTTCATTGAATGCCCCCTTATTCTTGGATTTTGATTGACCTTCCATATTCTGTACATTATTTGCCATTCCTCAATAGTGTTTTACTCATCTTCTCACTAAACAATCCTAATCTTTTCCATCTCGCCTTGTGTGGAAACCTTTCTATGCCTTTTATTGATTTGGTTGGCTGCCTCCATTCCTGCTTTTTTGAGATGAACACAGTATTCCAGGTAGGACATTCCATTGATTTAGATGATAGTATGATACTATATTCATTTTTAGTCACTGTCCCTTTTGTAATACTACCTAATATTTGGTTTGCTTTTCTGACCTCCACTATACATCAGCCAGATGTTTTTCACTGAACAGTCCTCAGTGACTCCTAGATCTTTTTCCTGTGTGGTTATGCTTAATTTAAAACCCTTCAGTATGTGTGAGTAGTTCACTGTGTTCTTTCCAATAATGCATTTGCTTTCACATTGAGTTTCATCTGCCATTATGTTGCCCATTCACCTAGCTTGGTGATTAGGCCTCTTGGAGGTTCTTCACAGTCGTCTCTAGTCTTGACTGACCAAAATAAATTTGAGTCATCTGCAAACTTTGCAATCTCCCTTCTCACCCAGTTCAATAATAAATACAATACAAGCAACACAAGACCATGTAGACTGAAGCACCTCACTGTTAATTTCTTTCCATGTTGAAAAGTGACCAACCAAATCATGCATTCCTACTGTTTTCTGTCTCTTAGCCAGTTTCTAAACTTTCACAGAACTTTATTCCTCACTCAATGACTCTTTGGTGATTAATAGTAATTAATAGCAGGTAATTAATAATAATAATATCAACAATAGCAGACTCTTGTGAGGGACTTTGTAAAAGACTGTTTGAAATCCGAAATAAATAATATTGACTAGTTCTTCTTTTCCCACTGTTTTGTTGACTCCCTCAAGGAATTGAAATAGATTGGAGAGGTATGGTTCTCCTTTATCAAAGCCACTCTGGTTGTCCCTGTCATGTGATGTTGTTGTTTTAAGGAGTTTACCAGTACAGACGTAAGACCAACCACTCTGTAGTTTCCAGCATCACCTCTGCTGAGTTTTTGAAAGATACAGATAGCATCAGGTACTCTTGTGTCCTCCACGATATCAGATTTTAATGAGAGATTACATCTTTTAGTTAGTAGCTTATCCACTTCATTCTTAAATTCCTTCTGCCTCTTGGACATACACCATCCAGTCATGATGACTTGTTACTGTTTAAATTATTAGTTTGTTTCAACATCTTGTTTTTCATACTGAAGCCTCTGACAGTGCCCTGAGTTTATTACCTGCAGAAAGTAGACCTGCGATAAGCATTTCCTCAACATTCTCTTCAGTGAAGTCTGACCAAGCTTTGTCTGATCTAGGCCAGTATAAAAACTCCTGAGTTTTATATGGTTTCCACCTGTCAGCAAGGGCCCACTTGGAACTCAGGTCCCAGAGTCTCTCTTCAGCCTGGCCCAAGTTTGGTGAAAGATTCACACCCCTCCAGAAACCTAGTTTTGTGCTTAGTTATAAAGATTGTTGCACAACTCTGCATATTTTCAGATCCTGGGATGAGCAATCTCCTCTCCCCTCTCCCCTATGGATCTCTGTGGGATATTCTGTACTCCTTTAGTGTCTGTGTTGTCCATGGAAATTCTATGCATGGAATGACTGCAGAATCTGCAGGCCAGGTCCTACGTAACCAGTGAGGATCAAATGCAAGAATTTTACCCTAATAATGTTCCCTATTCCTTTTCAGTCTCATGCTACAAAACAGAAAAGTTTTGGGAGACACTTAAAGAAAGGGAGTTCTGAAATCCATTCAGGATTTGCCCTCCGTTCAGGAGGTCACAGAAGACAGGCTGAGATCTCATGCTGAAGAGAATCATTGGGGCCCACTTGATAGGGCCCCTAAGGAAGTCGGGGTTCCATTCCAGGCTCACTGACCTTCTGTGAGACCTTGGGCAAATCCCTGCCCCGTCTGTGCCTGTGTTGTGCTCACGTCCAAAATGAAGATAATGCTACTGATCTTCCTTTGTAAGGTGCTTATAAGAGCAAAGTATAATTAATGCTGAAGGAGACCTAGTGGTGAGAGTAGACAGCCAATGAGACATGAGTTGATTATGTGCAGTGTTGTTGTAGCCGTGTTGGTCCCAGGATATTAGCGAGACAAGGTGAGTGAGGTAATATCTTTTGTTGGACCAACTTCTGTTAGAAAGAGAGACAACCTTACCTCACCCACCTTATCTCTCTAATGAGTTTACTGTGTGATAGGGCTATAAATATGACAAAAGCAGATTTCGACAGAATATGCAAAAGTATCACATCACGGGAGAGGGAGGTGGTATTGCTATTTATTTATATGGTGCCCACAAAGTCTTGCGGTGCTTTACAGACACACCCCTCTCCTGTAAGGTCCCTACCTTTCGGGCCTGATTCTGTGAGTCTTACTCATCATGAGCAATCTTTATTCACTGAAGCCGTCCTATTGCAATCAATGGAGCCATTCCTGTGGATAAGGATTACTCATAGGATGGAGGACTTGCAGGCTCCTGCCCTATATGAACAATACATGGGCCCAAAGGGGAGGAGAGGTGGCATGCACAACAAAGTGTTTTGTCTTCCACTCAGAACCCTTGCTGGATTTGCCTTATTGCATTTAACCCTTGCCTAGCTACTCTTTGTGCTGAACAGTGTTTTCCCCAGGAATTGAAATTAGGGGGAGTGTTCAAATTTACGGGGGGTCAGGGCCGACGAGGGGTGAGACCGTGAGGGTGAAGGTGGGCTGTATGGCACCATAGTAAAAACTGAAAAATGTTTCATGACCATTTTATTAGTTTTTAAAATCATCACACAAATTAAAGTTGGCTACTCAAGCCTTCTATGAAGCACTACATCTACATCCTTCTTGGTTTCTTGTTATAATTTTGTACAACTCTGTTAATAAACTTCTTGAATGCAATGCATTCATCTTTGGTGGCTTCTCATACGTCCGGTACTTCCATTCCTTTAATTGATATGCTCATTAGTTTATTCACATGATCAGGCAGAAGGCGACTTCTTTCAAAACACAAAATTCTATTCAATGATGAAAAAGAATGCTCAACTGTAACTGTTGTGACTGGGCGTAGCAAGAGATGAGTTCCTACTTCTTTCAGCCCAGGAAACATAGCATAAAGATCGGGTCGAGCAACTAGTGATGATAAAAAAGAAGTTGAAGTCAAATCTTCATTCATTCGTTGTATGATATTCCACTCGGTGTTCAAATTCTCTGTTCTGTCCTGAGCACATGGCTGCCCCATTGCTGGTAGTGCCTCACTCCACTCAGCTGTCGGTGTTTTATAGGACAGGAATCTGTAAAAGCTACGTAGAGGTTGAGTAGAATCTAGAAGTCGCTGTTGTCGATTTTTAAGAATCAAGTCTGTGTACTTTTTCAGTTGTCTTAACAAACACTTCTTGTCCTCTTCACTTAAGGATTCAATATAAATGCCTTCATTAGTCAACTTCTGGACTGAAGTCTTTGCTTCTTCCAGTACTTTTTCAATGCATAGCTCTCTGATTGATCCAAATGTAGCTTCTATTGCTAGACAAAGATCTACTACTGTTGTAGAAGATGCCTGGATGGCATTGTTTAATGACCCAAGTGGTTTCAACAGTAGACTTACAAGAGAGAGAATGGCAATAGTCTTCTCTGAACGTAATGGCAAAAGTAATCCACCAGCCTCACTACTTAGATCCATCCCATCTTCGTAGATACTTTCCAAAGCCAGTAATAATGGCTGGAGTAATTTTAAGACAACAGCCAAGGATCGCTCATGAGAAAGCCAGAGGGTTTTCCCAGGTTGGAGTAATCTGAACTTCAGTCCCAGTGTATCTTCTATATTTTCCAAGATATTCAGTCTTTTTGGACTCCGGCTAAAAAAAGAATATAATGAAGACATTAAATGTATAGCTTTTAAAATGTTTTTTGAAGAGTCTGCAGCTCGTACTAGCGCTAGTTGGAGTAGATGGGCTCTGCAGTGTGTATAGGAGAGACTAGGGTAACACTTTTTTCTGAGCAAAGCTTGTGCTCCACCATGTCTTCCAGAGGAGTTTGCAGCTCCATCAAATGCACAAGCAGTCATCTGTTTGGGGTCCAATTGACAAGCATTTAACTCTTCTAAGATGTGGGTTGTCACAAATGCAGCCAATCTGTCTTCTATAACTTGAACATCTAAAAATGCATGTACTGGCCTACCACTGACATCAAGATAACATACACAATGACTTAATACTTGATGACCATTTGCACTGGTGCATTCATCAGCCATGTATGCAAATTTTCTGTGAGAGTTCTTCACTTTTTCAACTGTTGAGTCTCTCACTTTTGCACCACATGCGTCTAGCCGGTCAATTGAGTTTCTTGCAGAAAGACAGTGAGCATTTGCTGGTCTTGTTTGGAACCAGTGTTCAACTTCAGGATGAACAAATGACAATGCATTTAACATTGGCCTCCAGTTTGTAGTGTGTGGTATCTCTTGCCTAAATAGAAAGTATTATACCACAGCCATGTTTGTTCGCATGAACTCACCGGTGTTGTCCTTGGTCAGTGGAGACTCAGAGTTCAGAGATGTTTTCACATAAGTTCACCTCCCAGGTGGGGAGCAAGAAGGCACCTTACTCATTCCTCCAGCTGCTCACTGTTCGCTCTGGCCACTGTTGTTCGTTGTGCCACTGTTCACTCCATCACTCTGCTGCCAATGGCCCTGCGCCATCACCTTCTGCTGCCACCTGCCACTGTGACCTCTGCTAATTGGTCTCTTGAGGTTCCATCCAGCTCTCAGTGATTTCAGCTGAGCTCTCACTGGGGGAACCTCGCTGCTAGTATAGGCTGGGCCGTCTCTTCCACAGAAACACTGTCCCACAGCAGGTCTAAGTACTTAGACCTGATTTCAGCTTAGTGGTCACTTAACAGAACAAAAGACTCTCTATGGAGCCTAATCAGCTCTGTCTTTAAACAATGGAGAGGGGCAGGTCAAATAGTACTTGTGACTCAGGCAGACCATCAAGCCAAACACCTGTCCCCAGCCTCTCTCTTGATGCCCTCAATCAGCACAGGCTAAGTAAAGTTCTACTGCCCTGTACTCATACAGTAAGAATAACAACATTTACCCCCCTGCATTCAAGTGATTTGTAGCCCAACCCCAGACAAAATCTATCACTTGGGCAACACAGCTCTATCTGCTGGATACCTAGGTAGATTAGGTGTGAATGTAAATACAATCTGGTCCTGAAGCCTTTCTCCCTAGCCCCCAGCTCATCACTAGCTGTCAGGGAGAGCTCATTTAGACTTTCTTACAAATCATAATTTGAAATTATTAGGTTGGCCAACATCACCAAAATGAATGCACTGACATGGTCATAAAAACAACAGCTGTATAAGGAAGCTAGTCTGTGTTCATACTTTTCAAATCTATTATACTTTTTCAGATACACGTATTTTATGATACACTTTATATGCTTTTAAAGTGTATATTAATGTTTCAATTTCAATTCAAATTTCCAAACAATCACTAAATTGGCAACACTGCATGTAACTAGTTTACAAAACGGGAGGTGAGGGGGGTGGGGGGGGTGGTAGGGAAATCCCTGGTTCTGAACCCTGTCCTGTCTGCTAGTCTTTGATCTTTAACCTTTTCCTTATTCTGTATTTCTTTCAACCCTTTCCCAATTCCCTTTTTATTGTTTTCCTTTATAACCTTTTACAGTTTTAAACTATATCTTATTGCTGCCAACCCTTCCCTGATTTCTGAGTAGCTTGTTCCTGATACCCCTCCTCACACTGCTCCCTCCCCAGAAGAGACAGTCTGTCTCTTTTGATCTTAAGTCTGGATTGACAAAAATTTTCCATCAAAACTGTCTTTTGATGGAAAATTGGGGTTTGATTAAACTTAATGTTTCACCAAAAGTGCCTGCTTTCTGTGAAAAATTTTGACCTTTAGTTAAAAACCCACCCCACATCAGAGAAAAACTTGCAGTTTTCGATTTTTTGATTAAAATGTCAATTTCTGTCAAAATTTTCTGCAGGAAACTCTTCTCCCTCCCCACTTTTCCTGACCAGCTCTGCGAGAGGCCAGGGGGAGGGTGGCAGGTTACCCATCCTCCCAGCTGCCTCCCTGAGAGATTTTTTCCTCTGCCTCACGCTGCCACAAGTCCTTCAAGTGACTAGGGACATGAATAGAGGGAAGGTGGAAGGGGCATTTTCATCCATCCCAAATTTCAAGTAGAGGGGGACACTTGTCTCCCCTCCCCCAAACTCTCAGCCATGTAGACGTGGAAGTGGGGAGAAGGCATAGGGGGGAATAGAAGACAATGGTGCATCCTGCTGCACTCCCCCGCTCCAACCTGAACCGCTCCTTGATAGCTGAGGAGCAGCTTAGCAGTTCCTGGCGGTTGGCTCTGCCCGCAGCTGGGCAGCAGGGGAATGGCAGAGACGGCAGAGACGAGGCAGCTGCCCTTCTGCAGGCTGCCTACTTGCCCCTCCCAGAACTCCAAGGGGAAAGATGGGGGAGGGAAGAAAGAGGCTGCGGGGAGGGGAAGGAGGAAACTGAAGAGGGGGAGAGAGACTTCAGGGCAGAATATGGAAGCCAGAGAGGGTGGTGGAGGGGGAGTTTGCTGGCAGGGAAAGGAGTGGGGGTGGAAGGAATTTGATGGGGAAGGAGAGAGCCAGATAGAGGGGGGAAGGTGGAATTTGAGGGAGGGGAGGGCATTTCAGAGGAGAGCTGGGGCATGGGGAATTTGAGGAAGAAAAAAGAAGCCGGGGGGGGGGGAAGCAAGAATTTGAGGGTGGGGGGATGCCAGGGGAGGGGCAGGGGGATCTTGTGAGGAAAGCGGAAGGGCAGCAGGAATTCAGGTCTGTAGAGTCAGCTTTGTGCCCCACTCTTTTCCCCCACCCAACCTTGGGCCCAAATGACTCCCCAACCTGTTACTGAAATGGAGAGGGGCAGTTCAGAGAAGATTTGCCTCGATGGTGTCAGGACAGGCTGGGGCAGTTCCAGTGCCAGTGTAGGGGGTGTGTGTGCAGGGGTAAGGGGACTGTGGTCACTGCCTTCTTCTACTTGCCATGGCAGCTGGGGGCATTTCCAGGCTGCCACTGTCAGCGGATTCTGGAGGACAGCACCCCTCTATGCACTGGGGTGTGAGCCCTCCCTCTGGGACACTGTGCTCCATTCTGTACCCCATCCCAGGCGAGCCTGCCACACAGAGCAGGGGTAAGAGAGGAACAACAACATGTAGCAGGATGGAGGGACTGACTCCAGTAAAGCTGAGGCATTGACTATGTAACTTGTGGTTAAGAGATGACCGGCATGTATGTGTATGGGGAGGGGGGTCTGGATAACAGTCTAGATGTCTCAGAGGTGTTGTTCCAGTCAAGGACACTCCAGAATAGGCACAAACAAAGCACAGAAAATGGGGCTTGGGCAATGCGTTCAGTGAGACGAGTGGCATCGGGACAAACTGGTGGGAGTCACGAGGTTCCATGGAGCGAAGCTGCATGCACGGGATGGTCACTGGCTGTTCAAAAGGGGGCCATAGTGCAGATCGGAGCACAGAGTGTCCCAGAGAGACCTGGTCTCCCCTTGATCGGGTGAAGGGATCCAGACTGCCACATTGGGGAACAGGGATGCACAAGAGGACCTCCTGGATGGGCCCTCTCAAGAGTCCATGATTAGCACCAATGGGAGTTACATGCTCAAACTGATGCTAACAGGCTGGAGTCCTTGGCTGGAATTCAGCTGTACCACACACTCCCCTTCCCATACCCACTCAGTTCTGCTGGCCTTTGGGCATAGGAAGTAGGGACAGCCGTTGCCCTGCCCTCACCAAACGCCTCTGGTCGCTAGCAGCAAATGGGACACTCAGAGGGAGCAGGGTCTGTGCTTCTTAGGGGGATTGTGACTGGACCCTGCAGGAGAATGCTAGAGGAGGGAAGGAGAGCTCCTCACATCTTCCTCATCACTGCCCATCTCGGCAGGGCAGGCCACAATCGGGGCCTAAGTGTGTAGCATATGAAAAACAGGGACGTTAATGAGCCTCTGAGCCTGTATTCAGGAAGCGCTGTGGTGGTTACAGTCCCTGATGCTTTTTACAGACAGCTGCACAGTAAGTGACGTGGGAAAGTAACGTAGTGTCATTTCAAGTGCAGATTTTGCATTCCCTTTCGCGCCCTTCACACCTGCACTCAAACCTCCATCCACCTGAAATGGAACCGTGGGACAAGCCAGGAAGCGGGTACCCCAGGCTGGGAAAAAAAGACCAGGGCATTTCCTTCCTATGCCCACAGTACCAGCTGCAGGGGGTGCTGCTCAGCAGGGACAGGGTGAAAGGCAAAGTAAGAAAAGTAGGTTCTTACATAAGAGGTGAAATGAATTCAGAGCCTTTCTGAAATCAAATAGTTTCCAGCTAAAACCCACCCGGCAGATGTGAAACTCCTCTCAGAAGTCGTTCTCCTCTGTTAACGAACTGGCCAATTGCACATGCAGCGTGACTTTGCAGTGACCCTGGCACTGTGGATTCCTGAATCACCATGTTTATCTGCCTCTCCCTCCCCTGGCGCTCCCAGCCATGGGACCACCCTTCCCAACCCCAGAACCCCTGGAATTAATCAACTGCAACATCACAGGGTGGATGTCATCACAGCAACGCTCTAAAAGACCCCGTGCTGCCTCGGCTGCTCAGATCTGGAGGCAGATAAAGCCTCCACTAAACACTGTCCACTTGGTTTGACATAACTAGGTGCACGTTTTGCCTTCAGAACAGGTTTTGCCTTCGCCATGTCCTCAGCAACTGGATTGTGGGCTTGTTCATCCCCTCTGACTTGCCTAGTGACTGTTTAAATCAACCTCTAGAAATTGCCACCTTCGTTTCAGGTGGACGGGATTGCTGGCTACAGAAACGCAGTAGCGTTATATTGGACGGATAGCTGTGGAAACCTTGTGGCAATCGCTGCTGCTTCTGCCTAGTCCTGCAGCTCTAGTGTAATACTGTTTCATACCATAGGTGGCGCTCTTTGATATTGTTGCTAGATGACATTGTACATTTTCCCCCTCCCCCCCTCTGACCCTTTTGTTGTGTGTTCCCCCCACAGCATGCGATTGCCATCCCGTGGGTGCAGCTGGCAAAACCTGTAATCAAACCACAGGTCAATGTCCCTGTAAAGATGGTGTGACTGGCATCACGTGCAATCGATGTGCCAAAGGCTACCAGCAAAGCCGATCTCCCATTGCCCCTTGCATAAGTACGTGGACCACTCTTTTTGAAGTCTATAGCATAGTGGAATTAACCTTTAAAAAAGCCAACAGCAGCTCAGCCACTGAAACCCAAATGGGTTGAATGGTTACTAACACCAGATTTTACATGCTCAATTACCAGTGTTTAATTGAAAACACATTTGTGAACTCCTAGTTGGACAGATTGCATGTAGTGTGTGCATATATACCGTAAATATATGCACAGATTACATGCATATCATTTGCCACACTGGTTAGGTTATGTGAGTGCAATCTAAAACCCACTTAATCAAACAGCTGGGTGCTTTAAAAAAGGGCTTGATTTTTGCTTTGCAAATACTTCTGTAATGCAAAGGGTGTCCTGAGTGTTTATTTCCTTTGAGATGCCACCACAATCCTGGTTCCTATGGCAAATTGCTATGATGTTTTTCTTTCCTTGCCTTGTATTGTCAAGGCCCTTTGACTGAACCCAGCAGATTGCCTGGGTTCATTATTAACAGTTGCTGTCATCCTAAAAGCATATCGAAAGCAGCTGAGCGCTCTACAAGCACGCACACCCAGACTGTTAAATGGGACTGTACACTCACATGATCCAGCCAGAAATGTGGAACATTTGACATTTTTATTTGTCTTTTAAAGTTTTTATTAATCTTCTGATTTAAAATACACTTTAAAAACAACAACAGCAACAAGCACCAGGCTGCAACCTCCAAAGTTTTCTCCTTTTGTAAAACCCCAGCCCCCTTTTTATACCCTCTTGCAAACCAATCTTAGGGAGAGCCACATCTGCACAGCTAGCCAGTGTGTTCTATGTTTCAGTCGAATGCTAACCCCTAAGCTCTTCAATTGAACCATTCGCTGTGCTGCCTGTTGTCTTTGCTGTTGTTGGATAACTCTGTGCGTCTGTTATGTGCATATGGTTGTTTCAGTCCCTCCTTCTCTACTGCTGTAACAGAAACCAAATGTCAAAATTCTAACCTTAAAAAGCAAAACAAAAAAATAAAACCACAGTAGTCTTGGAAAGCAGGAGGGGCAGTAGACAGCAGCCTTCCTTGCCTGCTAACTTCCTGGTGTTAAGACAAAAAGGAAGATGAAGGTTGAAAGAATCAAGTCTTTATCAGAGACCATGGGTCTATTTCAGCATTGTCCATTCCCAATGTCTAGCTGAGATGATGACTGTTTCTAAGTATGGAGAGATACCCCTTTTCCACTTTTATTACTGAATCAAGTATGCATTCCATGGTGGGTTTTGGTCATTTGAGATTCATTCTTTCCCAAGTTGCAATGGGACAGCAGGAGCCAAAAGCAGATGCTTGTTTCCCAAGATGCCATAGTCTTGACACTCCAGTGTGCTTTGCAATGGATATGTGCAAAGGTTTATCACTACCGTCCCCAACAGCCATGGTAAATCAGAGGGTAAGTTGCTCCTTGCATCACCTCCTCTGGGTTGCATTGCGCTAAATAAAGACAGACAGAATTTCAATGTTATCAAAGTGAGCACAATGAGGAGCATGTTCATGCCAACTCATGGAATCAGCCTGCGAGACAGTCAGGTTGCTGGAGTATCAGCCTGCTAGAATGCTAAGCTGCTCTCTAGTGGCTGGATGTCTGGCTTTGCATATTCCTGGCATTTTAAAGAACATGCAGGCACTCTGCTCTGCCTTTGACAGAAAATCTGATGGTGCGTGAAGGCTTTTAAGCACTTCCACAGGAGATTTCTTTCCTTATTACTGGGTTTTAATTCTTTTTCATTGTAAAATATTGTTTTAAGGAACCCACACATTTTGGGGATACATTTTGAATAATTTCAGAGCTGAGGACTGGTTACAAATCCTGTTTCTATATGTATATATTGTCATGACAATTTACAATTAGTGAATATTCTTTACAATGGTGATCATGGGGAGGAAAGTATATTTTACTTGCCCATCAGTAAAAATTTCTTGCCCCAGGGTAAGAGGACAACTAGAATTTTGCAGGGCCAATTATATAATGAAATATACATATGCCAAATATATGCAGCCAAAACTGTTAAAACTTATATAAATTCTGCTCACAATGATCTCTGATTTTTTCAAGCACAGTTTCATCCTTAGCAAATGTCAAGCAGCATAATAGATACTTTGAATGCAGAGCAATGGTTTTTGTACTAAGCATTTTTTTCATGACACAGACAGGGAGGGAGCAGGTAAAGTTTGACTAGAACAGGTTCCTCCATCTGTCTTTAACTTTCTGATTTAACGCTCTGATTTACCATTGCCTATATTTTCCCCATTCAAAATCCAGTAGACTTCCATCTTTCATAAAATTCACAGCCCATGTAACAAACAGGAATACACTTACGGCCAAATATCCAACACAAACATTTGTATGGTTTATACTGATTTCAGAGGGAGCCACACAAGTCATGAAGAGAAAGATTTCAAGCCTTAGTATGTATGCTGTTTTCCCCTGGCTAAATTCTGCTCTCAGATTCACTTGGAGGATTTCGACTCATATTCTCTTCTGCTATCAGGATTTTCGCATATGCACAGAAATCCCAGCACTTTGCTCTAGATATGCAAAAGTTTTCATTCCATGTGCACTGAGGGAAGAATAGATCATCCCACTGCACTTACAATCATATCCTGCATTCCATCCTATTGACATCGCTGTGCTCAGTTAGAGTTGGTCATGCAGATCCGGGGCATTATAGGGCCTCATATATGTATGAAAATACTTAAAATCCGGTGACTAGGAAATTAAAGCAGGAAACATTTCACTAGCAATAGAGGTATTTGTATTTCCTTCGAGATGTGAGATAAAATGTCTGTCCCACCAAGGAGATACAATAAGGTGCATACATGACACATGGCATAGCCTACTGCACTGGAAATAAATGATTTGCAAAGATCACTTCCTGAAACATGCATCCACACAACAACTAAGCAGAAGAAGCAAACATTAGCATCGTTCTCTCTTTCAGTTTGTTTGACATAGGCTAGAATACGGTTAAAACTGGCTGCTTTAGCCCCAGGCCATATCTTGAATTAAGCACTTTTTCTTATTTATTTTAAAAAATAAAGAGATGAACTCCCAATTCCTATATTACACCCATCTGGGCAACACAAGCAGTTGTCAACCTGGGGCAGGTTCTGTATCCTGCAAGAGCACCACTGGCTCTCAAGTGTAACCCTTTGCTTTCTTACTGTGACACATGTAAGACTGTGCAAGCAACTCCCATGCAGAGTGGGATGTGTGCATAGCTCAATCTTCTCCAGAGCTCGAAATAATGCCCACCCCCCCTTTTTTATCCTTTCTCTTCCCCTCCTGTCTC
This sequence comes from Natator depressus, assembly GCF_965152275.1. Taxonomy (NCBI): domain Eukaryota; kingdom Metazoa; phylum Chordata; order Testudines; family Cheloniidae; genus Natator; species Natator depressus. Next base: position 22,692,239 of record NC_134247.1, on the reverse strand, counting down.
TCATTCTCCTGCACAGAGATTCCTGTTGCTCCACCCACCACTGCAGCCAGCAGCACAGAAGAACCTGCAGGTATGTTATTTTCCTTTCTTTTTTAATCCACTCCACGGATGGATGCACTGATGGAAAAGGGTTTCAGTGGGCAGAGGAGGGAGGCTTCCTGGATAGATAAGCAAGAGTAAAGTCATTTTGGGGAGGAAGGCAGGGGAAATGGGAGGTTATCACTCCACAAGTACCCCCTTGGTTCTGTTACCTGTACTGGAATAAGCTAATACCAATTAAAGCCCAGAACGTGCTTGCAGAGAGAAGCTCCAAAATGCCTGTGCAGGTGGGACCTTCCGGGACCCTGCATCATGTGAATGCACAGCTAGAAACGCAGGGAGACTTTTCGGAGGAGACACATTGTGACTGCATTGACTGGGTTTGTATGTATTTGCCAATGTATATGACGTTCTAGTCTGGGGTTGCCCAGAGGGGCGCCTGGAACTGAAACATAATGGCCAGACTGAGATAAGGACTAGAAGCCAAGCTTCACCTGCATGGTTACAAATCTTCTCTTGTCTAGTGACACTGGCACCACAGTGCCCAGCTCAATTGTTCTTCATCAGCAGGGCAAAAGTGATTGTCTTTTGCTTGCCCCAAACGCACGGGCAAGCCAGGATGGCACGTTCCCTCCTTACAGCCGATTAAGCCAGGGCGTATGGAAGGGCTTCCCTCCATAGTCAAAGAGCAGCTGGGCTAGGTTTGGGACAGAGATTCAGTGCAAGGTGCTGGCTTGGGCGGGGTGGGAGGGGCGTGGATAGATGTGCATGCACTTGCACCACTGCCCTCCACTGCCTTATACCCAACACTAGTAAGGGCTAGAGGATAATCACGATAGGAGTCTGAGCTTTAAAGCAGGATCATCTGGTTTCTAGCCCGTCTGTTGCAATGGAGTTCCAAGGGACCGTGGGATAACCGTGGAATATTTAGGTGGCTGTGGATTTGTTATAATGTCCAGATTGACAGCCTCAGTACAACGTCCCAGATCCAGGATAAACCCAAGTCTTTCTGAGAAAGCCCAGGCACCACATGACATGTGAACCCTCTTATTTTCCCATACATGCTCCTCCTCCTTGCACGAGAAACAAATACTTTTATACTGTGCAGATGTTGGTGCTGAAGACCCCAGAGCTGATGCTCCTCTCATTCACACCATCTTTACACCGGTGCAATCCCACTGACTACAATGGAGTTGCTCCTGATTAATACCAGCGTATGTCGTAGAAGAATGCCCACCCCTCACCCCCGCTCCTGTGTCACAAAGTGATTTGCCAGAGATTTATATATAGTTTCCTAACATGTCTCAACAGGCAATCACAATGCAAGCAAGAGGCCCCCAGGAAAGTGGACATGGTAACTGATGATGTCCAAAGGCTTGTAGATTCCTGCAGTATTTGAACAGTACTGTCTCTGTGTGGGACTTCAGGAGCAGAGATTGTTTACTTTTGTCCCAGCAGTGTAGGAGGATTCATAAATTAGGGATTTTGTACTAAAAGTGATAGATGTCACCTTGACTTGAACTCAGAGTCCCTCACACTGTTCGGTGGCAGGACTTTTCACCCAGTGAACTTTCAGGCCAGTCACATTGCTCGGTACTTAGTAACCCTTCCCAGGACAGGGATACCTGGAAAGCGAAAGGGCGAAGGCTTTAGTTTGCAGTGTCATGGAAAGTTGAGCCTGCTCAGTGTTTTCTTTAGCAGTGGCGCTTAAGCCTTTGCTCTCTTCCTCCTGTGTCATTCAGTCACAGCAGCAGCAACACTGAATTTCAACTTGTCTTGTTGGGTTGATTGGTGGCCCGGATTAAAGAGGGTAAATCTGTTGCTCAGGGCAAGAAATATCTGAGGGCCTGGAGTCTGTAACTCTCGTCGGTGCCTCATGAAAACTGTTCACTGAACTGCAGTCTCCCTGGCCCAGGTACGAAGTATGAATCTGTGCAGAAACAAATTTCCCCCAAACTGCATGCAACTTAACCTGGGTTTGGGGTTGAGAGCTTGCACTGACATTAGGTCAGTTTGTTAGCTGTTGTCTTTTAAGGTCAGCAAATTTGTACATGAGATGAGAAGAGATTCATGAGTGTTTCAACAGTAAATAAAGCAGTGGTAAGAAGGATTAGCAACAGAGGCAGTTGTGCAGAATTGGAATAACTAAGTTGAAAACACTGGATGTTTGGGTCTTTGTTCCACATTTCACAACCACAAATCTAAACATTCCTTGTTACAGCTCCAGCCTGTTTTCTTTTGTCTTATTGTCTTTCACTGGGAAGAGCTATTGCTCCTTTTCCTCCTTAGGCTGTCATGGTGCACCTCTGAGCAATTATCTTCTCAGACTCTCAGAGTTCCTCCAGAAGGTTATTTTCCAAACTTTTCTTCGTCTTTGCTGCTTTGTTATGAGTTTCTCCAAGTTTGCAAACACCCCATTCTTGTTCAAAGTCCCCAGTACTAAACATGCTTCCCTGATTGAAGCCTCTCACTGATACTGAAGAGAGGTAATAGTTCCTTCCTAGGGACATGACTTTTCTCAGTGGAAATGCATATGTAACCTTTTATTTTATTTAAAGCAAATTTTATACTGGGGTGTTATACCACTGTAGGTTCAGCTCTGGTGGCTACAGTTTCAAGCTCAGTAGAGCGAAAGTCACCTCTGCTACTTGCTTCAGATGTAGAGTCTCTAGGAACACACAAAGTCCAAGGTAGTGACCACACAGTATAGGATTATAGAAGTATAAGATGGATCAGTAGTTAGAAGAGATCATTAGGTTTTTGGTATATAAGTAAGTAGGGCTGAAACACAAGGCCTATAGGCTGAGGCCGGTAAGATTTTAGTTTAGCCATACGAGGCCATAGAGTTAAGAAATGCTTGACATAAGTAAGTGACCAAAGAATGACCCTATGCCACCAGTTTATGGGAAAACATGTACCAATCGGTGATATTGCGAAAAATTAACTCATGTGGCCTTACCAAGGTTTCTGACAGTGATAAAATGGACTGGATTCAAAATAAGGATAAGAGCGCTGTATTTTACATTGGCATTTCTCTTTGTAATGTGTTTGTTTTCGAAGTTTAACCAATAACTGTGGCAGTGGTTTCAGATAATCTATATTTAGAGAAAGAAAGCAACTTGAGACTGATCATGGATAACCATCCTGCAGTTCAGCACTGGTGAGAAACTGAGCATCACAAACGGAGAGGAGATGAATAAGACGTACGATGCTGTTTATTTGTTTAGCTGTCCAGATAAAAAGCATCTGGTTATCCCTTTGCCCCCAGTAGTGTGCTATGAAATCCTGGAGAAAAATGACCCTTTCTAGGACCTTTGAAATGTTGTACAATTTTTCATCTGTTGCAGTGTAAAGATTAAAAGCTGTCAGCTGTCTGATAGCAGCCAAACCGTCTAGACGCATCCAGGCAGAGTGCATCTGCTTGTGTTGTTGAGTGTTCCAGGTACAACTGGGCAGAGAGCACCTGCTGAGCTGCTAATCATTGCAGGTGCATAGAGGTGGAGCACGCTTGCTGGGCTGCTGCTAAAATGAATGATACGTCCCAAGGCAAAACACACCAGCCAAAGCTACCAAATGCATCAGTTACTTCCAGGGGCAGCACAACTGCTGTGCTGCTGAATCCACAATATCAGGTATATCCAAAAACCCTAATGATTTCCATGGGATGCTAATGAGTGACAGCAGTGCAACAGGTGCCAGGGGGAACAGGATCTAAAGGGCTAATCTGGAAATATGCTTGTGACAATCTGGTTGGAATGCTAAGGGAAAGTTTGTCCCATTGCTCTCCCTTGACAGGAAAGCAAATTGCCAAAGGAGCTAAACCCAAAGCTCTCGCTGGTGCTGTATGTTAAGCCTCCTTTGGGGTGCGATACATATGATGAAGGTGCTGAGGGACATCTCGGCTGTTCTTGAAACGTGTGGGAATGTACAATAACCCAATCTCAGTCTGGGGGACGCCCAAAAGGTCTCAGATTAAGAGGAGTACATAAATGTATATCAATGTGCAGCGAAGGGGCTAATCCTGCCAGTATGCCAGTGGGGGTTTGACAGCAAGTCCATTAGGAGATTTCGCAGGCTGCAGTTTGTAGTAAAACCGAGTCGGCTCCATCAGACAATGGTAAATTCCGGCCTAAGGTCTGGCTCAGACCTGGTTAGAGCAAGGCAGATGGAACATTGAATTTGATGCTCACAGGGTGGAACTAGCATGCTGTCTCGAGGCCAGGGAACAGTATGGTTTTTATGTTATGCGTCGGGGCCCTCTCACAACCACTTCCCAATACACTGCAGCGTGATCAATGTCATACCAAAACACTGGTACGTGTATCACAGGCCATGCCGATGGATATGGATATTCTGTAGCCACGGAGATGCATATGTGGACTCTGCTGGGTTGGGAGTGCTGGAGGCTGATATCCTCCCCAGCCACTGGCAGCAGTGATACAAGCTTGGCCCACCCCACTATTCCACTGCCCCTTCTTCCCCACCAATGTACTGCAGCCCTGCCCTGGGTTTGGGGGCTCAGAGGGCGATTCAGTCTGCACGGGTCCCCAGTATTTGCCCTGAATTACCGAGACAGTCAGTTAGTGTCCCATGTCATGGTGCATTTGATACCGTTGACACTTGCCCTCTTGGAACTGGACTTACACCAACAATTCCTTTCACACGGTCATCTGAGCAGCCAGCAGATCAGCTGGGCAGGTCCCACCCGGTTGCCTGAGCTGTGTCCAAAGCACCTGTTGGCCTGATTCTGATCTCCCTTGGGCTTTACACCGATGTTACCTTCCTGGCATCAGTGTAAATGATCAGTGCACTGGTGTAAATGAGAGCAGACTCAGGCCCTAGAACTGAAAGTGAGCTACTTTCAGCCAGGACACTGGGGACTTGTTACAGATAGATCAACATGTATGTTACAAAACTGGTTGGGTTGGGTGGTATTTTGTTACAGCTGGTTCACATGACTGTCCCTAGCATCGCCCACGCTGGGAACACATGCAGTGATGGCTTGGGGTGATGCAAGGGCCTGGATTCTGCAAGTCTTTGTGTGGTGTGCAGAAGCTAGCTCGAGGTGGAGGGTAAAAGGAGGCTACGCTCAGGCATGAGTTATAGTATGCAAGGTGCAGCCGGCTGCACTGAGCTGTGGTAAGTGTTTAGCAAGAGCAAAGGCTAACAGGAAGCATAAAGGGCGAAGAACGGGTGTGTCTGAGATGACACTGGCCATAGCATGATCGTCTTGCTACTGGGGTGCCTAGCAATGCTCTCCCCATTCAGGCCCCATTCCTGCTCCGAGGCTGGAGTAGCCCGGTTGCAATGAAGCAGCACACATTCATGTTTCAGAGTAACAGCCGTGTTAGTCTGTATTCGCAAAAAGAAAAGGAGTACTTGTGGCATCTTAGAGACTAACCAATTTATTTGAGCATAAGCTTTCGTGAGCTACAGCTTATTGAGCTTATGCTCAAATAAATTGGTTAGTCTCTAAGGTTCCACACATTCATGCAGGCTCTCAGACTTTTACGTATGCCCAAATACATGCCACACTCCATACCTTTGCTGGACAGGCTCAAGCTTAAGGGGCTATATACCAGTATATTGAATTTGTTGCTGCTGCATTGCCATCTGCTGGTGTCTGTGCCTTGTCGTGGCGGGGCAGGTTGTGTGCTTTAATGATCCTCAGAGCCTGTGTCGCTGGGGGCTTTTTGCTCCTGGCAGGTTCAACCATGCTGGTTTGGTCTCTGGGGGAGGGGCCAGACAAAACAGACACCCTGGTCCTCCACGTTGGTGGTTAGGCACAAGGCTAACAATCCTGTCCCGTAAAAAACAAAATATGTTACGGAAACAGTGTTGGAGACATCGACCATTACTGTGCTCGATGGCCTTCAGAAGTCAATGACCCATATGACTGCCAGTGGTGACAGCCAAAAGGAAGCCACTGGCATGAAGACTGAAGTGCTCAACACCAAGACAAAAACCAAACTTGGTTTTTGGAATGTACGGACAATGTACGAAACAGGGAAACTAGCTCAGGTCACAGCAGAGATGAGACGCTACAGTTTACATATCCTGGGTGTCAGTGATAGCAGATGGACAGGATCAGTGAGATTAACAACAGCCTTCAGAGAAACTTTTCTGTATTCTGGACGGGATGATGGACAACACCATGAAGGTGTTGCCATCCTTTTGAAGAAGTGAGTAGAGTGAATGGACGTCCATCAGCAGCAGACTTATGAGAGCCAGACTGAAAGGGAAACACAATAATATCACCCTGATTCAGTGCTATGGTCCAAAAAATGACAGTGATAAAGAAGCAATGGACAAATTTTACCTTACATTAGGCGGAGTTAGAGAGAGTACCATGCCACGACCTAACTATCGTCATGGGAGACCTGAATGCCAAGGTCGGTAAGGACAACACAAACAATGACAGAGCAATGGGAAGACATGGGTGTGGCACCATGAATGAAAATGGAGAGAGACTTGTGATTTCTGCAGTATGAATGACGTAGTCATCAGCGGAACCCTTTTTCAACATTGTGAAATTCACAAGCTGACATGGTGTTCTCCAAATGTCAGAGATAAGAACCAGATTGACCATATGATGATCAATGGCAAATAGCGATGCTCACTGACAGATGTGAACGTGAGAAGGGGAGCAGATGCTGGCAGCAACCACCACCTTGTGACAGCCTCCATCAAGCTAAAACTGAGAAGTGTGGGTCCACCAAACAAGGGCCATAGACATTATCACATTGACAAGCTAAAGTCCCCTGAAATACAGAAAGCCTTCATTCTGTATTTAAACAACAGGTTTCAGGCACTTGCAGACCTTGATAAAGAGGAGGGGAATGGAGATGAGGAGATCAGCAAGAAGTGGGACAAAGTAACAACAATCTATAAACAAAGTAGTGAAGCCTGTCTAGGCTACAGGCAGAAAAGAAGAAAGGAGTGGATTACATCCCGTACATGGAATGCCATAGAAACCAGACGAGCCCTGAAGAAAAAAGTTTTAGACACAAAATCCCAGAAGCTAAAGGACAAATATCATGAGCGGTATAGCAAGGCATACGGGGAGGTCAAATGCCTTGTGTTAGCGGACAAATGACATTATATTGATAATCTGACAACACAAGCAGAAGATGCAGCTGCTCATGATGAACAAGGGACCATTTACAAAATGACACGGCTTATCAGTGGTAAACAACAGACACCAACAAACACTCTCATGAGGGACAAACAAAGCCACTTACTGACAACAGAAAAAGAACAAGAAATGCACAGAGCACTTCAAAGAATTGCTGAACAGAGAGCCACCTAAAGAGGAAGCAAACATCTGGGAAGCAGAAGAAGATCTTGATATCAACACAGACACACCAACTAAGGAAAAGACCATTCAAGCCCTCAAATCTTTAAAAAATGGGAAAGCTCCTAGCAAGGATTATTTGAATGCAGAATTGTTCAAGGTAAATCCTGAGTTAGCAGCATCTATCCTGGCCCCTCTATTTATAGCAGTCTGGGAAAGGGAAAAAGTGCCAGATGAGTGGACCAATATGAGTGGACTGGGGGGGCCCTGTGGCTGGGTTCTGAGGGGAAAGGGGTTTGGATATCTGGGCAAGGGGGGACCCCATGGCTGGGCTATTGTGGGGAGGGGGTGCAGGTATCTGGGCCGGGATGAGGGGGGAGCATGGCTGGGCTCTGGGGGGAAAGGATGAGTGGACCAATGCGGCTATAGTGAAGATACCAAAGAAAGGGACTCTCAGCGATTGTAATAACTGGCTTGGTATCACACTTTTATCTGTGCCAAGCAAGGTATCATGTAAGATCATAGTCCAGCGTATATCAGAGACAGTTGCTAGCGTTCTCAGAAAACAGCAAGCCAGTTTTTGGAAAGGTCGTGGATGCACAGACCAGAACTTCACTCTACGATACATAATAGAATGGCAACGGCAACTCTACCTAAACTTCATAGACTTTGAGAAGGCTTTTGATAGAAAGCACAGGACCAGCCTATGGCACATTCTGGGGGCATATGGAATCCCGCTCCATATAATCAACATCATAGAAAGCTTTTATTCCAACTTTACATGCAGTGTTGATCACAGTGAGCTCGGTTTTGAAGTCAAACAGGAGTACGTCGGGGTGTGTCATGTCTGCAATTCTCTTTAACATTGCGATCGACTGTAATTCAGCATACAACAGAAGACATGCCAAGAGGCATGAAATGGACACCCTTCTCATCCCTTGAAGACCTGGACTTCACAGATGATCTCGCTCTCCTATCACATACCCAACACCATACACAAGAAAAAAAACTCGATTCAACACATTCAGCCAGCAAACTGGACTGAAAATCAACTGCAATAAGACAGATATCTCGACCTTTAATATTGCCTCACCATCACCAGTATGGTTGGAGGATTATGTTCTCACCATGTTGAAACATTCACATAATTGGGCAGCACCATCAGCCAGGATGGTGGAATAAACCAGCACATCCGGAACAGAATCAATAAAGGCAGGAACACCTTCAGGAGCTTAAATACAGTCTGGAAATCATCAAAATACAACACCAAAACCAAACTCAAGATTTATCAGAGCTGCGTACTTTTATAGTGCAGAATGCTGGGGAATGAGAAAGTGTGACATGTCCAAATTGTCTTCATTCCATAAAACTTGCCTCAGAAAAATCCTCTGTATCTTTTGGCTCAGAACAATCTCAAACCAAGACCTATTCACACAGTGCAGCCAAGAAGATATGAGCACCATCATTACCCGGAGGCATGTGCTTCAGATAGAAACTGATTCCATCACCAGAATAGCAATAAGATGGACACCTGAAGGCAAGCCAAAATGAGGCACCCGAAAACAACATGGAGGAGAGCTGTGGAAGCTGAGCTGAAAAACCTGGGGCACAGCTTGGGAACCATTGGAAGACTTGCCAGAAATGGATAGGAGTGGAGGAGATTCGTTGCTGCCCTAACCGCCAGAGGCATAATGGGAACATGATGATGATGAGCATTGCACAAGGACCTGGTTCAGTTCAGGTCTCTGTGTGCAGATTGCCTACACTCTGTTCCAATACATTCCTCATCGGTCACCTCACCCGTCAGCTCATCTCTAAACATGATCCTTAGCCTGGGGATTACTTGCAAGCACCTTAAAGCCCAAGGATTCGGTATCAGAAATTCAAGTTATTCAGTTAGTTTTGATTGGACATACAGGTCACCTGGTATCTCTTTGACCTCTGATTGGATGAGTGTAGCTCTTGGGATCGGGTCTCTGCTGCGAACATTCATCTTTATGAGCCTCAAATTTGCTTTCTGCAAATGCTCACTCCCTCCCTCATGGCCATTCTTCCTGCCAGTAAACTCAACCTCTCAAATCTTCACAGGGAGTGAATGCAAAGGGGACACACATGCAGCCCCAATGAATCCAGGCTGGGTGGATATTTCTTGCACTCTTTGCCGGTCTCTGTCAGACAGCACTCCAGTTTAAAGGGACATAATAGACTGTTTTTCTCCACCTGTGTTTCAGGTGACTACACAGTGCCGAGTGTCTGCAGGTGACATGCCTCCCCAGTCCGAGTGCTGATTTCAAAGTCAGGAGAAAATCAGAGAGAAAACAGCTCTTTTTGTAAAGTCAAGAGTCAGCTGCAATGACCTGGCCAAATTCCAACTCGGGTAATTGTAGCTGACTACCCGAAATTCCTCTTGCCACATTGATTGGATACAGTATTCTTCACACCCTGCCCTGAGTTGCTCCACAGAGGCAAGGTGTGGGAGGTAATATCTTTTACTGGTCCAATTTCTGTGGTGAAAGAGACAAGCTTTCAACCAACAGAAGTTCGTCTCTGGGGGTAAGCCCTGTGGGAGGGCACCAGTGGCAAGACCGCCTGCTCCCATGCCTCCTGGGAGAATCATCCTGGAGCACAGATTGGTGCTCCAGCGTGGGTGAATTGAACCCAGAGCCTCAAAACCCTGAACATTTAAAGCCCTCTATCAGTGCTCATCACCCCTATTAGCATTGCTGTGCAGTTACCCAGCTGCAGTGCTTAATTTGTGCCAGGGCTGAATCTGGCACCTCTGGGCTTGGGAGTGCGTAGCCCCAGCACCTCTGGGCTTGGGAGTGCGTAGCCCTGACACCTCTGGGCTTGGGAGTGCGTAGCCCCGGCATCTCTGGGCTTACTGCGTCACTTAGGAAAGTAAAAAAATTGCTTGAGCCCCGGCCCCTCTTTCATTACAAATTAAGCACCGCACAGCTGCCCTGTTTAGCCTGCATTTCAGTGACAGGTGAAGTGATCCTTGTGTATAACACTCTGAGGGATTTTGAAATGAAAGGCCCCATGGGAATATAGCTGAGCATTTGTTATTACTCATTGTTTCACTGATGTCCACAGTGTCATTATCCAGTGCCTGTAGCCATGTGCATCTTGCCCAGAGAGATGGATCTAACTACAGTTTATTTCGTGAGCTACTTGTATGTGGATTATTGTTACTTTTCTGAGCTTTAATAAAATAAATATTTTTTTTAAAAAATCTATATTAGGGCAAAGTACTTAAAGTTAAGCACATGCTTAAGTGCTTTGTTGATTGAGGGCTAAAGCAGGAAAGGAAATTCTTATTTTCGGACTGCTAGAAGAGTGTTACAAACAGACTGGAGAGCAAACCAAGAATCCCAACAATCTGGGAACTATGAAAAACAACTCTGCGGTGTCTTTTGGATTCCTTTATTGTTTGAAATTAGGATTTCCTTGTTCCCCTGCCTGGATCAGTTACAATGGAACAATCCATCTTTTCAGAAGCTGATCATAGCACAAGGCACCCTCTCTTTAAAAGCACAAGGAAGGTTCAGCCAAATTGAGCAATCTGATTGGCTGGGCATGCCCGAGCGCCTGATAATAATTCTTTTATAACAATTTTTATTGGACTTTTTAAGCACCACTTCAGCTGGGGAGCTTGAACCTTCCATATATTATTCCTTCCGTTTCATTATCTGGCCAAACCGTCAGACAGCTCTGGATCTCGGCGCCGTTTAGATTCCACCGCTGCACACATCCTCCGAGGCAGCCTGCTGAAATCCACAGCATTTCCTAGACAATCTGTAAGTCAGAGTCTTTGCAGGCTGCTGCTCCAGGAGAAGTAGCCAGGGCTCCTGTGGTACGGCTGCAAAGGGCCATGCAGCTTGAAATCCAGAGCGAAATCTAGGGGGAGGTTTTGTGAAACCAGCTCCTGGAATGATGCTTCCTTTAATTTGGTTTGTAGCTAAAACTGGCAGAAAGTGGCTTCCTAGCCAACAACTGAATTAGTGTCTCCAAGGAAAGAAGACTTAAGGAGCTTGGCTTGTTTAGCCTAACAAACGAAGGCTGAGGGGAGATATGATTGCTCTTTATAAATACATCAGAGGGATAAATACCAGGGAGTGGGAGAAGTTATTTAAGTTAACAGCCAGTGTTGGCACAAGAACAAATGGATATAAACTGGCCACCAAGTTTTCAAATTTACGCTTGAAATTAGGTGAAGGTTTCTAAACATCGGAGGAGTGAAGTCCTGGAACAGCCTCCCAAGGCGAGCAGTGGGGGGCAAAAAATCTAACTGGCTTCAAGACTGAGCTTGATAAGTTTATGGAGGGGCTGGTCTGATGAGGTTGCCTACAGTGGCATGCAGCGCATCCCTGACTGCTGTTTGCAGATATCTCCAATATTCAGTGCTGGGACTCTAGGGATGGAGGGCTCTGAGTTACTACAGTGTATTCTTTCCCAAGTGTCTTCCTGGCGGGGCTTGCCCACACAACATATTTGAGATTGCGAAGGAATTTCCCCCCCCGTCAGGTTGGCAGAGAGGCACTGGGGGTTTGCATCGTCCTTTGCAGCATGGGGCACGGGTCACTTACTGGTTTGAACTAGAGCAAATGGTGGATTCGCTGTACTCTGAAGTCTTTCGATCAAGATTCGAGGACTTCAGTAACTCAGCCAGAGGTTAGGGGTCTCTAACAGGAGTGGGTGGGTGAGGTTCTCTGGCCTGCGACGTGCAGGAGATCAGACTAGATGATCACGATGGTCTCTTCTGGCCTTAAAGTCTCTGAGGATCTAAGTACAGTTGGGCTAGTCTCAAAAGAGGATGGGCCAAATTCAGCTCTGGTGTAAGTTGGCAAAACAAGATTGACTTCAGTGGGGTTGCAGAATGTTCTGTTTGTCCCTAACAGTTCTGGATCAGTTTGGTAAAGCAGCTCAAATTCCATTGCTCGTACGAGCTGTGTGCACACTCTGTCACCCTCTAGGGTCTGCTGCACAGGCCAGGATATCTGGGGATTTTTGTTGCTGCCTGCTGCTAGCCAGGACAGAAATGAGCACAGCCTTTCCTGGCATCCCATCCTATCTGCAACATGGAAGGTCCAGACAGAGGCACAGTAAAGGAGAAAAACAATGAGGGGTGAGGGAAGTTTTACAAAGCTGGAGTGAAGCTGCCAGTCAGTTCTTCTGTTATCTGAATCTGGCCCAGATTGTCTTGGAAACAATTATCTTAGGTGGATGATTTCAACTAGTAAGTTTACCTAAATAAATAAATACAGGTGATTTGGGGTCATACGCAGCCTTGAATGACTTCCCACTGGAAATAGGTCTAGCAAATTCCACGTCTAGATCTGAACTTTCCCAAAAGGTGACTGGCTCCAGGGTTTGGGTTTGGCCCTCTGATTTCCTACCGGTAAGGAAGAGGTGGGATTTATAGCAGTGAATATAAAAGATACTCTTTACTGAGGCTGCTGACCCTGTGGATCTCTGACTGTCTTGCAAGCTGACCCACACACACTGGGCTGCCTCCATAGGATCTTCCTAAATCCTGGCCTAGACTCATCAACCATGGAATGCTCTATGCAGCTGTTAGAGAAATAGGAGCCAGCTGCAAAGTTAGGCTCCAGATCCAAATGTTCCCTCTGTTTGGGGAGGATCCAATATGGAGTTTGAATCAGGCCCAGCTGGAGTTCCTGTAGTGTGCAGCCAGGATTGATATCTTCCGGAATCAGCTCCTGAGATGTGAGGCGGGCAGCTGCTCTCTGTGTTGGAACAATTTGAAATCAATTCGAGGGGAGGAAAAAACCAAACTCCTGCAAGCTGTGAGAGCCTTTTGAGACAGTTCCTATTGCTAAGCCTCAGTTGGAAAAAAACACAAGCACGAGCTATGGCTCCAGTCTGGGCAAACAGAAACTTTATAAGAAATATTAGAAAACATTCATTTAAAAACATCATTTCTCCAGGAGGGAAAACTCTCTTTCCAGCTCACATGCTGAGCTGATCCACCCAGCAGCCTTATCGACGGTTTTGTATTTGTCCTTAAAGCAACTCCAAAATAAAGATCAGCGCAGGACTCTGACACAGGAGTTGCCAGTTGGCAAGGATGGGCAGAGTATGGGAGCCAAAGGCTTGATACTGCTTGGTGCTGAGCACCCTCAACTCCCACTGACTTATGTGACAGATGAGGAGGGTTAGCACTTCTCGAGAGGGGCTCTGCACACCACAGGATTGGGCCCCTCATGTTCATCCAGAGACTCAGATCACTTTCTGTCGTACTTGGGAAAGCATAGGCAGCACTCCCCTAGCCAAGCAGAAACCCACTTTACACTACAATTTTGGTCTCAGCCTGCAAAATGTTCACTGCTTCTCTGAACCTCTTGGGTCTGTAAGTTTCAGCTGGAGCTGACTTTGCTGGTACTTCCTGCCTGCAGTGGGACCAGAAAACAAGAGAAACAGCCTCTCTCATGGTGTTCTAGCACCCCGGCCTCTGGGTCTGGCCAGGACCAGGAAGCCCGAAAGAAATACCGTTCAAAAGGGAGACAGCAGCAGCATCAAGTGACCAAACTATTTCTGAACCTAAACTAAAAAAATCAACAACTAACTAACATGCCAGGTTCCAGTCTGGATGAAGGTCAGAGGGGTTTAATTTCATTTGCCTGTTCTCCATTGCAGATCAGCGTTGCAGAGACGTACCAGCCGCCATTGCTCCCAAACAATCCAGAATGGCAAGAGAGATTAGGGGGCTTCCACAGGAAGCCGACAATGTTCTCCACCTGCGCAGACGTACATGCCCTGTGGCCGGAAAGGCTCTAGGGCAGAAAGTTAAATGGACGTTTCCATAGTGTTGAGCACAGCTTAATGGGGAGCGTGTCTTAAGGCAACCTCCACTCGCATTCATGAGCATTCACAGACACATGAGCCTCCCATTCACAGTCACATAACTCCCCTGGCAGTAACTGCAGCAATTGCCTACATGGCAAAGTGCCATTAGGAAAGGGTTTAATGTCTTGTTAGCATCTTCTAGTACGGTTTAGCATCTGGCAACAAGTGGCCAGCGCTATGGGACCTCCCTGCTCTGTAAGTAACATCAGCAAGGGGTGCAAGGAACACAGAGTGCAGTTTGGAAGCTGATGATCTATGGAATTCCACTGAGCCCCTCCAGAACTTAGGGCCCAAACCAAAACACAGATATCCAAGCACCCCAGACTTGGGGATAGTCTGGGTCTGGATCTAAACTTTGAAACTTGGGCCTATTCTCGATCAATTACCTAAATCATTGGACCCACTCTTACTCCTGGAGACATCAGTGGCAACCTCCCATTAACTTCAGTGGAGTTCAGCCCCTAGAGGCAATGTGGTGGCTAGACTTTGTTGGGCTGATAATAATGTCTGCAGTCATGTGCTGAGATAAGGGCACTCAAATCTGACTGGGAGGGGCAATCAGCTGGTCACTGCAGAGGTTAGGAGACAATCCCACACCCTCCTGTTCAACCTACACAATGGTGCAGGCCCATGAAGGGAAGGATGAGAGGGGTCCACCTTTCTCTGAAGTGTAACATATTGTCTGCTGCTGAAGGCAGGATACTTCACTTGATATTAGTGGGGGAAACCCATGGACCAGATTCTGATCTCTTTTACACCAATGTAAATCTGCAGTAACTCCAGGGACATCAGCGTATTAGTCCTCTCTACAGTACAACGTTTATTGGACTTTGTCACCAATTAGTGACAGTGTTGGCTTGGAGTGTCATTTGTGCCTATACACCGGGTGGTTAATACTCAGTAGCATGGCAGTATGCCACCCTGGCTGGAAGCATATGTTTATCTTCCAGGAACCGCTTTGAAATACTGTTTTTTAGCAGCGCAGACAGCAATGTCTGATGGTGCAGGAAGGATTCAGTTTCTAACTCAGACAGGAAACCCTAACTCTGTGTAACTGGTTTGGCTGGCCCTTCTTCCTCCCTGCTCTGTGTGCACTTGGACACCATCCAGGGTGCATTGGCATTTCTTGGGCATGTCCCTTGGATACTCTGCTCCAAATGTAGGGCTGGAAAAGGACCTTGAGAGGTCATCAAGTCCAGCCCCCCCGCACTGAGGCAGAAGCAAGTAAATCTAGACCATCCCTGACAGGTGTTTGTCCAACCTGTTCTTTAAAACCTCCAATGATGGGGATTCCACAGCCTCCCTTGGGAGCCTGTTCCAGAGCTTAGCTACCCTTAGAGTTAGAAAGATTTTCCTAATATGTAACCTAATTCTCCCTTGCTGCAGATTAAGCCCATTACTGCTTGTCTGTCAGGAGTCAGGGCCTGCATCAGAGCTTGTCTTCAGGCAACTGCATCACTGCAGCTGGCCTGCAGCAGGCAGCTGGATTGGCCACCCCACTGGAGGGCCAGCTGGCTGGCTCTTAAGCTCACTGGCTTTGCCATGCTTATGCCCACCACTGCCCCTGCTCCTGTCTTACCTTGTTTCTGCCGCTACTGCCTTACACCCATCCTTGCCTCGGTCCTGCCCCTGCCTTGAACCCCTCCTTGCCTGCTCCCCTGCTCCCTCCAGTTCCGGACCTCTGGCTTGACCCTGGGCTCCAGCTTCTGACTTTCGACTCCAGCTTGACCCTGAGCTCTGACAGCCAGTTCCTGATCTCCAGCTTGCCCCGTGGCTCTGGCTATCGACTACTGACTCTAGCTTGAACTTAGTCTTTGGTTCCAAAACTTGGTTCCCAATGCCTGCTCTGACCACTAAGTTAGACTGTCCTCATCCCAATTGCCCAACATTGTACAACCTTCGGTGGACACGGAGAACAGCTGATCCCCATCCTCTTTAGAACAGCCCTTCACATATTTGAAGACTGTGATCAGGTCCCCCCTCAGTCTTCTTTTCTCAAGACTAAACACACCCAGTTGTTTTAACCTTTCTCACAGGTCAGGTTTTCTAAACCCTTTATCACTTCTGTTGTTCTCCTCTGGACTCTCCAATTTGTCCACACCTCTCCTAACATGTGGCACCCAGAACTGGACACACTACTCCAGCTGAGGCCTCACCAGTGCCGAGTAGAGTGGGACAGCTACCTGCCATGTCTTGCATACAACACTCTTGTTAATACACCCCAGAATGATGTTAGCCTTTTTTGCAACTGCATCACATTCTAGACTCATAATAAATGTGTGATCCATTATAACCCACCAATCCTTTTCAGCAGTACTATCACCTTGCCAGCTATTCCCATTTTGTAGTTGTACATTTGATTTTTCCTTCCTAAGTGAAGTACTTTGCACTTATCTATTGAATTTCATCCTATTGATTTCAGACCAGTTCTCCAATTTGTCAAGGTTGTTTTGAATTCTAATCCTGTCTTCCAAAGTGTTTACAACCCCACCCAGCTTGTTGTCATCTGCAAATTTTATAAGCATATTATCCACTCAAATAGCCAAGTTATTAATAAAAATATTGAATCGTACCAGATCCAGGACAGACCCCTGCAGGCCCCCACTAGATACATCCTCACAGTTTGACAGCGAACCATTGATAACTAGTCTTTGAGTCTGGTCTTTCAACCAGTTGTGCACCCACCTTATAGTAATTTCATCTAGACCACATTTCCCTAGTTTTTTTAAGAGAATGTCAAGTGGGACTTGCACTGATACCAACCTGGATGAGTCAACGTGACAGACACAGCTAGGATGGCAGTAACACAGCTGGTTGGACACAGACTGAGCCAGGTGACCTGTAACTGGTTAAAGTGATGATGCCTCTAACTGGTTACACAGCCGTAGCTGAAAGTCGGAGCATGGGCAGAGCATTACACATTGTCCGTGGCTGAGAATCCGGCCCTGTCTCCCTATGTTTGCATTAGCTGCTGTCAGCTCCTGCCAGCCCCTGCCTTCTATCACCTTGGATCAAATTCTCCCATTGAAGTCAATGGGGGTTTGGGCTGAGGAAAGACTGGATTTGGCTCCTTTTAGCTCTTCCTTCTCTGATCAACAATTATTTCTGGATAAAGGAGCAGGCGATTTACCCCTGGGAGAGCCCAAGGCGTGTGAGCAACCTGGACTGGCTGGTATGTTGTGCAAATAGATGTGTTTACACCACCCTTTTCCCCAGCTCTGAGCTCCTCCTTAGTGGGCCAACATCTCAATAATGACTAGAGTTGGGCCAGAGCTGCAAAGTCCAGGACCAGATCCGAAACTTAGAATCATAGAATCATAAAGATTAGGGTTGGAAGAAACCTCAGGAGGTTATCTAATCCAACCCCCTGCTTAAAGCAGGACCAACCCCCAACTAAATCATTCCAGCCAGAGCTTTGTCAGGTTGGGCCTTAAAAACCTCTAAGGATGGAGATTCCACCATCTCCCTAGGTAACCCATTCCAGTGCTTCACCACCATCCTAGTGAAATAGTGTTTCCTAATTTCCAACCTAGACCTCCCCCACTGCAACTTGAGACCTTTGCTCCTTGTTCTGTCATCTGCCACCACTGAGAACAGCCTAGCTCCATCCTCTTTGGAACCCCTCTTCAGGTAGTTGAGGGCTGCTATCAAATCCACCCTCACTCTTCTTTTCTGCAGACTAAATAACCCCAGTTCCCTAAGTCTCTCCTCGTAAGTCATGTGTCCCAGCCCCCTAATCATTTTCGTTGCCCTCCTCTGGACTCTCTCCAATTTGTCCACATCCCTTCTGTGGCTGGGGGACCAAAAGTGGACACAATACTCCAGGTGTGGCCTCACCAGTGCCGAATAGAGGGGAATAATCACTTCCCTTGATCTGTGGGCAATGCTCCTATTAATACAGCCCAATATGCCATTGTCCTTCTTGGCAACAGGGGCACACTGCTGACTCATATCCAGCTTCTCGTCCACTGTAATCCCCAGGTCCTTTTCTGCTTAGCCAGTCGGTCCCTAGTCAGTAGCGGTGCATGGGATTCTTCCGTCCTAAGTGCAGGACTCTGCACTTGTCCTTGTTGAACTGCATCAGATTTCTTTTGGCCCAATTCTCCAATTTGTCTAGGTCACTCTGGACCCTACCCCTACCCTCCAGCGTATCTACCTCTCTTAGTGTCATCTGCGAACTTGCTGAGGGTGCAATCCCATCATCCAGATCATTAATAAAGATGTTGAACAAAACCGGCCCCAGAACCGACCCCTGAGGCACTCCTCTTGATACCAGCTGCCAATTGACATAGAGCCATTGATCACTACCCGTTGAGCCCGACAATCTAGCCAGCTTTCTATCCAGCTTATAGTCCATTCATCCAATACATACTTCTTTAACTTGCTGGCAAGAATACTGTGGGAGACCGTATCAAAAGCTTTGCTAAAGTCAAGATATATCACATCCACTGATTTCCCCATATCCACAGAGACAGTTATCTCATCATAGAAGGCAATCAGGTTGGTCAGGCATGACTTGCCCTTCGTGAATCCATGTTGACTGTTCCTGATCACCTTCCTCTCCTCCAAGTGCTTCAAAATGGGTTCCTTGAGGACCTGCTCTATGATTTTGCCAGGGACTGACATGAGGCTGACTGGTCTGTAGTTCCCCAGGTTCTCTTTCTTCCCTTTTTAAAATATGGGCACTATATTTAGACTATATTTAGTCCTTCCCCAAGTTTAAGAGGACTAATGTCTGGGGCTCTGATTGAGGCTCCTCTCCAATAACAATGTGGGGCGTTTCACAAATCGGCTTCTCATCCCTACAGGACTGCCCTTTGGCTGGTGTACTGTAATTCCGCCTTTCTGCTGTGTCCCCAGACATCCACACTCACATCCCCTACTTCTGATCCCAAGTTCCTTCCTGGACTGAGAGTCTCTGTGTGAGATGCCATCCCAGGCCAATGACGCACTGCTAGGTCACCCCCGGGGAACTGGAAAAACACACCAGAGAAATTCCATGGTGCAGGGTGGGGAGACTTGTCATATTTCCAAGGTTTACCACAGGATCCGGGTGCAGAATGGAGCAACAGTTCCTGGAGGTTTCCAATGACCTTACTCATCCCCTTTGTTGTGTAAAACTGTGACATTTAATTTGCAAGAGCTGTTGTGAAACATGATTATTCAAGTGCCAGGGTTATTGAAAACTGGATGGGGAAAACCCTGGAGAACATACTGTAGGGAACATTCCTGCACTGGCAGGAGGATGGAGGAAGTCAATTCCATTTCTGTGAACTGATGCAAATGTGATCTCATGGAGGGGGAGTGGAGGGGAAGGAGGAGGGGCAGAGACACAAGAGAATGTTGGTTGTTATCTTGAGCTCATAGAAATTGAAATCAACCCCTGTGAGCCCATCTTTGTGTTAATTTAGAGAACAGCATTGTCATTCTCTTCAAAACATGTCAACTATCCACCCATTTGTATGGAAATGTCACCATTGAAAATGCCCAAATCCTTACAAATAACACACAATTGTATTCACAGGAAAAATCTTATGGCTCAGATATTTTGGGGAGGCTGGTTACTGTGAATCACAAGGTATGTCTTCACTTCAGAGTTAGCCAGGGTGATCGGCACCGGGGTTTGAGTCCCTCCGCTAGCCTAGCCTGGGTGTGAGCAGCCGCATGGCAAAGCCCTGCCACGTCCTCATTGGTGCTGCACTCTCCCATGTGTGTCACCAGGATTTCTGGGACCATATCCCATGGTTCTCTGTGCTGCAGTAAGCAGAGCCTCTGTATGCGTCTTTCTTCATGAATTGTGGGAAATCTTGTCTGCCCTTCTGGGCATACGGGGTGAATTGTGGGAAGGCAGTGGAGGACTATCAACATTCAAGGGGTTTAAGCTGCATTTTCACTGCAAAGTGGGGGGGTTCCCAGCCCAAGTGAAAGCAGAACCCAGGCTCTATCCCACATCCCCACCCAAACCAGCTAGTCTGGGTTGAAAGCACCATGAACCATGGGTGAAAGGGTTTTGTGTGTGGACGGGAGCGGGGTTACTGGCTACACCCAAGTTCTTATGGCGACATACTCTAGAGGGAGGGATTTGGAGGAAGCGTTCATTAAAAGATTTCAGGGGTTGATAAAGTCATAAATCAACCGTGTGAATATAAACCAAATGTCCCGATTCTACTAGACCCATGGTCTCCCCTCCCAGTAACATGACTGGTTTTGCCATGATTAAATATCTGCTCTTCATGCCAAAATTGCTCTTGCTTATGAATAGAACAGGCACATATTGTGTTCATCTCTTTATGTTTGTGTGCAGAGTGGGTGGTGGGTTCTACTGGTCACAGCTAATCTCATACTAAGCTCTTGTCAATGCCCATGCAAGCAATTCCCAGTAGCCATTTCCCATTTCCCAGTGGATACTTCCCAAGAGCCAACAATTCTTTCATAGACTGTAAATTCCTTGTTTAGAAAGCACCAAGCAGCACACTGGAGGTGCTACCATAATCTGAATAAAATCCATAATTATACTAGGGAAGTGTCACTCCACCACTAGGTGAGTTAGTGCCTAGAATTAATAAACTAAGGGAAACATTTCCGAACGGGGGTGCCTGAAGTTACGCACCTTTGTCCATAGTCAGGCACCTAACTAAGTGAAAATCAGGTCAGAGGTGCTAATCCCCTGTAACTCCAGTTAAAGTTAATGGCAGCTGCAGACACTCAGCACATAATCACATGCCTAAGTATAGATTTAAGGGCCTTCCTTTAGGTGTCCGGGTATTAAAAAGTTGGCATAAGTGACTTGCCCAAATCCAGAGAAGAAATCTATCAGAGATGGGACTGGAACTAGCTCCCAACCCCATGTTCAATCCAACAATCACATTGCCCCTGCCCTCCAAAAGAAAAGGCTCAAGAGATTTAGAGACTCCCAAACATCCTGTCATAATCTTTTGATGGGGCGCTGTATTAAACAGTATTATTAGAAGCCAGATTGGGCCTTTACGTCTCAGGGACCTCTCCCTGGGCATGGCTCCATTAGCCCTTTCATTTGCTCCACCTATTGCTGTCTTCTTAACTCCAGGCTCCTTTGCTGCGTTCAGCATGTTTAACACCCAACTCCTGCTCTAAACAATAACACCTCACAATGAGATCCCTTTATAATGGAGGAAGCCAAAGGTTGTGCCAAAGGTTAGAAGGCTGTGAGGGGTCACTAGGGACTCCCCAACCAACACAAAGGAAAGCTGTCTGCCTTTCCCCCTCCAGTTCTTATTATTTTCGCTCTGCTTTGGTGTTGCAGGTGGATGCTGCTACTTTGCAACAATGGGGCATCTTGGTAGGAGTTGGAGGGCAGGGGGAGTGAGCGTGGATGGCCTTTATAAGTGCATCTCACTCCCCCTCCCCACACCCACCCTTATCCCTTGCAAAGCAAAAGTCCTTCTATGGAGGCTTTTATTTTGTCTTGGGAGTCGAGTCTTGTTAGAGTCTTTGTGTCCGTCTCCTCAGAATGCAGGGCAGCCAAGATCACCTTTTCTGTTGCCGGGGAGGGATTTATTATTTTTGATGGCATTCCCATGGAGAGATTGAAGCATCTGGAAGGGAAAGGCTGGAGGCAGGAGGAGGTTTCTTCTCTGGGGTGTGTACTGAAGATGTCCTCAGCTAGGTTTGGTTTTGCTTCGTATTTTTAAGTGGAATGAAAGCAACCGGGGATATTTCCTTCACTTACAGACTGTGCTCCCAGTTCATGGGGCTCTTGGATTTCCAGCACCAAGAGCAAGGCAATGTGACAGCGATGCAGGGCTCAGAGTCAAAAAACAGCCAACGTATTTTTCTCAGAGTTGGCCCCAAATCAGACCCTTGAACCTGAAGCCCTTTGAACTTTGGTTAAGTTAAAATCGGAACCTCCAGATCCAGACTCTCCTCTGTGGTTGTACTTCCAGGTCTAGTCTAAGACTAGACAGGAGTTACTTGCTGGCTTCAGCTTATGGTATTTCAGCCAAGATTTCAGAACTGTCTCCAACCCACAACGTTGCATCCACCCAGAGTGCCCCTGCCAGGCTGCCGGTGAATTCCCCAGGGGAAGGGGATTCTTTGAGACAGACTGGGAGTGGACAGGGAGTTTTTACACGACAGTGATTCTGCACTGGGCAGTGGCAGGACGCAGGAGCTCTGACTTACACTAGCAGAGGGATGGATTTGGTAAGCAGCAGAAGGCATGTCAGTTCCAGGATGGCACCAGGTCTTTGTGCTGACCTCTCTGAGGGGTCCTTACCATGCTCTCAGGCTGGGGCCAAATAGCTGGCTCAGCAGGCCTATGGGATGAGTTTTCAGCTCCCTGCTGAAACTGTCCGAAACTCAGAGGCCTGCTCTTTGCCTTGTGTAACAAGGATCTTGCCTTGTGCTCCAAGGAGCTTGCCTTAACCGTCCTCAGCATGCATAGCTGCAGCGACAACCACATCCTGTGAATCTTGAACTTGCCCTGAGATGCTGTGGGGTTTTCTGGTGGCAAAAGATTGGCTTGGCACAAGTTACACAGGACAGACCTGTGATTGCACAGCCCTCTCAATGGAACAGGACCAACCAGGAGCCCAGAGGTGAAGGATGTGAATGACTGGGGAACGGTGCCCAGCAGTGTCAGGCATTCATGTTGTTTCTTTAGCAGGTCTGAAATATTTCTGACGTGTGCTTGTTTCTGTGCATGGGAAGTGGATCATTTTAACAGGTCAGTTTCCCATAATGTTCTATATTTTTCTACTTGCAAATTCAGAATTAAAAGGACAAGCAAAATATCTCATATACAGCTTTATTTTGTTCTTTCTGGACAATATGTCAGGTAAGGAAAGGCTTAAGGAGGTATCTGATTTCAAACTGGAATTGTCCACAGATCTGGTGAAATCACAAAATTCCCCTTCCACTGTGCACTCAACCAACCTTCATAAAATAGTAAGAACCTAACTTAGAACAGAAAGGTGCTTGCCCTTTACCGGTCTGGTCTACACACAAAGTCGTACCAGGTTAACTCAAGTTCATTTTTTAACCAATTAAGTTAAACCAGTGTACAACCCTGAGTTGGCACTCTTAGGTTACGTCATCATTGCCAAAAAAGGTGTGCTCTTACAGCAAGATAGCTCAGGTGTGTTACCTCTCCCTCTGTGGAAACAAGGCACTGTAGCTCAGCAAGGTCAACCCCAGGGGTGAAACATAGTGTGGAGGTTGCCTAGCTACATCACGGTAAATTCTTGTCTCCACTAGGATCATACAGTGGGATTGCTAATACACATTATTTATATTGCTTTAAAGAACCACCTTTAGGGGCAGTGAAGCCTTTGTTTTATACTGATTTAACCCCAGCATATATCAGTTTAGCTTTTGTGGTAAATTTTAAGGCACTACTAAACCTTTATAAGTGTAGTGTGAAGACATAAAAACAAAGAGCCATGCTTTAAGCAGCAACTAGAGAACTCCTTAACCAGGAAGTTCCTACATTTATTAAGCTCCCCTCTACAACACATCCTGTGCTCTCTGGTACCTATGGAGGACCAGGAACTCAATAACCATTCCACATCTCCCTTTCTTTATAATAAAAGATTAAAACTTAAAATATAAACCAATATATACAAACAATTCAAAATAAACTCCAGATTCCTTAAAACTATTTACACTACTCTGTACTCTTATTTAAATAGTCCTGAGCAGTATTCTAAAGATTGGTGGTAGGGAAAGGGTCTGAACAGTCCTTCAGAGCATGTTCTCACGTCTGTTAAGCTTGCACGTGAAGTTCCCTGTGGAACTTCCTGACAGAGTACCTGCAGGTCCTAGATCGTCTCTTCATTGTGTTGGGAAATATTGAAGATGAACCCGATTCCCCTGAAGAAGTCCTTTTGGAGTCTCTGCTGGGTAGGACCTGGGGAGTTTCTGCCTGATTCTGAACTGCTCCAAACGTCTGGGAGCTTTAGAGCCAAACTGTGTTCCCTGGTCTCAGTTCACATAGTGCTTTTGTTCGGGCCCAAACATTGAAGTTTTGTTCCTGCCAAATTTTTATTTCAGCATCCCATTTTCGAAATTCCTACAGGTCAGGCCACTTAGGTTTAAGCTGCATTGGGGCCACAGGTAAAGGTATCCTTAGTCTGCTGGCGATAGTCCAGGCCCAGGCATTGTTGACTGATATGCCAGGAGTGCTTTATATGGGTCCACTGATTTTTGTAGAAGTCTCTCTAAACTCTGCACTGCTCTCTCCACCTCCCTGTTGCTTGGGGGGAAATGTGGATTACAAGTACAATATTCACAATCAAAGTCCTGAGCAAATGCTAGGAATATTTCAGCAGTAAATTGAGTCCCATTATCTGCTATTAGGATTTCAGGACTCCAGGTCTTGCAAATATTGACTTTTGTTTCTGGATGACCTGTGCCGATGCTGTCTGGGTAAATATAGCCAAGTCAGTGTATCTGGAGAAGTAGTCGACTACAGTAACGTATGTGTGTCCTTGTCAGGAAAACAAATCTGGCTACCCCCTGCCAAGGTCTGCCAGATAGCTCTGTAGAAAGTAATGGTTCTGGTGATTAGTTTTTTTCCCCCTTGTTCCACAACTTGCAGCCCTCTGCTAACATCTGAATTTGCCTACTCAGGCAGGGCCACCATATGGAGTTTTGTGCGTGTGCACTGCACTTGTTTATACCTTGGTGTCCCTCATGGATTTTGGAGAGCATCATTTTCTGAACTACCGCAGGGATAAGAATGTGCCATCCTTTCAGAAGTAAGCCATTGACCATGTGAAGGTCATTTTGGTCCTGTCAGATCTGTTGGAAGTTGACTCGCAGCCGAATTCTTTGGCAGAGTTGAGTCTGTTTCTGGCAAGTCTCATCCTTTAGTTGTTCATCTCTAATTTGCTGAAGTCAGCTGGCAGATGCTGGAATTTCTGGCAGAACAAGGTCAGTGTACATTTTGACATTTCTCTAAAGCTTTTCCTCCTTCCATTGATGGATGCTCAACTGGGGCTCTAGATAGAGTGTTTGCTTCTGTGAGTGCTTTCCCTGGTATGTGCTCAATGTTGAAAGAAAATCACGTCATCAGCCATAGTCAAAATCTTTTAATCCTAGATGAAAGGGTCAGCCAGTGGTTGTTAACCCAATAATGCCACTAAGGGCCTGTGGTCTGTTTCTATGTTAAAATTCAAGCCAAACAGATATGCTTTGAGCCATTCACAGGTCCAAGTGACTACTAGAGATTCCTTTTCCAGCTGAGCATACCACTGCTCAGTTTCCGTGAGGCTTCTTATATGAATGAAACAGGTCTCTGGTCTCCTTCTGGCTGCTTTTGTGTGAACTCTTAAATCATATGAAGATGTGTCAGCTGCTACCATTGCTGGATAATTTATCGAATATTGTGCCAAAATAGGTGGAGATGTCAGTAGTTCTTTTATTTTATTAAATGCGTTTAGTTGTCGGCTACCCTAAATACACATATTGTGACCATTAAGGACGTCGATTAAGGACGTCGATTGTTAGATGAGCTACATTTGGTAAGGTTTTCCCAAAATGAATCAACACGTCCAGGAATCTTCTTACAGCAGAAATATCTTTGGGTTTGGGTAAGGTGAGTAATGCCTTCAGTTTGTCTGAATTCTGTTTGCTAATTACATGTCATACATATTTTATCTGCTCCTTTCCAAATTCATGTTTCTCATTCAGAGTGACGCCAGCTTGCTGGAAGCATCTCAAAACTGCATGTAGTCGTTCATCATGTTCATTTTTCTCTCTGTCATATACCACATAGGCATTGACTCGATGGGTGCTCCAGGGCTAGAGCACCCAGGGAAAAAAATTAGCATATGCTTAGTGCCCACTGGAAGCCAGCTCCCCCTTCCCCTCCCCCCAGCACCTCCCGGCTGCCACGATCAGCTGTTTCACGGCATTCAGGAGGTGCTGGGGGGGAGAGGGAGGAGTGGGGATGGGGCACACTCTGGGAAGGGGGTGGAACTGGGTGGGAAGAGGCGGGGCGGGGGTGGGAAGAGGCAGATCAGAGGTGGGGACTTGGGAGAAGAGGTCGGGGGGGCAGGGCTTGGGGTGGAGCCGGGGGTTGAGCACCCCCTGAGCCCAGAGGAAGCCGGCATCTATGATACCAATACTAACACATCATCCGCCTAGCAAACCTGACACAATCTGAGAGATTCTCTTTTGGAAATGTTCTAGTGCTGAAGATATGCCAAATGGAAGACAAGTGAAACAGTACCTTCCAAACAGGGTGATTAATGTAGTTAATGGTGTAGATTCTTTAGCAAGGGGGATTTGCCAGAAGTCTGCTATAGCAGCTAACTTTGAGAAGACTTTGGCTTCTGGTAACTGACAGTATCTGGTCACTAGGCGAGGAAAGCTGTCAGGGCAGTACAAAATAAGCACGTGTCTTTTTCTGCACACACTTCCGTTAAGTTGTGTCAGGTTGACACAAATTCAGATTTTTCCATTGAGCTTTGGTACTACTACAATCCCCACACACCAGTGAGTGGGTTCTTCTCGCTGGGAAATAACTCCCATATCTTCCATTCTCTTTCATTCTTCTTTGACTTTCCCTAGCAAGAGTATAGAAATGCAGTGTGAGACAGTGGACCAAATTTATTTTGTACGGCCCTGACAGCTTTCCCAGCCTGTGAAGACATGTGGTTACATCTCCTGTTTAGTTTGCTTTTTGCCATTAGTGCACTGCAGTTTCTCTATGACATGTAGTCTTGTACTGCTGGCAACTCTAACAGAGGAGTTGTCAGTCCTTGTATTACATTTATTATTTGATGAAGAATTTTCCATCATTTCTGTAGTTTCCCAAGGAACTGGCCACAAACATTCAATGTTTTGTTACTAGTCCCACATAACATTTTATCTGTTTTTTGCAGATATCCATCCTGGCATCAGTTATAATCTTTTTTTAGAATTGCAGTGATGGCTGCCCCAGTATCAATTTTAAATGTAAGGTTTTCACTGTTTAGATCAGTGGTTCTTAAACTTTTGTACTGGTGACCCCTTTCACATAGCAAGGCTCTGAGTGCAACCCTCCCTTATAAATTAAGAATACATTTTTATATATTTAACACCATTATAGATGCTGGAGAAAAAGTGGGGTTTGGGGTGGAGGCTGACAGCTCGCGACACCCCATGTAATAACCTCATGACCCCTGTTTGAGAACCCCTGGTTTAGATTAATGCTTTAATGCCTGTGTACCAAGGTGTTGTCTGTTCTGTTGAGAAGTATGAACTCATTGTCATCTGATGACAACACTCCATCTGGGATTGTTTCCACTACTCTTGGTGACGTGCATGCTATTGCAAAATGTCCCATTTTATAACAGCTACTACATTCTGTCTCTTTGCTGGACATTTTTGCCATCTGTGGCTTGGTGTCTTGCCACATCTTTCAGAGCTTTCCCAAGCTTTCCTCCTATTAAGGTTCTTTGGTCTCATTCGCTCTAGATCTGCACTCTATGTATGTTATAAATTTGGTCTGATTGCTCCTTTCACATTTGTGTCTTTTCTCTTTACTTTATCAGTATTGTCCCCTCTGCTGCTAACATGTAAGTCACATTGCTGTTCTTTGTAGTTTCTTGCATTCTGACTTTTGCTATAACTTTTGCTAGGTGAGATCTGGGTCTAACTGATAGTTATTGGTGTAAAAAACACCAGCTCATCTGCACAGCTTCAGTTAATCTCAGGTGTATATTGGCTTATACCATGTATACTGGCTTATAGCCAGTCCTATAATAAACTATATAAAGATGTATTAAATAGGAAAAGGAAATTAGAGAGTTATTTTAAATGTTAAAACAAGCAAACATAGACACACAAATTAGTCACTGCCTTAGGTTTCAAAAGATAATATAGACGTCTATCATCAGCAAGCTCTAGTTGATCTTTAGGGCTAACTCAGGCGAAATAGCTGGGGATCTCTTTCTATGCCTACAAACGCTTTTCCCCCCAGAGTCCAAGCAGCATAGAGATCCTTAGTTCCTTTGGTTTGGGGTTTTTATCCTTGTCCTGCCATGTGCTCTGAGCCGCAAAATCAGCTGATGGAAGGAGTCCACTTGCATGACGCATCTTCTCAGGGACGAGAGCAATACAACAATAGGAGGCGTTAGTCCTTTTGTTGACGATTCCTCAATCCAGATGTGGGGCATTTCCAGTTGTAAGATCCACCCATAGCCTGCCTGGTATTGATGGGTCTCCTCTTTTGGGAGGGGCATAACAATTTCTGTAGAAGAGCAAATCTTCACCCTGATTAATGTCCCTCCCCTGTAGGGCGATTCACACAGTCACAGAGGCTCACAAGACAACTGCTCAAATGGTACATTACAATAGGGAGCACAGATATTACAAGTAAGATTAATACAGGCAGCAACTCACAGGCATTCAATAAGAGTCCAGACATTACACACTTGTTTATAATTCTAATACCTATTTTATCAATATTAACCCCCACGTGAGCCAGACAGATTCCAGCAGAAGTCCCCAGCAGAGACATGGGGACCTTGGCACAAGCTGGCACCTGGCCTGCCAGTGTCACAACTCCTTTTTTGGAGAGAGGGATTCACTCCTGACACCATGTAGACACAGATACCAAGAGCCATGTTTTAAACAGCAAGTGGAGACCTCCCAAACCAGGAAGTTCCTACATTTTTACGCTCCCTGCTGCAACACATGCTGGTTCTCTCTGGTAATTGTGGAGGACCAGGAATTCTAGAACCACTCCACAATAACTAGTTTTAAACCATCGTATGTGTGTCCATACTGGGATTTGCTAAATGGGGTTAGCTAAACCATTTTTTGAACCAGTGCAATTTCTATTTTCTAATTTCCCAGACAAGGCCTTGGTTTAGCGGAATGGAAGGGGACTGAGTATAAATCTTTTAAAATGTGTTTATGTTAAAATCCATGGGCGAAATTCTACTTTAAGGTTCTATGATATAAATCTGAGTCATTCTGTTGATGTCAGCAGAGTGACTCTGGATTTACACTGGCGTCTCTGCGTAACTAATTCTGCCCAGTGTGTGTATGCTGCTAATGATCCTGGATTGTAAATACGTCAGATGATGGATTAAAATGTTCAGCTCACCTCTAAAGAGAAACTTTCACTGTATTCCAATAAGCAACGGACTCCGCCTCTGGGTTACAACCTTTCCATCTGTACATGCTCCATGCCTCACTGCGCTGGTACAGTGCATGGGCCGTTCTGACAGGGAGCTGCTGGCTGGCTGGTAATTTATAAAGTGGCCAATGCTACTGAAGACAGATGGTTTCCTATTAATGTATTTAATCACGCAGACTAGAGCTTTCTGCAAGTTGGTATCCTGGAGGGCAGCTGTAATAGGGAATTCTGAAGTATGTCAGCAGTTGGAGCACAAACTCGGGGGCTCTTGCTCTTCAAGCTGGGAATAGGAATAAAGGCTTGTGGCTTGTGGCTGGCTCTCCAGAGGAAAAGCTCCCGGCTGTGTTCCCTTGGTGACAAAATGTGGTTTGGGCTGGAGTGAAGTGTTTTGTAAGTTTCATATGATTAAACCCTGGCTTGAAGCCTCACTGTGTGTGCATATGTGTGTGTGTGCATGCATGTCTCAGTGTATGTGCACATGCATACCTCTGTATTTTTGTGTGTGTGCCTGTGCATGCATGTCTCTGTGCTTGTGTATCTGCATGAATATCTCTGTGCATGTGTGTTCACATGTGTGAATGTCTGTGCATGTGCATGAGCGTGTGTATATGTGTGTGCCCTCATATGTGTGTATATGTCTCTTTGTGTACATGCATTCGTGCCTGTGTGCGTGCATTTGTGCATGCATGCATATGTGTGTGCATATGAGGCCTTGTCTACACACAAAATTGCATCGGTTCAGTTAAATTGGTTTTGTTAAATCAGTTTACTTAAACTGGTGCAAACCCTTGGTTGGATACTTTTTTTGGTTAAAGAGTGGCTTATTTGGGTTTAATGTAAACCTGTTCTTTAGAATAAATCAAAATAAACCTGGATTAAAGCGAAATAAGCATTGCTGCTCAGCCTTGTTCAGTGGCTTAGCTAAATCAGTTGAAAATCACACCTTATGTTAAACCAGTGCAACTCAGTGTGTTGACCAGCTCTCAGGCTCACCTCTGCAGTACAAGCTCCAAGAGGCATGGCTCCTGAGGGTATGTCTACACTGCAGATGCAGCTCAGGTAGATATACATACATTAGCTTTGATAGAGCTGGTGCACTAAAAATAATAGTGTAGCCATGGTGGCATTGGCTAGCCACTTGAATATGTACCTAGGTTCTCTGGAGGGATTGTACTTGGGTGTCTTGATTGTGCTACCGTGGCTACATTGTTATTTTTAGCATGCTAGTTCAACCAAAGCTGGTGTGCATCTGTCCACCTGAGCTGGAAATTACACCAGCAGCTGCAGTGTAGACGTACTCTCAGGAGCAGTGGCCTGAATCCGGCATGGTGACTGTGAGAGTGCAGGGTGAAACACTGCCACTACTGCTCCATTTTATAGGATGCAGTACGCATGCTACCCTGCACCAGGCAAGCTCAGCTGGATGGAGTGACGAGTGGACTCACACCCAGTCACTCCTCGCCCGCATGAGATTTCCGACTCTCCAGCAGAGAGACTTGCATTCATTCGCTTTGTATCTTTCAGCGGATATATGAGGCATTTTCCAGGCACTTGCTGCAGGTTGATCCATCCCCGCCCCCCCCCAACCTTCAGCCAATGTAATATTTTTGACCATTCGGATTTGATCCTTTTCTCCTGTGAGGATGCAGGGAGGCTGAGCACTTGCAGTTTGACTCAGGAATCTTAGTAAACAAGCCAAAAGCTTCAGGGTTTAAATTCACTCCGGAGAGAAGTTGCCAATGGCAGCTGCACCTTGGGGCCTGGCTGCTGGGATGTAATTGATCTGGTTAATGGTGGGACAGTGTGTACAAAGAAATATTGGGGAGCAGGGCTGCAGTGTCTATGTGGTTCGGATCTGGAGACAGGGACTGTGGCTGTTTCAAATTTAAAAGGAAGCAAGTGAGTAAAGACTCTGGTGGAATATAACAGGATGGCTTGCCCCTGAAGGGCTAGAGGCTTCGGACCAGCCAATCCTGTAGCTAAGGAGCAGGAATCAGCTGATTCCCCTATAAAGGGCAGCAGGAAGCTGCAGAGGTGGGAGTTCAGGGAGACTAGGGTGGATTACAGAGGTTGCTGAAACTTGCTTGGGAGTGAGACTACAGGCAGAAAAGGCCTGGGAGTGAGGGGTAGATGGATGGTGTTGAGAAGGGATTTGATATTTTGGACTGTTTTATTAATAAAACCTCAGGCCCCAAGGAACAAGTGGTACTGGATGGAAAGCCTGTGTGTGGCATTTATTTAAGAAGCTCCCTGATGGGGGAAACTGAGGCAGGCTGCCTGCAGAGTGACCTGAGGCTATGGGGGGGGGGGGTGTGTGACATGTGGCCACCCATTGACATGAAGGCACAAATGATTGCAAAGCCTAGTTGCTCATATGGTGGCTTTTTTTCTAGTGTTCTCCTGGTGTTCTCAGACTTTCCCTTTAGCTGCTTGACTGTAGCTTGAGCACCCCAGGCATGCTGGGGCAGATTGTGCCTTCCAGGCAGCTGAGCGTCCTGGGAACCTATCCCATCACTCTCCGCAGGGGGCACCTCGGCATTCTGAGCGGTGGAATCTGGAGGTGCAAAGAGGAGCCCAGGGGAGCACACAGTGCGGGGGATTCCGATGTAGCGTGAACGGCCATGTGCAAGTGGGGGGGGCAGAGGTGCAATTCATTCAGGATCACTCCCTGTTGTCTCCGCTTTGGTGCTTTACAATATGTGTCTCAGGGCCTCTCTGCCTGCCTGCGTCTGGAACAATAACCAGAGACTGGAGCAAACCTCAGCGCCTGATCCAGTGAACCCAGAACGTTGCGGGAAAGGAGCCTCAGCCTCCAGGCCCAGCTCTGGACCTGCTGCCTCTGAACCAGACAGCTGTGAATTCTGGGGAAGTACAGCTCGGGAGGGGGATGGGGCAGCTCAGCCTCTCCTGTGTTCTCTCGTGGGCTGTTTGGGCATCCCCAAGAACTGCCAAGCTTGCGGCCAAAGCACCTTGCTCGAGAGTTCCATGCAGAGAGTGAGGAAGGAGACCATTGCTGGTGAAGGTTTAACAGCCCTTTGTTTTCCCAGGGAATATCGACGGATGATGGCAGCACAGGCAGGGGCAATGGGGAACCAGCGGTGAAAGAGTTAATGGCCATTAACGGGTATTACGTTAAGGGCTGGGTTGTGGCGCTGGCCCATGCTGGAGATGCTGCATGGCCATCCCTCCCCAGGTGTGAGACACGATCCCTTCCCCGGTGCTTGGCGGGGAGGGTGCACGCCGTGATTCTGCTCTCCCTGTGCACAGTCTGGCCAGCGCTGCACAATGAGACGGGGCCAGGGGGCCTTGCTTCTCCCCCACCCCTTTGAGACTGGCACTCCTGCAGGCTCTAGGAGGGGACAATCCCATTACTCCCCCAAGCCCAGGGACTGCTGGTCTGTCTGGGTGTCCAAGTACCGGGGTGGGGTGGGGAAGTTCCATGTGTCACTCCTCTGAGCCAGACACAGATTAACTCTAGACTGAAAGAGACGCACAGTCAGGCGGATGCTCCATCGAAACGTTTGCTCTAAATGGGGCGCCTTAGCTTCAGCTAGTGGTGTTGGAGCCGTCAGGCCTTCCTCTTGCCCCGAGGAAGCTCCAGCTGCGATTGTTTCCAGAGCAGTGCAGGGGAGGGGAGAGAGGTTCTGGGTGGGGACTTTTGGCGATTATTCCAATATGCATCCTTCAGTGGGGCGCAAAAGGATCCTGCTTGCTGGGTTATAACTACATGGTGGCAAACAGAACCTTCTGGATGTGGCATTCTCGCCGGGCTGCAGCGGATGAAAGGGGCAGAGATGGGAATACTAATAGGCCTTGGCTCCTGCAACAAGCCTGGGCTTCGGTTTCCAACCCAGCAGCTCCAGGCAAGAGGCTTTAATCTAATTACATGCTTTATTTGCGCCAATTTGTTTTTCAATCAATCTTGTTCAGCCAAAAGAAAGGACATTGCTGTGGGCTTATCTGCACCTTCTTGTTCCAAGAGTGAGGTTAATAGCAGTTATTCCTTGCTGGAATTGCCTGTGGGGCTGCAGACCTCACTCAGTTTGGCTCCCTGTTTGCATCTGACACGTCCTGCCCTGAGTGAGTGCCATTCTGAACCTTATCTTCCTACGGCACTCCAGTGCAGAGTTATTCAGCTACGGAACAGCCCCGCTGCAACCTAAGTGTCTCTTTGAAACAGGCCTGATCTATGCTAGTCGAGGGTATTGGTTTAACTAGATCCATTTCAAAGTCAATCTAGTTAAACTGGTGCAAACCCCCACCGCAGATGCACCTACATCGGGTTAAGCTTCATCCAGATCAGGTTAGATTGGGTCAGTAAATCCAACTGATTTATTAAATCAGTACACTTTTCCTCCATAGACCAGATCTTAGGTTTGGGCTGCACTTCTAAAAGTTTACCGGCATAACTATGTCAGTGAGGGCTGAGGCTTTTTGTCTTTTTCTTTTTTTAGAAGGCACTAAAGCACTTTGAAAGCACTGAAGCAGGTGGCGTTATACGGTTATAAAGCACCGGTATGGCGTATTGTGCTTTGCTGACCCTGAAGAAGCTTCACTGTTATGAGCACTTTTATACCAGTATAACTGGATCAGCCCTAGGGGGTTCCACTGTAACCATACAAACATAGTTCATGTGACGTAACTTTAAAGTGTAGACTCGGTCTTTGGCCTGTGCCTTAGGCCTGGTCTACACTTCAAAGTTTTGCTGGCATAGCTATGTCAGGAATATGAAAAAATCACCCCCTGAACAGGGCCGGATTAAGGTTATGAGGGGCCTAAGGCTAATGGGAGGGAAAGGCCTAAGTATGAATTACATACTGCAAAAAATATTACAACCACCATACATTGAATTCACAGTCTTGATGGATTAATTTATATAAAGCAATATCTAATGAGGAAAGATTTCCAATGGCCCTGCTACTGTCACTCAGCTGTTACTTCAATATGGAATGGAGGGCCTACAGTGGGGCCTGAAAATAGGAGGGCCTAAGGCTATAGTTTTATTAGCCTAGGAGTTTGTTTGTTTTTCCAGGGGAGAGGATGAACGCAGTCCCCCACCAACACAAATTATGCAGTCGAGATTCCTGCATTTGGGGAAATCGCAGGGGTCAGCACACCCGCAGTGCAATGGATGAGCCTCGCCCTGGGAAAACCACCTTCGTGATCATGGTATCTCCCAGTTAATCCGGCCCTGCCCCTTAACTGACACAGCTGTGCTGGCAAAAGCCCTGTAGATGCAGTTATGCAGGCAAAACAGTCCTTTTGCAGGTGTAGCTAATTTATCTCAAGGAAGTGGTATCAGCTATACCTGCAAAATAAGTCTTAGAAGAGTTTCCGTTATAGCTCTACCGGACAACCCTTGCTAGTGTAGACAAGGCTGAGTCTGATGGAGCTGCATCTCAGAGGACAGTGAACGAAGGCTGTGATGACCCTTCCCCCACTCCATACCATACCACCCCTACTTCTGCGCTGCCACTGGCAGTGATGCTGCCTTCCGAGCTGGGTACCCTGCCAGCAGCTGCTACTCTCCGGCCGCCCAGCTCTGAAGGTAGCGCAGAAGTAAGGGTGGCAATACCGCGACCCCGCTGCAATAAGCTTGCGACCCCTTTTTGGGTCAGGAACCCCAGTTTGAGAAAAGCTGGGCTAGTGACACTGTATCAATGCTACATTGTAACATTTGAGTCGATTTGCATTGGTGCAACAACTTTACCCTTTCATGCCTGTGGCCCAGGGACAAAGTCAGGAGGTGGCAGATGTTAGGGAGTGTGCCCTGGAGGAATGAGACCAGTGCTGGGCCATGGAAAGTCCTGAGTTCTGAATCCTGGTTCTGTGTGGCTTTGTCTGCACTGGAAAACTGTATCATATTAGAACCTAACTCAGTATAAACCAGCACTGTCATGTCCTTGGACGTGTGACCATCACCCCTTCTGAACACCATTCTCCTTGTTAGCTGATATGTTTGCTAAACACTTCCTTTTCCGAGGCTGAACAGAGCCTGAGTGTTTAATATCATGCTAGGGTACTTTGTTCTAACAGTGTAATTGTCCAGTGTAGACCGAAGTATCGGATGGCCTTAGGTAAGTCATTTCACCTTTCTGTCTCAGTTTCCCCATCTGTAAAATAGGGATAATAATCTTTACCCACGTCCTTTAACCCACCTTCATGGATATCTGTGCAGTATTTTGCCCATAGAAAGCCCTATAAAATACTAGGTATTATTATATTATTATGGCACCTTAATCCCAGGCTCAGCCCAAAAGCATAGCTTGCAAATGTTCCCCAAACTTTGAGTTTTGAGGTGCATTTGGGGTTCATATCAGTGGCGTGCAATTCCACTCTAATGCAATAATCATAATAATTAAGAATTATAATTTGCAGTTATGTAGAACTTCATATTTTCAAAGCATGTTACCCATATTAACTACTGTAATTCATCACAGCTACAGGAGTCCACCCTGATTTAAACTGACTCTGCAGATAACCACATTTCACGGTAACGCTCAGCATTTCCCTGTCAATGATATTATAAAGTGTGTGGGGTGATGCAGAAGAAATTAACAGTGTGAAAACCATGGCTCTTAAAGTGACTACAGTAAGGGCTGTCACTAGGTTGCTTTTATGCTAAAGAAAGAAGGATGCTCTGAAATATAATAATCTGATCAGTTCCAAGCCAAAATAAATAACCAGAATAATACATATTCCTTTCCTTGTCTCCACAATTCTGTCTGAATCCCAAGAGATGATGTCTCCTGTATGGCTGTGCCTCATATTGCAATTCACACAATGCAAAATCTGAAAGTAATCAGCAAGTCACTCACCCCTCTAATAAACCCACCCAGGCTTTGTATTGAATTGCTCTGCAGTGCCAAAATGATCCGCCATTTGTGCTTTAGGCACAGTAAATTTTTAACACCCCCCCATCCATGTCCAATATCTAAGTATGCAAATAAAAAGGCAATTCCTGCAGCATCCCTTCCTCTCCCCTCCCCGGGGACGTAAGGCCAGCAAAGGACATAAAGTAGCAGCTAGTTTGGAGGGAGCGTGTTTGGGCAGCACAACGGGCACTCCATAGAATGATTCTAATGGTTGCTACTGAAACATCAGCTGTGGTAAAATTGCAGCAATATTAAAACCGTCCTCCTTGGATGGGAGCCTGATGTGGTTCTAGTGCTGGGGAAAGCACAAAAGATTTGGATGGTCATCTTGAAGAAGTGTCCAAAAGTTCAGGGCCAAATTCCTCACTGCTCTAACTCCTTTTATTTCAGTAGACGGTCAGGTATTAGCTGGGAACCTTAGCAATCATACATAGCACTCACCTGGTACTTTACCATTGCAGATAGGGTGACCAGGTGTCCGCTTTTTAACTGTAACACCCAGTCGAAAAGGGATCCTGGTGGCTCCAGTAAGCACTGCTGACCGGGCCGTTGTTTGTCTGGTTGGCTCTGTGCACTGCTCTGCCCAAAGTGCCACCCCTGTAGCTCCCATTGGCCAGGAACCGCAGCCAGTGGGAGCTGCGGGGGCGGTGCCTGTGGACAGGGCAACGTGCAGAGCCACCTGGCTGCGTCTCTGTGTAGGAGCCGGAAGGGTGGACATGCTGTTGCTTCCGGGAGCTGCTTTAGGTAAGCGCTACCCAGAGCCTGCACCCCGACCACCCTCCAGGCTCCAACCACCTGCCCCAGCCCTGATCCTCCTCCTGTCCTCCAAACACCTCGATCCCAGCCTCCTGCACCCCTAACCCTCCATCCCCACCACACAGCCCGCACCCCCAGCCAGAGCCCTCACACACACACCCTCATCCCAACCCCCTGCCCCAGCCCTGATCCTCCTCCTGCCCTCCGAACCCCTCAATCACAGCCCAGCTCACCCTCCTACACTCCAACCCCCTCATCCCCAGCCCCACCCCAGAGTTTGCACCCCCAGCTGGAGCCCATGCTCCAACCCCCTGCCCCAGCCCTGATCCCCCTTCTGCACCCTGAACTCCTCATTTCTGGGCTCACCCCAGAACCCACACTCCCAGCTGGAGCCCTCACCCTCTCCCGCACCCCAGCCCCCTGAGCCAGCCCGGTGAAAATGAGCCAGTGAGTGAGGGTGGGGAGAATGAGTGACAGAGGAAGCGGGGGATGGAGTGAGTGGGGGCAGGGCCTTAGAGAAGGGGGTGGGGCAGGGGCGGGATAAGGGTGTTTGGTTTTGTGCAAGTAGAAAGTTGGCAACCCTAATTGCAGAGCACTTTATAAACCTCATTTAGCCTTTCTTTAAAACCTGCACAATAGATAAACAGGGTAGGAGCCATTCTGCTACATAACGAGTTGAAATGGGGTCTTTTACTTTCCATCAGCTGCCTCTTGATACAGCCTTCCTCTCATTCATTCTACTAGTCACATCTACAATACAGCAGCACTGGAGCGTACAGGGGGCATCTGGGGGGAAAAGGTGAAGGAGGGGGATGGAGAGGAGAGGGAGGTGAAGCCTGTTTTTCCCTACAGTCTTGTCTTTTTAACAGAGAGGCCCAAACCAACACCCCAGATCCAGAACCCTTTGGGGGTGTCTGAGATACAAAGCAAGACCCAGATCTGAATTTCTCAGACTAACCCAATCTTTGTAATAGGATGAAGTGCCAGATTTGGGAGCATTTGAAATCCAAACACTCCGTAGTCCCTGCTCTGCTCTATGACAGCCTGACTTCATACCCAAAAGGCGCAGAACAAGAAACTCGAACACTTTGAAGAATGCTTACTACTGGGGGGTTGGGGGGACAACCAGATTCACCTCACACCAGCAGACAGCCTGTATGCACTAACTCTAGAACTTCTGCAGCCTTCTCATGGAGGGGAGGCTTTCTGAGCTGTAGCAGGTGAAAGATGGCAATCCATGGTGCATCTGAACCTTGTGACTGTGCAATAGGAGCGGGGCCTGGGGGTGAGTTTCAGTCACTGATGGGCTAAAGCCAAATGTTCAAATCTGGGTGCTCAATGTTAAGCACCTAAATCTATATTTAGGCAGTTACATCAGTATTAGGTTAGGCACCCAAATCTGAAAATGATTTTAAATGTTTCTAACACTTTATATCTGAGCGGCATTTGGTTTCCACTACAGCAGTGTGGTTTTAGTAATGTTGTGAAGATCATCTTTAAATCACAAGTGAAGTAAGTTTCCTGGTTGCAGCTTAGCCTCCCCTTGTGAACACTAGTAGGCATCCTAAAGCCAGGGTGCAACTGGGTATGATGGGAAGTCCCTGCCTTGCACGTGTTCCAGCTAGAGCTGGGCAGAAAATGTTTGGCAAATACTAAATTTGGAGAAAAAATACATTTTGGGGAGCATTGAAACAATTAGTGAAGTTGGATTGAATTTGACAACAGTTTGGCCTGAAAAAAATGTCAAAAAAAAAAAAATTCTGAAAAGTCAAATATTTCATTTTGACCATTTCAAAACATTTTATTTCCATTTTTCGGTTTCAAACAGCATTTTTCTTAGAAAGGTGGTTCATTTAGAAAAAAAAAAGGGGGAGGAAGGAAACCACCCAAAAATTAACCAAAACAAAATGAAAAAAACTTGTTTTGGGTTGACCTAGATGAAAGTTTTTCATTTTTTTTTTGATTCAGCAAAAAATCCAAAAATATAGTTTCAGTTTGAATCGATCTGAAAATTTTTTTGGACTTTTCAGGTTAGTTCCTGAACCAAAAAAGCCATTATTCACTCAGCTTTCTCCCAGATCAGGAAGGAGGTGCACTGGTAGAGCTGAGTGTGGCTGGTTGTCCAGCACCTGACTGCACCATGCCTGGCTCTCACCAGCACTAACACTCCCTAAAAAGATGGAGGGAGAACATTGTTTTTTAAACTAAAGTGATTTTTTTGGGGAGAAAAAAAATTAATAAAACAAACAAGGTGTTTAGCCGCGGAAGCCCTTCACACGGCCAGAGAGTTAGCTAGATCAAGGGGACAGGCAGAGCCATGAAGCCTGTAAATGCATTGCTGACATATTTTACTAAGCTGAAAAGGACACAAAACAGCCGCCTGCTACCTGCTCTAAGACCTTGGATCGCTCTCAGAACAAGTAGTACCAATTGCGTCTTTCCAAACTCCCTCTTGTTCAGTTTACACTCAGACTCAGCAACTGCCTTCCCAGTTCGTGTTTTCTCATGGAAAACCATCCAGTCACTCCCATTATAAATGTTAGGATTTTTTTCATGATGTTTTCCCTCTCTTTGATATTGGCAGGTCTTCAGCCCATCGAAAAGGGAAGCATGGGCTGGTGGGAGGAACATATACCTGGGAATTTTGAGGTTTGGGTTTTAGCCCTGCCTCAGATTTCCTGTATTTTCAATTTTCTAAATAGATGCCTAAAGGAGGCCTTTGATGTCCTTTGTTTGCCACCCAAATGCTGATCTACTCCCTTAAATCAGAATTTAGGTGCTTAAAATGGGTATTTAGGGTCAAGGATATGGATTTAGGTGTCCACGTTTGAAAACTGGCTCTTTAAACCTCTCTGGGCCCTGATTTCCCCATCTGTCGGCAACAGGGATGATACAATGAAGGGAGTTTTTATGGTTTGGTTAGTTCAGGTTTGTAATGCACTTGAGCCCTCAGACGGAAGATGCTGGACTAGTGACCAGTGTTGAGTTGTACTGTGGTTTCTCCTTGTCAGGGCTGTCCTTACCCATATGCAAAGTATGCAGCTGCGTAGGGCACCGGGAAATTTGGTGCCTCAAATTTCCTGGTGCCCTGTGCAGCTGCGTGCTGCTCCAGCCCCTGCTCCGGCTCTTCCCCAGGGCCCCTATTCCTGCTCCGTCCCCACCCCGCCTCTTCCCCCCTCCAGCCCTGCCCCCACTTCCCTGAGCTCTGCAGCAGGGCCGGGTTTGCACTCACCGGGAAGTGCAGCAACCTGGTCACACGTGCGCCAGCGGTGAGTGCTGGGGGGGTGGTTCCCCCCGTCCCCCAATCCAGACCCCCCCCCCACAGAGGCCTGGGCCAGTCTGCCCACTCACCTCCCCACAGAGGCCTGGGGCCCCACACCACCCCCATGTGGGGGGCTGCGTAGGGCCCCAGAATAACTAGGGACGGCCCTGCTCCTTGTTAAATAGATTTTAATCCATGAGGTCGCCAGTGTAACCTTGTGAGTCAGCGGATCCCAGATGCAATTTGTGCTGGCTGGGTACAGGGGGAGAGCACGCTAGGTTCTCAAGCAAGAGATCGTGTCTGTCAGGCAAGAAGAGATGGGAGAACCCAGCTTTCTCGCCGGAGAAGCAAGGTTCAAAACAAAGGAGTTGTTTGGGGTGGAAAGTCTCCACCCACTCAAGGAAGTCACCTGACCCTTTAGTGCTATGGCCGCCAAAACATTACCGAACAGTGACATGGCAGCAGCTGTAATGGTTAAGAAAAAGCTAGGACTGATTCTATCCTCCAGCCCATCCCTGAGAGGCAGAGTAGAGGGCAAAACCTCAAGCCCAGGACTGCTCCCCATGGGACCAGGACAAATGACAACTCAACTCTTCCCCATTGCCCTTACAGCTCAGTTCCTACACTACACTACAGGTTCCCCTCCCTCTCGCAGCAGGCCCTGTGTCATCCTGGTCTCTATCACTACATCTGGAGACAGTGGGTGAGTAGAATGTCTAAGGTGAAAATTATTCACCTATTTGCTAGGCAGCTCCCGCTCTTGATGCTTCAACCATGTCCTTCGTCTAGAGAGGATTACCCCATGGGTGGCCCTTGTTAACCCATGAGGTGTGCAAGAGAGTACCCGCATCTCTCATGGAAGCCAGCGGGAGATGTGGATACTCAGCACCTTTCACGATCAGACCACTCCCACTCAGCCTGGTAGGCAATGGGCGTATGGCGAGGAAGAACACAGGGAGAAATAATTGAGGCAGGGAGAATCCTGCATCCCTTTAATGGTCTGTATGCGTTGCAGCAGTGCTCAGCGTATTCCAGTTGTCAGCAAGTCGCGTCTCCTCCCCTCTTCCGACCCCCGCACCCAGCAACCCTTGGAGCTTGGCTCAGCGATCAGCTTTCAGCAAGGGAGCAGCAGCACAGTAAATCTTTCCACCGGTGTCTGAGCTGTTGAAATGATGTTTCATGGACTCGAGCGGAATCTTTTTTTAATCATTAGGCAACGTTAGTGTAATAAACTACAGCGCTCTCTGTGTGCATTTGGCTTGGCTAAAAGGTAACCTTTTTAATATTAAGTATGCGAACAGCTCATTCGCAAACACAAAATCTGAGCTTTGTTTCAGAGATTTAATTTGTCATCTGAAACAGTCTCCAGTGGGTTATCTAGCAGTTTGAGAAAGGAGAGAGCTCAGAAGGTGAAAGACAGAGAGAGAGCCAGGGGACCCGATCCACCAATGATGTAAATCAGCACTGATTTCCAATGGAGCTCTGCGGATTCACACCTGCTGGGATCTGACCCATTGACTTCACTGGAGCTACGTTGATTTACATGA
The DNA here is from genome assembly GCF_965152275.1 of Natator depressus. Classification (NCBI taxonomy): domain Eukaryota; kingdom Metazoa; phylum Chordata; order Testudines; family Cheloniidae; genus Natator; species Natator depressus. The sequence continues at coordinate 22,650,490 of NC_134247.1, read as the reverse complement.
GTTGGGATCTGGCCCTCCTGATTTCTTTAGCGCGATGCTGATTTATACCAGCTGGGGAATTGGCCCATTGAGTTCTATTTAACCCAGTTGAGGCCCTGGCCCAGAAAGTAGAGATGTGAGGAGGAAGAAAAAGGAAGAGAGGACAGAGTAGGAAGGTCTGATCCAGCTCTCCCTTACTTCAGTGGAATTACTCTTCATTGACAGCGATGAAAGCCAGGGAGTGCCCGGCCCAGAACAGAGAACTAGATAGTTAATTAAGAACTAAACTGGTTCCACCTGGTGCATGAGGCTCACAGCATCTCCATATCCACAGCTGCTGAAGCAGGGAGGATGTTTTCACACCACAGCTACCAGCAATCCCTGCTGGGCACCGTTAGGCTGTTTCCTGTCATGTTAAAAATCACCAGCCCCAATGCTACTCCCTGCCCTAAAAGCAGGACTGAGCCCGCGGTGCTCCAATGTGCTGATTGCTGACTCAATGTGATATCCGTTTAGGAAGTACATACTGGCTGGCCGAGCTCATACGGTCTGGAGAGTCAGTCGAGTTTGGATACTTCTCTGAATCTTATCCCAGGCTCATGGGTTTGGAAACCTCACAAGGGCAGATTTCTTGGAGTGCCTAATCTCAGCCCAACTGAAAATACTATGAGAACAGCCTGGTGATTTGGAAATCCAGAGAATTTAAGCCACGAGAAAAGATTGCTGAACTTCTCTGAAGCTCCTGAAGAGATGCATGGTTCCAGACAAACGCCAGGGTGATTCTTGGTTTGGGATTAATCCCACTTCCTCTAGCAGCAGTACTTCTGGACCTGATGCTAAGACAGGGCAAGCTATAGGAGATGGACAGAAAGCCTTCCCATATTGACATGCTCAGAACGGCTCCTGCTGGCTCAGTCAATGACAATCTCCTGTTTGGTTTTAGCAGAGGTGGTGCGCTCCCAAAGTGAGCTTTGACCCAGATCAGGGACTCTGTCTACTGGTCATGTCCCCCCACCAGCTAGCAGACACAAGGCAGCCTCCGCCATCAGGGGTAGATTGGGCTAGGCAACCATTAGCCATTCATCCAAGAGGGTATTTTTGCTCTAGCTTATAACTAACATTACACCCCTGCTGCTCATTTCATTCACTTCATTTGGTACAAGTATCAGGATGTGGTAACTTGCTCCCTGTGTTGTCCTGCAGTTAGGGCAGCAGATTGATAGACAGAACTCCTGGGTTTTAGTTTCTTCTGCTGCTAACTTACTGTATGGCCTTGGATAAATCATCTCTCTGTGCATCATTTTCTCTTCTGTGAAATGGGTATTACAAAGCCTAATTAGTGAGTATTTATAAAGGTTAGAGATCTTGCAATGACAAGTGCTATAGAAGGGCAAAGTGTTGGTAATAATCATCATCGTAGTGCATTAGTATCCAGAAAACATCCTGCCCATTGTTCCTGACTAGAATCCCATTAGCTGCATATTCAATGAATCTGATTGCTTGTCTCAGATCTGCATGTTGCTTAGCCAGATGTGTTCGGGCAGAGCCCTGTCTGTTCTGGTTAGGTCAGGGCCTTGTTCTCTTTGCAGCCTCTTCCACACAAGTTTTCTTTCAGTGTTCATCATCTGGAATCTTTCACAGGACCTCAGCATTGTCAACATTAAAATAACCCATCTTGGACATGGCCTGTGCCCTCAAAGGATGGTCTGGTGTTGTCTAGCCCACTGCAAACATTGGCCTGCCATTTAGTGTCACTGCAAAAAGAGGAGAGTGCATCTCCTGTAGTCTGAACAAAGGGAATTCAGGGTAATCAGCAGTTCCTTCCATGACTGCAAAGTTCAGGCCAGGACTTAGGGTAGCTCTTCATGGTGACATTAGTCAGCACAATCTGAGAGCCAGAGAGAATCATGGGATCTGTCTGTGACTGCAGCCTCCATAAAGAATCTCCTTTATATAAATTGCAACCAAGTTCTGGCCCTTCTCTACTCCTACAGAGGGTATGACACGCAGACAGGTTTAAGGATTACACAGGAAACCTCTGAGGATGGGGCAGTTGAATGATTGTCAGAATGCAAGCCCTATAGGGTTAGTGAAAGAAAGGGCTAGATATTATAAAAGATTCCAGCTAAAGCTTTCTGCCAATGCTTTTATGGGATATCCACTCTCTGTTCCAGTGTGTTTCAAGTCTTGCTTAGAGAGACAAGGTGGGTGAGGTAATATCTTTTATTGGACAAACTTCAAGTCTTGCTTGACATTCAGGGTCACATTAGAAGAAGAAAACAAAAAGCCGTAATGATTTCTGTAATCCGTTGGCCCTCGGCTATTCTTTTCCATTTAAAAGGTTCTTGGCAGGTTGGGAACATGGTAGGGAATCTCAGCAGGGCTTCTGGCATGGAAAACCATGTTGTTTCAAATGATAGGTTTTGCTTCTGGCCCCAACTTTGATTAGATCATATTTAGAGAGCACAAAGCAATTTATCATCATTTGCACTCTTCTGAGGGATGGGAATAAAGTTGATAGCAGTCAAGAGACTAGTGTCTGGAGAACAATAGGAGCGAATGGAGATGGGCTGATGAGGCCATGTGTGTATTTGGTTAGGATTAGCCTGGGGGCTAGGGCTTGGGTTGGAGGTGGAATCAGTGTTAGATTTTGAGATCTTGCAAGATTTTAGCCCTAACTGGTGGAAGTCTGGAAGATTAGCCATCATGGAATTTCTATCATCTTGGTCTCTTAGCAAGACTGTGGCCACATCCCAACCAGAACCAGAAAATAATCTGGTTCTGGGTTTAAACATGACCTGGCACCAAAACAATTGGCCAGATCTGGGATCAGGGGATTTGAATTCTCCCAGATTTGTAAAGCACCGAGGCACCTAACTCCCATCAAGTTAGGCATCTAAACATTTTGAAAATTCCACTAAGTGCCTATCTGCATCTTTAGGGGCCTAAATACCTTTGGAAACCTGACTCCTGGTCCCTTGGGATAGGTGCTGCGTTGATACCATTCCACTGAAATTCCTTTGAAACTAATGGAACATTAAGGTGTTGGGCAACTGCACTTCTCCTGGCTGTACCTTGTATATTGAGCAATACAGGAGGTGCATTCCAACTGGTTCTACCTAACACAGGACCGTATTTTGATACTCTTGCTCCTGTTGAGTAGTAACTTGCTCCATAGAAATCCGTGGCACTACTCATGGAGTAGGATACATACGCTGAGGAGTAAGGCTGGCACAATTGATGCTTTCTACTTAGGCATGCCTGGTATGTCCCAGCAGAAGTCAGTGGGCTAATGCAGAGGTCTGTGTTTTTGTCACACATTGGAGTGCTGACTTCCCACCAGAGTCAGCACAGGTTCAATAGAACAAACTTCCCCAGCAATTCTGGAGAGTAACTCAAGTTTCAAATAGCTATTGCAACTACAAAGGCCCTAGTGGGCTTAGAAACCGCTCATTCTTTCTGCACCTCTCCAAGGTTAGGAGAGTGGTGGGTAAGGTGTTCCTAGTTCCCAGTCACTTCCCCACGCTGTGCCTCTGTTACCCCTTTACTCTTGGTCTATTTAGATTGTGAGGTCTTCCAGGCAAGGGCCATTTCTCCCTATGGGTTTGGACAAGACCTACCACAATGAGGCCCTGATCTCAGCTGGAGCCTCCAGGCCCTACCATAATGCAAATAATAAGAGCAGTGTAACAGGGTGGCTTGTGTATGGGTTGGAGAGCCTGGGGCTAAGGCAGCCCTGATTGCAAGATGAACCCCACCTGAGAGGAATCTAGTGATTCTGATATGAAAGGCAGCAGGATGCTGCAGAGAGGGGCATGGCTGGGAAAGTAGCTGAGCTTGCCAGAGGCAGTACAGGTGGCCTGCCTGTAAACAGGGGATGCTCGGGAAACAGGATGTTGTGTGGAGCTGGGGCTGGTGGACACAGCAGCTATGAGGAGCAAGTTATGCTGGTTCAGAGTCCTAGCCAGACCATGCTGGAGTTACAGGAGAGAAGGTGAGCTGAGAAGCTGTGTGTTTGTTCTGGACATTTGACAAAATCTGTTGCCAGCCTGAGGAGTGCTGGTGAAGAGTGAATTAGGGGATTTGACCTTACAAGGTCACTGGAGACTGAGTGAGTTCTTTAAGGGGCCTGTATGAAGGGGAAATAGAGGTAGAATGGCCACAAGGTTGTAAGCGGCAATGGTGCTACAAGCAGCTTCAGAAGATCGGGTCCAGCGCTAGCGGAGATGCAGGCAGAAACTGCCCGGTTCTCTTTAGAACATTCCAAAGGCTTCTCTCCAGCAGCAGACTGAATCAGGTCAGAACGTGAGCTCGGGGAGGTGTGTCAGAAAGTCACCTGCAACTTCCCATCAGCTGCTTGTGCCCTGGCAGCCTTGCCCTTTGCTGACACTGCTTCCCTTTCCTGCTTTCCTCCTCCCCAGCCCTCAGTCACAGAGCTCTGGTGCCTCTCAGTGGCATTTCAATGGCATTTGCATTTTTTTAAGGATTACAAAACAACTGCTTAAAAATGGGAGAGGGGTGAGAGAGATGCTGGAGAGTGGGTATTTTTGTGTTGATATCTGCCCTTATTCAGTCTGGCCTCCTGCCTGAGTCAAACTTTCACTCCCTTTACATTTCCCCCTCCCTTTGGGGGCACAGAACCTCTAAAGCCAATGGTGGAAGCACCAACATCGAAGTCATTTAAAATTGTTACAGTGCCAAGGTGCAGTGTGGCCGTGACAACATGGCCATCGCATGGTTGCATGTGATGTTATTTTGTCACCACCTTGTGCCAATATATTTGCGCCTCACAGTGGAGTGTCATGGCGACAGGGGATGGATCATTTGCTGATGACCTGTTCCGTTCTTGCCCTCTGTTGCACCTGGCCCTGGCCACTGTCGGAAGACAGGACACTGGGCTAGATGGACCTTTGGTCTGACCCAGCCTGGCCGCTCTTACGTTCTCATGGCAGTGCAGTGTACTGCTGTTACGTCACCACGTTGCAGCACGGCTGCCTCATGATGTGTTGTCTGCTCCAGCCACATGGCCAGACTTAGACCCACCCTGTCAAAACTGGAATGGCTCTGCCAAAAGCCGAGCCGGGAGGAGCCGCTGACGTATCGGGAATCACTCCGTACCCGGTGGGCTGAAATGCATGGAATTGCTCCAGCACAGCCAACACAGCCCTATGTTGCCAGCGCTGCCAGAGCAACAGCCCCGGCTCCATCACATTAGTGGCAGTGGAACACAGGCCGATGTTCCGAGGAGTAAAATCATCATGTCACAGCAGTAGGGCCCATTAGAAATGAAATGTTCCTACTGGGGTATTTTATTTGCACACTCCAGTAGAGTGGACACCAAAAGGCTTTGCTAATGCTTCATGGGCTGCTAATTTCCTCTCTGACCTCTTTTGTTGGAGCATGACCCCAGCCAGAATCTCTCTGCAATGAATGCCAAAGCCTGCCACAGGCCTGGGTTAGGGGTGACAATGAGGCCTCTGTGGGCTTTAATCAGGCTCCAGTTTGCAGTTTAAGAACAGGGGGAATTTGTGTGGCTCTCAAAAGAGCTGGGTGGCACAATAAGGGAGGCCCTGGGCTCTCCCATGAAGGCAGAGGCAGCCCGGCGAAGACAGCTAAAGGGATTCGTCAGGCGGGGAGGAGGGAGGATGGCTTCCTTTGTAAAAGGCTTTCTTTAGAAAGGAAGGTTTTGCTGAATGCCCCTGCTAGACGACCCAATCGGGGCCTGGCAGATGGATATCACAGGCATGCTGCTTATTCATGGCAGCCTGCAGCTTTTCTCGCTTCCCCCTCCCCCAGCCTTTTATGCATTTTTAAGGCTAATTTGTTTTGTTAATCTTTTCTTGCCCTCTCGCTTTCTCTCCCCCCTACAGATTGTGACTCATACTGCAAGGCGTCCAAGGGGAAGCTGAAGATTAACATGAAGAAATACTGCAAGAAAGACTATGGTGAGTTGTGCATTCTTGGCCTTCTCAGCGTTTTTAAAGTGAGGGGGATTTTTAAAAAACATCTCTTTCCTGAAATGCAAGTGGCCTCATTTGTATTAGATGAGACTGCAAGGGATGAGCTCTAGCATGTCTGAACCCAGGAGGTATTCCACCCAGCGTAGTCACAGATTGTGCAGGTGAGGGGCGTGTATGTGGAAGGGACCACGTGCATTTCCAGGTGCACCTCAGAAGAACTCGGTACATATGGAAGGAGCAGAGAGGTCAGGATTCCTGTACAGATTCATCTCTGCTCTAGTGCAATCTCTGCTCCTTCCTGCCCCATGCTCTGAGTTTGTTGTAACCTGTATTTTAGGCATTATTTTCCTATGGTTTAGAGATGAAATCAGCCGCCCTAAGCAAGGCTCTAAATCACAGTGATGCATGTGTGTGCAATGACACTTCTAAAACACACAGTGATGCTTTAAAAGTATGTGCAATGAACAGTGAACACCATTTCCCCAGGGTCCTTGCCCAGCACTGCATTCTCTGTTACCTAGAGTTCCCTGCAGCCCATGCCCACGCCTCAGCCCAAGTGTTGCATACTCAGTTATGGCAGTGACCTTTTAAAAATTGTTTTAGGCTTTGGAAAACAAGTGGCCAATGCTGCTTTGTCATTTGAGTGCATATACTCTTCCCCATCCAGCTTCACCAGGCACAACTCTCCCCATAGCACGGAAGTCTCATGGTTTGGTCTCCATGCTACAGGTTATCGTTAGTGCTTAGCAATTTTCAGAGTGACTGAAACAAGGGGTAGGGGAAGAGAAATGTCTGCAGACACAGTGACCGGTCGGCTGTGTCTTAGCAAGAGAATACTGTGTGTTTCATGCAGTAGGATTTTAATGATTGTTCAAGCTAGGATGGCGTTCAGTTCATTGGGAAAGTCAGACCTTGCACAATCAAAAGCTCTCCCATCTCATTTGTCTGGAAAGTTACAGTTTTCCAAATCAGACGGGAACATCTAATCAAAAGACCAGCTTCAAAGGTTAAGATCATCCATGCTTTTCCACTGCCAGAGCCCTAACGTCCTACACTCGGGCACTTACTGGGCGGAGTAGCTAGATAATTTGGCAAGAGGGGAAGTGCTGTGTCACACTGCATGACGTAGCAGTACAGAGGCCCCTGAAGTCAATGTTGCAGTGCCAGTTAATACCGGCAGAGAGCCTGGCCCCTAAGGGTTAGCTATTGGTTACACACTTTTGTTTTTTGTTTTGATTTAATGTAGATAAAATGAACCCAATGAGATCCTAAGCTAAACTATCTGTCCCTAAAATGTAGGGGACAAGCTTTATTGGACCAACTTCTGTTGGTGAGAGAGACAAACTTTCAAGCTACACAGAGCTCTTCTTCGGGTCTGGGAAAGGTATAAGAGTCACAGCTAAATACCAGATGGAACTGATATCCTTATGCTAAACCGTCTGATTCATTTGTAACACTAGTTTTGCCAGTGACTTCTATGGAGTTACTCCTGATTCACACTAGTGTATGTGAGAGAAGTATCATAGATTTTTAAGGACAGAAGAGACTCTGAGTTCATGTAGTCTATAAACACAGACCATAGAATTTTACTTCTGTATTGAGCCAAACATCAACCCTTTGTGTTTCTTATACCCTTTAATGATAGGTTGATGCTTAGATCCTTGGTCATGAAGATATCTTTACAAAAAGAAGTTTGTAATGGAGCTGTAATTTAATTACATCATCAATATCTTTGACAAGTTCTTGGGCCAGTGTCAGCTGCAATTCAAAGTGTTGAGTCTCATCTATGGAGCCCAAAGGGCCTCATTCTGATCCTAGATACTCTGGTAGCATTTCACTGAGGGGTCTCCAAAGAAGTAAATAGACTTACTGTGGGCTTAGCTGAAGTTAAATGAGGTTAGAATCTGTTTGAGTCTTGGCTTTTGGGAACATCAGCCCTGCTTCCCAAGTGTTGCCATTGCAGTTGCAATTAGCTGGGGGTATTCTAGGTGTTAGGAATCTGATTGATGGAAAATTTCCGTGCAGTCTGTTAGGGATGGAATCAATAGGGCTCTGTAGAAATGTAACTGAAGTTTGTAGCAATGACTTCAAACATGCCTACAGGGACTGAGACCATTTCTATAGGGTTGGTTTTTTTTAAAGTCACCCATGGAATTTTACATTAGGGCTCTAATATGCGATTACATTTTATAGGATAGTCCAAAAATCCTACAGATAATTGATCATTTTCTGTTTAATTCCATGGGGCTTTCCTATTAGGGTGGGAGACTGGGGGCAGCAGGCTGTGTGCAGTCAAGGACTCTGCAGTCCTGAATTCACTTCCTTCACTAGGATGAGGCCCTGAGCCAACTTCTATTGAGGTCAATGGGAATCTTCCCGTTGACTGTAATGGAAACTGAATTGGGCCCTGGCAGAGCTGGGCCACCTTCTCCCTTAAACGGAAGCCCCTTTACCTCACTCTGGCAGAGTAAAGAAGACTTAAAGTGAGTGTGAATTACAGTTGTATTCATTTTAAAGCCCCTTGATGCTGCTCGAGCAGGGTAAAGAGGCCTTTGTGTAAATGAGAATCAGCTTCCTGTGCATATTGATCTTCAGAGTCCATCTCTACGCACTGGCTGTTGCCTGTATGTAGCGGGGGAGTGGACTGATGTATAATACACTATGTAAAAGTGTTCAGATCCACAGCTGGTGAAACTAAGCACATTGCAGGGGCAGGGCCCGACATTTTTAGTCAGGCATGCAGTTCTACATGGGCATGCAAAATGGCATCCTCCCTGCAGCATGACCTTGCCCATGTGATACGAGCCCACACTATGCGTAGCCTGCCATGTAGGTCTAGAACATGGCATCCTCCAGGTGTGTTCGGGGGCTGGATGGAATCCTCCTATGGGCACAGCTGGTTCAGGGGCACACACGCATGCATTGCATACACTGCTCCAGTGATCTCAACAGTGCTGCATCCACTTAGGAGCTGGTCTAGGGTATTTATTAGGGCCTTTTGTTTGTAATAGTTGCCTGTTAGGTTCAGTATTGTACATGCTCCTAGAGATGTACCAGGCATATTTTAAAATCAGGTTTTAATGAATAATGAAGTAATTACAAGACACTCTTTGGCCATGTTTTATTTCTGTGGGTGTCTTGATTTCATCCCCACTCTTCCCATTCACCACAAGTGGCGCATTATATCCCCATCCCATTGTCTCCCTTGCTGGGGGGCTAAGATATTGTCGTCCAAGCCCCGTACCCTACCCGTGTCATGTTTGGGGCTGATCAGCATACTTGTACATGTTGATTTCAATCTGTTGCTGTGTCAGTCCGGGGCCAGTTTTTAATGTGATGCCTGGAGCAAGCCCCGATGAGCTAAGCTGAATGCTGGAGGCCTCTGGAAAAAAAATAAAAAGGCATCCTCTCTGTATCAAAGTTTCCAGCAGCAGTGGTAATGGCACCTCCTCCTCCTCGTTCGGAACGTGTAGTCACACCAGCCGCCCGGCACATCCTGGAAGTGTTTGCAAACGCAGAACTAATTTCCATTTAACACTCCTTCACAACATCTTTTTCATACAAGGGAATTCCTGGCAGTGGCAGAAATTGCTGTGTTCTGAGATGCTCTGCTTTGGCTTTGTATTCTGACAGCTTCACGTGAACTCACGGGATCAAGCGTGCACAGAGGGGCAGTAAGAAGAGGGCCCTGTTCTTGTACATATACTCACCTCCTCTTCCACCCCCCCCTCCAGCTCTCACCCATCCTCCCTCCCTCTGAAATAAAATTCCATCGTGCATTTACAGAATTAAACCCTGAATAATTTATAATCTTTGTTTTCTAACATAGGGAAGGCGGGGGAGAGGGCAAACTTTGAAACAGCAGCAATCAAGACTTTCCCAGCCAGTCCCACAGTGCAGGGTTTGAATGGAAAATCTGCCTGTTTATTCTTGCTTTATACCACATGGCAAATGTGTTCTGAAGTTTAAATGCGAGACCATCCCCATTCTGCAACAATGAACAGGCAGGGCTGGAATGCATTCACTACAGAATTATTAAAAAGGACCCTGCCAAATTCTGCTCCCACTGACACACGAGCCACCAGGGAGTTGAAATCCTATTTCAAAATCTGCCACAAATGTCTTCCATAGTGTTACTTACAAGTAGCCCCTTCAATTATTACAGGGAAATAATTTTAAACATCACATGCACTTTTCAGCTTTGAAGCTGCGTGTTGACTTTTTGCATTTCACAAGTTAGTTTCAACATCATTTCCAGTCAGTTACAGATCCTGGGTCTCACGCACTAGCAGAGTCTTGCAGTGTAGGAATTTTACAGCATGGCAATGGTTAGGGTTGTTTCACCCCCCAAAAATCTTGGATTTATTTATTTATTTATTTTTAAATCTCTGTTAGGTTCTTGTGAAACATTTTTTAAAAGAAGAACTGAAGTTTTAGGCTTTGAGAATCTCATGCTATTGCTTTAAGGGGGAAAGCGCTTGTCAGCTACTACAGTTGTGAAGACAGTATAAAAACCTGTATAGAACAGTACAAAACCCTATACTTGCAATGAAGTACCCTAGCAGGATGCATAGGAAGAAAGAGGGAGCTATGGAAGTTGCAATATTTTGTTTATTTTTTGTTCCATCCGGTGGCAACATTTGTTTAAAAAAACCACAACAACCCAACAACGTCCCAAGGAAGTTTGGGTAGGGGTTGGGTTCCGATCTTGTGGCGCGCTGAGACCCTGCTGGGAAGTGGAGCATCCCTTCACTTCCACTGAAGGGGCTCTGAAGTGGAGGTGCTCAGTGCCCCCCAGGATCACACCCATAATGCAGTTCTTACCAGTTTCCCATGCCCAAACAGGCCTACGGTCAGTAGATCATCTTAGAACATTTGGGACTCTACTTTTTCAATCAGTGGTGTCTGAGTGAACGTACCAAACGGTATCAAGTCAAATGAAGGAACATCCAAGGGTGTCAAAATGTGTACTCCTTGGATATGAAACAAGGAGAAGAGGGTGGGGGAGAGCAATCCCAGCCACATAGGCTAGCCGGCACTCATGCTGGCGGGGCCTTGTAAGCATGCATTAGGTGAGGGCAGCCCAGCTTCCGAAACATTCCAGGAGGGAATAAAAGATTGAAAAGGCGCCCGGAGTGATAATAAAGACTTTTTGACTGACACCCAAGCGGGAAGCCAATTAGGAAACAGTTTGCCTCAACTTTACAGAATGATAGCAGCTCTGAATGTCCTAAAAGGCCCTAATTAGGTTGAACATGGTTACTTCTCTTGTGAGCTAAAGCGGGAAGCTATCATCTGGATAGCTCTGCTCAATCAGGCTTTTTATCTTCCTTTTTAATTCAGTGACTCAAAGCAGATCTTTTTATTTATTTATTTATTATCTATTTGTGCTTTTTTTAAAAAAGGCTGTTTCCCGCAAAGTATATTCTGTACAAATATTTTGAGCTAAGCCATGTAAGAGGGACTCAACTTCAATTTAAACCTCAATGAGACTTGGGGTAGAACAAAATTCTTTTTACTTTACTACTAAGTGGAATTAGTTAATGACTTTGCTAAATCCCTGTTACACAGAAAACAAGACCGAGCTGGTAAACTGGGAGATTAAACTTTCTGAGCTCAGGGCTTTGTAAACGATATACTGGGAAGCCTTGGGTTTGTGAGGGTATCTAGGTTTGGAGGTGAAGTTGGTGAGGAGAACTTTCTCCCCCCATCTTCCTGGCCTAGTGAAGAAGTGCGTGGCAGAGGTTACTTCTCAGCTGCTTTGCACCTTGTGTGGTCGTTCTCAGTTGTGCAAAGAGGGTGTGGGACACTCGCACTATGGTGTGAGTGAGAAGAGGATTCTGACCGGATAGCATTTTACTCCCACTTTCCACAGGAGTGAATGACACGCAACGTGCAAGGGAAAGGAGAATTACACCCTGGGTTTCTATTCTAATGGAGGTGCAGCCTTCTCTGCAGGCCAGTCCCTGGAGTCAAATGTACCCCCCCAACCAACATTGCTGTACTAGTAAAAGCATAGGCCTGGTCTTAGACCAGATACTCTGGTCCAACCGAGTTGTGCTCAGCACTAGAATGTGATGCAATCCCCCATCAGATTCAAGTATTGAGCCATTCTTTAAGCCACCCTTTGTGCCTACTCCATTCAGAGCTGTCTGACCACCAGGCTACTGCCTGGGCAAATTAGATCAGCCTCAGGGTTGCTCTACTTTACTCCAGCTGCTTGTGGTCTCAGAGGGCCAATCCCAAATCCAGGGATCAGAGAGGTGTTGAGATTCCCCAGCCTGGCCTCAAACGCTGGGTAGTGGGGGGAGCACTGGAGCTGCTTTGCTAGCCTTACATCGTGGAGGGTTCCCCAATCCAAGAGGAATCCTACACTGTCCAGTTAAGCTAGCTTTAAAGCTGCTTTTCCCTATGGGAGACACACAAAGCAACCATAACTGGACAGGGAATTTGGCCCAGGGAAGTTTCTGCCCATGTGACTCCAGGGTGAGCATTGGTGCCTGACTCCAAGCCCATGGAGATCTCAGGCAGCAGTTCTGTGGTCACCGGTGAGAATTTCGAGTTACACTTGTCCAGGATGCTGCTGGCTGCATCAGCATCACTAGAGAGTCTGCCTTTCTGCCAGCACAACTGGGGACCTGGATCAGTATTTGGATCAGGTACCTGGCATCAGTATTTGACCTGAAGGAGTGATAGGTGCTCAACACCTCTGAAAAGCCAGTCACTTATTTAGATCCCTACATTTCAAGCCTTGGTTTTCCTGTCTGTGCCTAACCAGTGATGAACAGGAACTATGTTAAACTGCCCCCGTCTCCAAGGGGCTGAGCCCAAGCAGCTCTAGCTACTGGATATGTTGAAGCATTCACTGACAGCATTAAGCGGGTGAGAGGACTCGATTAATAGAGAATTAAAGGAGGATAATATCACTAATGCCAGTCAAGACGGGTTTATGGAAAATAAATATGTCAACTTGATGTCTATTTCTGAAGTTTGGCTGCTAACGGTAATAGTATTGCTGTAATATACACAGACTTCGGCAAGGTGTTTGACTTGGTAGCACATGATATTCTGATAAAAAACTAGAAAGATACGAAACTAACATGATACAATTAAAAGCTCACTAACCAATATGTCTCAAAATCTAATTGTAAACTGCGTGTTTCTAGTTGGGTCCCACAGGAATCGGTTCTTGGCCCTACGCTATTTAACATTTTTATCAATGCCGTGGAAAAAAACATAAAATCATCACGGATAAAGTCTGTAGATGACACAAATTGGGAGAGGAGTAAATAATGAAGAGGATGCATCAGTGATAAAGAACAATCTGGATTGTTTAATAAACTAGCTGCAAGGAAACACTATGCATTTTACTATAGCTAAATGTAAATATATACATCTAGGAACAAAGAATGTAGGCCTTAGTTAGAGGATGGGAAGCAGTGACTCTGAAAAAGATTTGGGGGTTGTGGTGGATAAGCAGCTGAACATGAGCTCCTAGTGTAATGCTGTGGCCCAAAGAGCTAATGCGACCCTGGAACGCATAAACAGGGAAACCTTGAGTGGGACTACAGAGATTGTTTTTTTACTTCTGTGTTTGGCACTGGTGTGACTGTGGCTGGAATATTGTGGCCAGTTCTGGCATCCATAATTCAAGAGGGATGTTGATAAATTGGAGAGGGTTCAGAGAAGATCCACAAGAATGATTGATTAATGGATTAGAAAACCTGCTTTATAGTGACAGAGCTCCATCTATTCAGTTTAACAAAAAGAAGATTAAGGAGATTTGATTACAGCCTATAAGTACCTACATGGGGAGCAAATATTTAACAGTGGGCTCTTCAATTCAACAGGGGGCAGAGAAAGATCTAACATGAGCCAATGGCTGGAAGTTGAAGCTAGACAAATTCAGGGTGGAAATAAGGAGTACATTTTTAACAGGGAGAGTAGGTAACCACTGGAACAATTTACCAAGGGCTGTGGTGGATTCTCCCTCACTGACAATTTTTAAATCTAGAATGGATGTTTGTCTAAAAGCTCTGCTCTGGGAATTGTTTGGGGACAGGTCTCTGTGCCTGTGACTAAATGATCACATGAGCCTTTCTGGCCCTGGGACCTATGACTCTGTGAAGGAGCAGTGAGGGGAGCGAAATAACACAAAGGGAGGTAGGGCCTATGAAAGTCAGTGGGAGTCTCGTTACTGGCATCAGTGGGCAATGGCTAAGGATCCCGATCCTCAAAGGTATTTAGGTGTCTCACTCCTATTGAAAAACGGGAATTCGGTACCTAATACCGTTGAAGATCTGGGCCAAGGCCAGGGCCAGCTCCAGGCACCAGGGTTCCAAGCAGGTGCTTGGGGCGGCAGTCAGAAAGGGGCGGCAGTGTTTCCGCTATGGCGGCAATTCGGTGGCAGCTTCTCTGTTCCGCCGGCCGCGGCAGCAATTCAGTGGTAGCTTCTTCCCTTTGCCGTCTGTGGCGGCAATTAGTTGGCGACAGTTTTTTTCACTGCTTGGGGCGACAAAAACGGTAAAGCCGGCCCTGGCCAAGGCTGTTAGAGATTTGAGCAAGAAATATCACCACGAGATTCAGTTTGGAACCCAGCTGCTCATACATGTAGGGAGAAATAGCGGCTGCCAAAAGAAAAAGGGCTAGTCTAGTTTTGGGGATGCAGATAGAGAGGCACACATCATCACAAAGCAGGGAAGCCCCAGGCCCTTCTCTCTGCAGCTCTGAAATATTAGCCTGATTCTATTCTTACCATGGGCTTTAGTGGAGTTACTGCAGTTTTACACTGCTGGGAGGGAGAAGAGAATTGGGCAAATTGTGATGATCATTTCTGGGCATCTATTTACTAAAAGATATAGGCAAGTTGGAGGGAGTTCAGAGAAGAGAAACCCAAAGTGGTTATGGCTTATGTGGCCAAGCTGAAGGAGGTAAATCCGCATAGCGCGAAACACAGTAACAATCTGCAGGTATTAGAAGGGTCTGAAGTCCAAAGAGGCAGAGGAATAATTTAGTGAAGTACGGAGACTTTTAGACTGAATATAAACTTCCCGTGGAATAAGTTTCCTAAGGGATCCCCCTATTGCCTGGCCCACGTAGCACAGAACTGGACAGGCCAGTCTGGCGCTGGCAGGGAGATGGACGGGATTAAATAGCCCTTTTCCATCCCTCGAGTCTCTGGCTGTTCCGCTCTCTGAGGAGGGAAGGATACTGTCATTTCCAGCTCAGCTTCGGAATCTCCATTACAATCTCTTTGGCAGTCCCAGACGGTCTGTCCTCACCTGAAGGCTCTGGCACCGGGCCCAGTGAAGCCAAACCCTGAGCAGCCATGAAGGAGAAAGTAAAACCACAGGCTGCATTTGTAGGGATTCCCGGCTCCATTCCCTAGCACAATAGGATATGGGCTAATTGGTGGCTTTGGAGGGGCTGAGGACAGGCCTGGGTCAGCATAGAAAGTGAACGGGTATTGACCTCTAGAGAAGGTAGCACCTCCAGGTCAAAGCTGAGGTCATTAGGAGGCCAGGGAAGGAAAGATTAACTGCCCCTTGGTATGTTTGTGCTGCACCACACCTGGCCTGTGAATAAACAGAGGGTTTCAATTTCCAGAGCTGTTAATCTCTTAATTCTTTCGGACATGTGCATTATACATTCTCTCTCTCCCTCTCCCTCCTCTCTCTCTCTCTCTCTCAGCCCCCCTCCCTTCCTCTCCAAATGCAAAAATAAATCTACCCCCAGGAACCCTGGGCATTGAGACTTCTTGTTCACAGTCCTTCTGACCTCGCTTGGGAGGGTTCCCTTTGCCCCAGCATGGACCCGATCATGCACAACTGAAACCAGAGGGAGCAGATTTGTAGCCTCTTCATGGGGATCCCAGTGTGAACAGTGTCACCAAACTAGGAGTGAACCCTTCCTCCTGCCTCTCCAGAGGGACCCGATCCCGTCCACTCCCACTGACATCTCGGGGGCTATCCAGCCTTGCCTGCGAGTTCTCTTCGGCTTTGAACAGTTTCGCTTGCCCAGGAAGGGGAGGCAACCACAAGCCCCTTCTTAAAGCAAAAGCCAAAGCTGTCCTCCCTGTGCACCATGCAGCAAACTCCTTGAGAGCAGAGAGCTCAGCCCCTTTCCGAGTGTAGCAGGAAGTGACCCCCCCAACACCCACATCCCTTTAGCACACCCAGGGGAGCAAGAGGAATTAGTGGGACTGGGGGCAGCCTTCCACCAGCAAATCACTTGACTGCCATTGCATACCATGCTGGCCCACCCCCACTCCCTTGACTCACCAGTCCCTTCCCAATCAACATTTGGAAGAGGGGCTGGGGGGAGACGGTGGGATCCTATTCGAAAAGGTGAGATCATCTTCTCACTCTGCCCTTTCTTGGAAAAATCCTTCCTTCGCTGAGACTTCGGTTAGCCACCCCTTTGTTGAAAGGCATCTTGGCAGCGGCACATGGAAAAATCAAAATATGTTTTGAAAAGGCAACTTTTAAAAAGTATTCCACATAGAAACCTAAAACGATCCGTTCTGAGGAGGCCCCTAGGGACAGACTGAGAGAGCGAGGCAGGGGATAACCCATACCTCTGCTTTTTATAAAGCCTCTCTCCAGAAGAGAGACCTCCTCTCCGTATTATTGTGGACAAACCATATTTCTGAATGCAGGGGGAAGGTCCATGGAGCGGGAGTGAATGGCTGTGAAATCCCCAGCATAACTGCGTCCATATGCTCTGGAACGCTGTGTGACAAAGGAAAATTCTGGGGGAGAGAAGCACAGAGGTAACCTGCTCCTCCAGGGCTGTAATAAAACTGGCCCACGAATGAATTAGACCGTGCGAAAAGGAAAGGGCCTGAATGGGTCACACCCTCTCAAACAGCAAGAGATTAAACCTCATAAATCTCTGATATTAAACTGGTATGACACGGGTGAACCTAACCAATAAAACAATGCCGCAGCGTAAACGCCGTCTTCCAACACTGGTATGAACGCTGCTGGAGAGGCGGGATGGAACTAGAACCAGCTGACAGGACTGCCCTTAAACATGGAAAGTTTAGATGAGCTAGGAACAGGGGATTTGTTTCTGCTGCTATTGCCGTCTGTGGCAAAACAGCCATTGACTTCAACGGTAGCAGAATTTGCATTCCCCAACCCTGGTTAGTGAAAACCGAACAGATGCACATAAGGGTCTGGACTAAAGTTGGCTAGATTTAGGTTCAGATCCTGGCTCTTGACTGGCTTCCTGTGTGACCTTGGGCAAGTCACATGATCTCTCTGTGGTTTAGTTCCTGAGCTATCAAACAAGGATGATATGTCCCTACAGCACAGGGGTGCAATGCGGGTAAATACATTAGTGTTTGTGGGGTGCCCAGCTACCACAAGGATAGTTGGGTGTAGCCCACAGTCAGGCTTATTAGTGAATAAACTGGTACCTGTGTCGCTTATAAAAACAGGTCAAACCCTCATGAACTTAGCATGGAACCTGGCCCTGAGCCACCACTGGGTTGGGGTTAGGGCTTGCAGAAGCAAAACCCATCTGAGATTCTCCAGGATGCAACCCAGCCACACTTTAGCCTTCGCCAGCACCTTCTATCTGAGGCACTCAGAGTGTTTTACAAATGTTGACTGATTAAGCATCGCAGTAATCCTGTGCAATCAGTGCATTTCCCTTAATATGTTATTGCTCACAATAAAATGAGTTGCTAGACACCCCAGTTTGCATGGTGGCATTTTTCATCAAGTACCTGCCATCTGGGGTTCTTTGGAGACTCTTTCCACAAGATACCAAGACCTTCTCTGCAATAAATTCACACACACGCCACCCAGAAGTAAGTTCAGCCTGTTATTTTTAACATTATCATTAAAGATGAACATTGAAGCTCGAACATTTTAGGAAATGTTACCTTTTTACAGTATTGCCAACTCTCACACTATTTGATGCCTTTCTTAAAGCCCTAGCTTCTGGAGTCCTGTGATTATGTCAGAAGCTCCTTGCGGGGAGGCGGGTGTTTTTGTTTTTTAAGTAGTAAATTTCTAGGCCTCGTAACTGAGGCTAAAAGCTTAAAAACAGGGACCCTAAAGATTCAGGAACCAGAAGGCAAATAAAAAGAACCCCAAATTGGTACATCTGAAAATTTCCTGATTTTTTTTAAGGCAACCTCGTGATTTTTAGGACCTGACTCAAGCTTTTTGAATTCTTGGGGCTGTCAGTGCTGCTTTCATTTGGTGTTTTATGATGATGGCCTCCAACATTTTTTTAAAATCTATTTTTTTAATTGACATATCCGGTCCTCACATCATCCTCGTAGTTCAAAGACCTCAGTCAGACCTTTGGAGGACGTCAGTAGCTATGTCACATGAAACTGTAACCTGCGCTAACGGGGGAGAGGCTGCCGGTTCTTACCCTGTTCAAAGATCACAGCAGCGTATTGCCATCTGGTGGCTGTTTCGGGGTGTGTCTAAAGTAAATTCGGTGGGTTTCGATTCAGTTCCCAGTGACGAGGTGTCCATGCCACCACAACTTGAGAGGGACCTAGGGCAGAATGGCCCATAACAACTGAGCATCCTTCCCACCTCTGGAGAGTCCCTCACCATCCTGGCTGAGGCATGTTAGTGCTGTAGTGCAGAGGTGGGTGGCTGGTCCTGCAGCTGCCCGTGCTGTACCTGTCCTGTATTCAGGCAGAGCATTTCGTTCTCCAGGGCTGTATCTCTGAGAGCTTTAACCACAACAAAAGGCCTGGCAATAGATGGAAGTTGCATTGGTTTCACTTAAATCAGGATTTAAGTGAAACCAATGCAAACTAGTGTGTAGACACACTTGTATCAGTTCAAAACTGGTTAATTTGCAGCGGCAAGCCAAACAGCTATAAACCGGGTTTCCATCGAGTTAAGAGCGTCCATGCACAAAGCTGCACCGGTTTAACTGAATTAGTTTCACACCCCATCTTTAGTTAAACCCAGGCAGGCTTGACAAAGCCCTGGCTGGGATGATTTAATTGGGGATTGGTCCTGCTTTGAGCAGGGGGTTGGACTAGATGACCTCCTGAGGTCCCTTCCAACCCTGATATTCTATGATTCTAACTGTGTGTGTAGACCAGGCCTTGGAGACAAACAAAGGCTTTACTCTGGTTTGACTCATTCCTGAGTCAGACAGACATCTCATCAAGGCCAATGTGCCTTTTGCCTGAGAGAGGAGTGCATAAATGTTCTAAGGAAAGAATCCCCATTGCTGACCCAAATGAGGCGCTGTCCTGTGGAATTAACCCTGAGCTACCACACCTGCAGATTTCACTAGCTTGAGTTAGCAGTGGGCCTGCCCGGGTACCTGCGCCACCGGCTGGGAGCCTGGAAAGCAACAGCCAGTTTTGCAAATGCAGGGCTAGGGGAGAGGTTAAGAAGAAGGTGGCTAGCTGATTTTTCAAAGCCCAAAGCAAACAAGCAGGCGAAGGCAGCCAGAGGGATGCCTGCTCTGCTCTTGGCCGCTGGAGCTGTGCGCTCCCAAGGTATTCTATTCAGGAACTGGACAGGAGCCATTCCGTGTTGAAAACTGGTGTCATCAGCCCAGGCTGCAGCCAGAGCTCTGTGAAAGC
Organism: Natator depressus; assembly: GCF_965152275.1. NCBI lineage: Eukaryota > Metazoa > Chordata > Testudines > Cheloniidae > Natator > Natator depressus. Next base: position 22,630,972 of record NC_134247.1, on the reverse strand, counting down.
TGTGACTCATTTGATTTTGTTCTCCCCTCAGGGGGTACATTGCTGGAACTTAGCAGCATCACATGGCTGCTTACGGGGCACCCGCTGGTTGCTTCAACAGCTCGCCTCAATTACAAATTACAGCAATTTCGCCCATCATGTATTTCTTATGCCAGGGCTCAGACTAATCCACTTTGCCTCTGATCATCGGGTGGGCTTTGTGGCTTGCCATGTGAGCACCACTGTGAATGCAATGGGGGTGATGCCTTGCAGCGGGAAGTTCCCTTCTTCCCTGCTGGGAGAGGTTACCAGCCCTGTTAACTAGCTGGCTTGTCAAAGCTTCCTTTGGCTAAATGCTGATTTGATCTCCCTGCTGGCTGGCTGGGCCTCCGAGCGACGATGGGAGGAGGAATGGGCTGCAAATGTGCATGTCTCTCTCCTGAGCTTTGCTGCGCTGTCTGGCCATGTGCTTCGCCAAGCTAGTTCCCAGTGGGGCCAGGCAGGGGGAAAGGGGGAGGTAGTTAAGTTGTTAATCAACCCCAAAAGGCTCTGATGAGATCATACTCCACAAGGGTGCCCAGCAGTGGCTTGCACTGAGATCGGAAGCGAGAGGGACGTGCCCTAGCCCTTGGTTGTCCAGCTCTGTCAGGGGAACGGTTCAGGAGCCAGTGGAGTAAACACCTGTGGAATAGGAGCATGGCCTGTCTGCCGACTCTGGAATGCTGGGCTCATGGGCCACCACAGCAGGATCATCATTGCAGAGAGGCCACAGCGCCCAGCAGTGACATTTGTCACTGGCTTCTCTGCCCTCTGGGAGGTTCCAAGTGACTGGAAAACATTGGAGCTGTTGCAGAGGCCACGTTGCACTGAGCTGCCCTCCTGCCCCCCTCTCCCCACCCCAAAGTGATGCACACTGCTAATTTTCCTCTTGTTGGGTTCAGAGTTTGATGTTAGGCTATTTTCAGACAAGACCTGCAGGCCTAGCCAATGAGGCCCAATGAGAAAAATCAGTGAGACAAGGTGTGACAGCTCCCTGACACCACCAGCCCATTAGCCACCCAAACAGGCACCTCTGGGCTTTCGCCTGCAGGCTACCAGTAGGTGCACCCCCCCATCCATGTGCGCGGTCCCCTGTAGCATCCAGCACCTTCTCCACTGAGCACTCACAGAACTAACAGGTCTTCTGTCCCCAAGGAACCAGTGCACACACCAGCATATGTGATTCATCACAGGTGCCTCACCTCATTTAATGCCACAGCACTGAGATATAGTTCTAGTGAAACCAGCCATCAGTTCATTATCACAGATCACCATTTCAGAGAGAGGGAGCAGGGGTAATGGTAACAAAAGGGTTACATATAAAACCAAATTATAACATGCTTCCTACAGTCCAACCCTTGCAGGCTAACCTGCAGACTAAATCAATTTATCCCACCTCAAATGTCCTCTGGCGTTTTCAGATCCTGTTTTCATGTGCACTGTTTGCTTGGCAGGTACAGGAGAAGGGGTGTCACCCTGGCCTTTGCCTTGTAGGCCCAAAGTTCGTGGTCTGTTCCCAGAGTAAGAATGAGCCCCTGGAGCTTATTCTCCAGTGTGCACCCTCCCTGTTAACTTCCCACCCCTCACTGACTTCATATGCAAATGAAGCTTCCACTGTGCTGGCCTACACTGCTTAATATACATGTGAGCATCAGAGACAGGCATAATCACCTTGTGTCCAGCAGAAACTCACTTGTCAATGCTGCCCTTGATACAGACTGCAGGGACATGGTACCGGCAGACACACAACACCTGACATAGTATCTGCCCGTACATTTCACAATGGTATTAATGACTGTTTGATTTCAGATCTCACATGATATTCTTTGGCGAACCAGAATGTACAGCCCAGGAGCAGGATATTCCTGTATCGCCCTGGCCAGTTGGCACTGAGGGGCTCTTAGGGTCACATGAGGCTAGAGAGGCTGTTGAGGAGACAGCCTGAGGGGTGAGCTGGGTGGTTGCCACTGAGGTGGAGTTGGGGAGAACAGTTTGAGACATGGGTTTGGTCCTTCAGTTGCCCTCTGGCTCACATCGGTTATGGTACACAGTGCACATGTAGCTATGGAAACAAGCGGCCTCATTGGGTTTGATGCGGGTTACAACACATGCACCTAATGGCCTTGCACAGGTGAGAGAAAGTGGGTGCCCTCATTGGTAACGCTCCTTGGAAAAGCACCTTTTCTCCTAACCAAGACAGGGCCTTCGCCTCCCTCTGGAATTCGGCCGAGGTCCTCAAAAGTATTTAGGCACCAAACTCCCATGGGATTGATTTCAGTGGGAATCAGGCACCTTTGAGGATCTGAGTCTGAAGATTTGTATCTGATTCTCCATTGCTCTGCACCTTGTCTAGGTGACAACTTGTTTATGGCAATTTAGAGCAATAACAACATTATTATTATTGCTTATGACTATTCTTATCGTGTTATCTTGCAACTTATGTCATCATTAACATCCATCCAAATGAGTGGAAGTGGGTATAAAACCCCGGCCTGCTAACATTCCACACTGACCCCCCACTTTGCATGGGGGTAAACAAGGACACAAGTTGAGGGGCAACAGGGTCCCTGAGACTTAGGCCCTGTTTTTTAATGCACTGGGGTAACTAAAACAATGCCATTTCCGTGGTGCAACCCCCAATGCAGATGTGCTGCCCTGATGTACAAGGCGGCTTACCCCAGTGTGATTTACTCCAGACATTTAAAAAGAGTAATTTGCACCAAAGCAACTCATTTACTCTAGGGGTGTGCATTGGTGATCTGGGGTAGGGGTGTGCACTGGTGATCTGGGGTGACACTTCCAAAAGCACCTAAGTGACTTTGGCTCCAAAAGCAGGTTAGGACTGGATCTCCTAATGAGATGCATGAGCATTAGGCACCTCACCTGCTTAGGTGCTTTTGAAAATCCCAGTAGACGTCTATCCACATAGTTAGGCTGCTAAATACCTTGGAACATCTGGCCCTCAGAAACTTAAGGTTCATTGAAAGTCAGTGGGCTCTTAAGTCACTTTTGAAAATCAGACTTATGCTCCTAAGTCATGTAGGTGCTTTTGAAAACTGACCCCCCTGACCTTTGTGGCTCATCCCAGCTAACATGCTAACCAAAGGCAGACAGTGAAAGTCTCCCCTCACCCCTAGCAGAGAAGTCCATCTAAATGTGCCATTGGGGGATCATCCTGCCCAAACTCAGCCCTCCCTGGTGACATGGAAGATGACTCCACACTACCACTAGAAAACCAAAGGCAAAGGTTTGAGTTTTCACTCCCCTTCTGACTGCAGGAGCTTCCTTCGGGAACCCCAGAGGTGGGTGACAGACGTTTGGCCACAGTCACCCACCAGTTAGAGGAAACAATATTTGAAAGGCCATTTCTTTTCCTTCAGCTCCAGGGAAACCACATGTTCTAGATGCAAGGTTGGAGCATAAAACTTTCTGTCAATGAAAACAGCAGTGGCTGTGCCAGCCAAGCTTTCACCTAAGCCTTCAGTCCTTCCACTTCATTAATTTAAAAAAAAAAAAAAGAGGACTTTGACATCAAAATATACAGACTGTATTTTTAGACAAACCACGTTTCCTGTAACCACCTCTGTTCAGTTCCTTTGCATTAATTTTCTCCATTCTGTCAGTGCGGATCAGGGCCGGCCAAAGGTTTAAGTTTTTTTGGAAAGACTTGTTTCCAAAAAAATAAAAAACTGGCTCATCTTCACATTTTCTTACCTTCACATTAGTCTGGGAAATATGTGGTCAGAGCTCAGATTTCATGAAAGCATCTGGCACTCATGATGCCCTTTTTAAAAAAAATATGTATTTTGCAATTTTGTAAAGGTATTTGTGGACTTACCAGCTTCCACCCAACACACACTTTTTAGCATTAAATCGTGTTGCATATGAGGCCTTCGATGCAGATGTGTTGCTCTGACAAGTGTTAATTCAGTGGATTGAATGTTCATTTGTCATCTAAACAGGTCAGAGGTTTTTGTTTGGGTGGTTGATTAGGGCTTTTTTCAACCTACATAACGAAGGTTGCATCCCTCCAGGATTGACATGGCTCATGGTAAAACTTAGACAGACAGACGGATAAAGAGGCTGCATTGTAAATCAAGAGGTTGGAAGGCAAAAAATAAAATCCAATCAAAAGTGTTTTGTTGTTGAGAACTACAAAGGCAGGTTGGAAAACGGAAAAAGTGGCATGACTACATCCTCTGGGCCGAGCCAGCTTGGATCTCCCATAAAGTGATTTCTCTTTATTTTGTCTCCTGTCCAGTGCTGTAACTTCCAGTGGATTTTTTCTCCCTCTCTCTGGTTTTATTGATTCCTCTCAGCTCACAATTAGAAAATAAATACATGAAGTCTGCATAATCATTTCCCCCCGAGGCACTTTCCTGGAAGCCAACTTAGTAAGAAGTTCCCTCATCGGAGGAAAGACAAAAATAAGAGACATGTTATGTCAACTTTTTGCAACATACAGCAGGGTCGCCCATTCCTCCTCCGTTTTCTGCTTACAGCTGCCATGGGTTTCGTTTGACTGACAGCTCTTCAAAAGAAACAAACAGGTTAACAAGCCAAAGGAAGGTGCCTCCAGATTTCGGCTCTGTTTCATCAACACGCAGCGACTCGGAATGCTCCATTACTCGAGTAATGAAATCAGTTTTCCTTCGCTCCTTGTGGTTTGAAACTGAATCCACAACACTGACATTTTTATGAATGGAAATTCCGACTGCACCACGCATCACCAATCTGGCAACCCTACAGTAGTTCATGGCAGCAACGGAGACTAAGTTTCTGTGCAGACCTCAGGGCCCAGAGCCGGTGTTTGTCTCCTATTTGAAATGCATTCACTTCTGGTGAAAGTGGCACAGGATGGGCTAGGTGAATGGTTGGGTTTCTCCACCCGGAAATGTCTGTGAATCTATACCATGAACTGGTGCTTTAAATAAGTATAACAATGTAAGTAGCATGTGCAGTGAATTGTTTGGGTAAACAATAGCTGCGAAAAACTCTTATCAGGCAGTTGATAACCGAAGGAGTTGGATAGGGCTTTATAATGCACCTCTGGTTCCATTGCTGTGGGTGAGCTCTGAGTAGGGACAATGACCTAGGGTTTTCAGAAGTGATTTTAGAGATTTGGGGTACCTACAATTTCAGTGCCCAACTTGAGACATATTAAATCAGCTGCCTGAGTGGTGCAAAGTGGATGGCTTGTAGTGGAGCATCTGGGTGAAGATGGCAGTAGAGTGAATCCCTGGGCACAGGGCAGTGTGGGTGATTACAGTGTTCTGTTTGGGCCATATGTCTAAAAGAAGTGGACATGGGCTGGGACAGAGGCAGCATCCATGGAAGTGGGCACGCAAACGATAAAAGGGGCTGGTGGTAACACGAAGGAGGTGGCTGAGTGACAACCATCAAGCAGCCTGCCTCCTCCATAAGGAGGTTCCAGTTCAGCCCAGAACCATTGGACAGTGGATCAGAACCAACACCAGTACCCAGCACCTTACTGGCTAGGTCCAGACATAGTCTCACAAAGGGGCTGAAGCTAGTGCATAATGCAATGATCCGGTGTAGCTGAAGATGTTTCATAACCTACACTGCATCCCACTCAGCACCTGAGCCAGATCCAAACCCTAGCTCTGATCAACGAGCTCTTAGGCATGGAAGAACTGTGATCGCTCCTGGTCCTTCTGAATGTTGCCATGGCAGGTGCAGTCTAGTATCCTGAAGGTATCAGAACACAGGTGTAAACTCAAGGGAGCTGGAAGAAAGCCCTTGTCAATCACAGGGCCTAGTTTTTGGATCCTCCAAAAGGATACCAGGAAGAGGCCTGTTCCCGCTATCTTTAGATTATGATGTAACGTCACCTTTGTTGTGTAATGTTGGAGTAGTGCTGTTAGGCACTGTTAAACAGCCTCTGCGTTCCACCCCGGAGGTGACTGCATGTGGGTGAAAGGATACCACAATATACAAGTAGTAGTTTGCACTGTGCTTTTGGGTTCTTCGGTGTGAAAGATGCCATAGGGATGGCAGATAGCAGTGCACCACACCACTGAATGTCTTACCAGATGTCCCCGGGGGTCACCGTCATTCCACTTTCCGCTCCCTGCATCCCATAAATGACAGAATCCAAAACTGAGCGAGGGATTTCTCAGGAACAGTCAGCTGACGTTCCCATTTTCTTGCTGATCGTGCCCTGATGGCACCTGTTAGTGTCTCGTCTTGGGCTATGAAATGTCAGTTGTGGTGCTGAAAGGATAGCACCATTTCTGCACTGAACTCTCTTAGACTAGGGACTGAACCTTTGGATCATAGATTCTGCAGATAATGTAGGCCAAAAAGAACCATCTCATCTTTACACAGGCACACACCAGCACTGTATTGTACCTGTATGCTCAGGAAGTGGGAGATAGGCAGGAGTGGAACAGCCCTGTTTGGCCAATCAAAAAAATTGATCAGAAACATGCACTGGGCTTTGTTGATATGAGACAAACTACCCATTATCTGCCAGATCCAGGTCTGGGTGTCTGGATCTGGGGATTTGGTTTGGCCCATCTCTAAATTTCTGCCTCTCTACATCCCAGCCAGAGATTGGTGAACTGCCTCAGCTAAACTAAGAACCATCTCCTCATCCCAACATTTCCAAAGAAACAGATAAGCATCCAAAATTCTTCTTCTTGCTTATGAACACATGAACTTGATGGCTTTGGAGTTTCACCAGGCCTGATTGCAGCCCTCGAGCCCTATATCACTACCTCATTCCTCTGCTTGTGCAGATCTCAACAGCATATCTCTACAAGACCATTAGCGATGGGCTGTAATTAGCAATAGGGGTCATTGCTGAACAGTGCTAGCAGAGATGAGCCTGCACTGAACCCCAGATCCAAACCTCCTTGGACTTTGTGAAGATTCAAATCTGGGGCCAAACATTGGCTCAAGCCAATCTCTTTACAGTGGACCAAACCAGAACCTTTCCCTCAACTTTGGGGAAGTTGAGATCAAGCTGCAAGCACCATCCCCATGAAGAGGTCTCTGCCCCATCTCTGCCCAGGGCTAAGCTGCCTGCTTTGTTGATTTTTAATACAAATTTAATAGATGGTAACTGACCAACAGCATGTGCTTCCTCTTGGCAGGAGAGAGTCTTGTGCAATAAAAGCAGGGATTTTGGGCTCCAGCTCAGTCCACTTCTCTGAGCTGACTCCCAGCTAATTTTCCTTCCGCCCTCAACATTTCCAGCTGGCTGGTGGTGTTGGCACCAGCAGCCAATCAGTGTTGTGGCCTCAGATGGCCTCTGCAAATAAGATGGACAAAACCAGAACCTGGCCAGTGAAGTGCTAATAAGACAGCAATCCCAGATTGGTCATGGACATTGGGACCACCTTTCGATGCTCTTGGAAATCCAGGTCCCTGGGCGGTTGGCAGAGACCCAGCTCCTTTTCCCAGCAAGGCTTCCATCCGATGTTCAGACCTTGTTGATTTAAGCCCTGACTGACATACGCTGGGTGCAGAATGCTGCACATAAGTGAGCATCAGAAGGGAGGAGCGGTTTGTTCTGCGAGACAGCACGATAGCTGCTACTCAACTCCCTTTACAGATTCCCCCACCCAATAGTAAGAGACCTTTTCCTTTCCTGTCCCATAAAAAAGGAAGGTGGTTACAACTCCTCTGGACCAGTTCCTCTTGGAGTTGCAGCAGCCAGGCTGAACTCAGACGCACTATCCCCTCCTGTAGTCCCCAGGTTATAAGCAGAGGGAGCTTAAACTTCTGCAGCTTGGTGGAGGCTTACATGGCTCTATTTCCCTCCCATCCCATGCTGTGCACACCTTGGGCAGCCATTGTCACCAGTAGCGGAGTTGTGAAGATGGAAGGTTAGACTGGGCGGGTGCGGTATGATGAGACTTGCGTGGAGTCAGCTGGTAACATCTACGCATGTTCTGCTGTTCTGGGCAGCGGGGTTAGTGTTCTGCTCTGGAAGGGCCGGATCAACTTATTCAGTTTCTAATTCAGTTGAATGGCACCTGAGACGCTGCCTCAGATCAAATGCAACAGGCCAGGGGCACAGAGAAGGGAAGCTGAAACCGTGGGGTCAGCCTGGGACTTAGGGCTTGTTCACCTCCATTCTAGGTACTTCTCTCCCTTGCAGAAAGTGACATGAACACAAGGACAGTGTCTTGTTTGCTCAGTGGTGCCAGGATGCAGCTGGAGAGGGGAGACACTTATAAGATCGTGCTGCCCAGCTGCCTGGGCTCAGTGCAGCATGGGCGCATGAAAGAATGGGTCAAACCAATTCCCCTGCATACCGCTGAATCTGAGCAGTCGCAAGGGCTGGGATCCAGCTCTGAACACAGAGCTATTTCCAAAAGCACGTTGTCCAAACAGCTGGAACAAACTGGCCGGGAGGGAGGGGTGATGAGGATGTTGTACTGTTAATACTGGCTGAAGTCCTGTGTTAATAATGGGGAGGCTGTCCTAGCCTAAACTGTCTTCCAGCCACCTGGTCTCTGCGCAGCTGGTCAATATAACCCCAGGTGTGTCCTCTCTCCTGCGAAGAGAGATCTCTGTGGGAGATATCCTAGATCCTGTTTCCTTCAGAAAGGGAATGGGTTGAGTTCACAGGAGATGCCGGACATTTAACTCAGCTGCTAAATGCATCCTGTAACAGCCTCCCAATGGGGAAATCAAGTCTTGGGAAGAAAGGGCTGCTTGCAAGTGCTGTGTTACCAGAACCTGCCTCAGCCTGGGCTGTGACTCTCTCCTGGAAAACGGGCCAGTTGTGCAAGGAGATTGGGCAGCTGTCACGCAAGCTGCCCTTTGCTAGCCCACTCTGATTTCCTTGGGCCAGCCCAGCTTCTGTTGCAGCTAATCCCCAAAGGGTATGGTCACATCACTCCTTTGCATCCCCCCACAGTGCTGTGGCCACATCTCTGTCCTGAGTGGCAGCACCCTCCACCCCCTCCATCATGCCACGACCAGGCCTTCTCCAGCTCCATCAGCTCCTTTACATTCCTGACCAGCTGCACTCCTTTGCTAATCCAGTGCAGAGCCTGTTCTAACCAGAGACTATCCCTGGTGTCCGTGTGCCTCTTGGTTAGGCGACATGGCTAGATGAACGCACATGGCGGTCACCATACTCACGTGACTTGTCATGCAGTTCAGATTTAGGTCTGGAAAGACATTGACATCTTACGACACTGAGCCACTAGTCCAGCTAATGCAGAGCTGCAGGCCGCTATCAAACTAGCCATTCATTTTACATTCTCCTGCGCTAATCTCACTCATCTGCAAGGCCAAGGCAAAATATTCCTCAAAAACCTAAACAAAAGATAACCCCCAAGCCCAAATTCTCCAGCCACAGAAATCCCACTTCTCACTCACTCACGGCCATGTAACAGGCCTTCCATTTTCGAGGGCCGTTCTCATGCCCAACCCAGCAGCCCTGGTGCAAAGTCATGGTGTTGAGGTGCACTCGGGCATCCAAGCTTGTCCTGTGAGCATCGGGCCCGCTGTATGTTCCATAAATGCTGTTGATTTGTGCAGAGTAGGCCCACATACCTCATCAGAGCAGCTCAGGTATCAGACTAAATAGCAGATTTGACGTAGATTCACGTAGCGTATCATCCAACATGGCAAACTCCCCATGCCCCAGGAGTGACCTGTACAAGGGATAGCATCTTAAAAGCAGTGACTTGCAATGTCACAATCTAGGGAGATATTTAGGCACCTAACTCCCATGGATTTCAATGGGAGTTAGGCGCCTAAGTACCTTTGCTACTCCCATTTTAGGAGTATGGCCATTCCTTCATGTACATGCCTAACTCGCACTGCCAAGTATTGGTTTTGGGTGTGAGAGATCACATCGCTGGTTAGTGGCAGGTGTACAAGGAGGATAAGCACATTAATGCCACCTCAAGGTGCTCAAATAGTAGAGGGGATTCTAGACCTAGGTGTGCTGGGGGGTGTGTGAGAATTGTGTTTGTTCTCTGCTGCGTGTTACCACCCCAGCTGTCCTGCGCCCGGGGAGAAGGCAATGAGCCCTAGGAGCAGGCTAACAAGCAGCCGTTTTGCTGAGTAAATGTTGAGAATATCTTGCAATGAAATTCATTGCACAGTCCTGGCCAGTTCTGTCCAAGGAAAATAAGGGTTCTGGATGGTTTATTTCCCCCACTTCTCTCCCTGTTGCTTTAAGCAGAAGGGGTGCATTTTGTCACCATGGTTACCTTCATGACTTCAGTCAAACATGAACCCAATTTACTTTTTATTTTATTTATTGTTTTAAAGTTCATAATGAGTGTCAAATCCCTTGGTGAGGCAAACATGGCAACGGTTACCATCATAGCCGTGTTTGGAACATGGAGCCTGGAGTGCAAAGTTCAGGATGCCCAGAAACATCTGAGAGAAAAGTTGGACAGGTCTCTCTCACCACAAGAACCACGAATAACTCTGAACTTTGTCCGTGTGCATCTTCGGCACTCCTGGCCCTTATCCCTGCCCCCCTCCCCCCCCCAGGTGGAACAGCAGTGCTTTGAATAATGGAGAGGGGCAGGTATGGAGGGAATCACGGCAGAGAACTCCACCCTGAGCTGTCTGAAGGCAGGATGGTCCAAAGGAGAGCACATCCCAGGCCCATACAGGCTTCTACCTTGGAGGCCAGGGCTTCACCAAATTCCAACAGGGGCCTGCAAATAATTCTACCAGAAACAACAATGGCCAGGTGCTGAGCTAGCATAAATCAAGTGTAGCTCCACTGAAGCCCTTTGAACTGTGCGGATTTACATCAGCTAAGGAGCCGTCTCTCCATGGTCCGAAACAGTTACACTTGCTCCTACTTGTACTCCCCTTGGTAAACAAACCAATGCCTTATAGGGAGCGATCAGCACCCATGGAAACCAAGCAGCGAGGTGGTCACAGAGCCATCAGGCAGAGAGGGCTCTGGCTTGTTCCATTGTTAGAGTCCATGGACCACATCTATTAAGGTACCTCCATAGCTAAGACACAGCAAACTGAAGGCTCTGAGGGGCTGAATGGAAGTCCAGTGCCCTGGGTGCATCTGTGTGTATCTGAGTGTTATACGCAGCGCCCAGCACTTGGGCACTAGTTGGAACCAAGGCTCCCATGGGCAGCATTCAGAAGCCACCGTATTTCTAGCTTTCTTCCTTCCACTTAGAGAGGAGTGATGAAGGCCTGTCAGATCAGCCAGTCCGTGACCCTACAGGGCAGGAGCGTTCCCCGCAGCCCCGTTTCTAGTCGCAGGCACTGGGGCTTCCATCCCTTCTCTTGGGAGACTCTTCCAAGGCCAACACCCTATCCCAAGAACCATTTCCTGATACCCAGGCCAAACGCTCCCTGACTCTGCAGGACACCCCCTGCTAGGATATTGGCAGCTCTGCACCTGGGCTGCTGATGTCTGCCTCCACCTTGACCTGCTGGTGGGGGTCTCCCTGTGGCCCCTCTCTCTGCCATGAGTCAGATGACCACCTTGAACCAGGTCCCTTTAATTGCCACTCTCAGCTAGGAGTGAGCCTATCCCATCTGGCTGAAACCTCCACTGACCCCCCAAAGCTCAGACCTTTCTGCCAGGTCCCACCACCCTCTGTACCACTTCCCCAGACATTCACACCTACCAGTCATGGATTCTGGGAGAGACCAGTCTGGGGCAGAAGGAGCCGGGGGTGATGCTAGGGCACTAGTGCATACTCTGTGGTGTACAGTATCTGTGGTGATGGTAAGGTGGGTGCCTGAGCAGATGAGAGGGGATGCACTTTTCCTTTCCTTGCTTTTACAGTTCAGCTTCAGACATGCTGTATGTGCAGCAATCCTCACTGCTCCCAAACAAGTGCTTTGGGGGTGGGGGGTAAGTCTAGTGTTTCAGATGTTTGTGCTCAGAAAGTCTCCTGAACTGATGGCCCTGGAGCCTGATGCCCTGTGTTTAGGCCCAGAATAGGTACCTCATGAGCAGCAGGGCAAAACTTCTCTCCAAGCATCTCACTAACAAGCCTCATCCCTGACGTGCTGGGACCACGCCTAAGGGGTATGACCGGAGTGCATTCTTTGTGGCCCAGGCAATGGTTGGCATCATTGTTCAGATGGCCTGCACAGCAGTTAATTAGCAGCGACTGGTGTGGTGGCTTTTGCAACGTGGACTTTGGCTCAGGGGGATTTGGCTTCAGACAATAGCTCATTTCACATGTGGTCACCACAAAGCTATTTGACCTTTGGCTCCTCCCTGCAGAGGCTGGTCACCAGAGGTGAAGGGTCCTTGTCCCAAGTGCTTTATTAGCTGGAGTTAAAAATAAGCCTCAACTTGCTTCCTTTTCTTGTCTTTTTCTAGCTGTGCAGATCCACATCCTGAAGGCCGACAAAGCTGGCGACTGGTGGAAGTTCACCGTCAACATCATCTCTGTGTACAAACAAGGGACCAACCGGATACGGCGTGGAGACCAGATCCTGTGGATCCGCTCCAAGGACATAGCATGCAAGTGCCCGAAAATCAAGCCCATGAAGAAGTACTTGCTGCTGGGCAATGACGAAGACTCGCCGGACCAGAATGGGATCGTAGCGGACAAGAGCAGCTTGGTGATACAGTGGAGGGACACATGGGCTCGGAGGCTCAGGAAGTTCCAGCAGCGGGAGAAGAAGGGGAAGTGTAAGAAAGCCTAAAGGAAGAGGTGGCAGCGGAGCGCGAGAGAAAGCGAGACTGTGCATGCTGCTTTGTGTAGAACCTGGAGCAGATAGGGATTGGGCTTAGGGATTTTGTGAAGGAACTCACTTTGCAGTTTGTGTGTGTCGGGGGGGCGGGGGGTGGGATGTAGGGGAATCACTTCTGTGGGACTGCCAAGTTTGCACCTCATAGTACAGAAAAAAAAATCACAAACACTCACAAAAAGAAACAATTGTGCCACGAGGCCGGATCGGGGCCTGCACTGCCTCGATTGCCACAGCACCCAGGCTTGTTCAGTTACCAGTTCCCGTGGTCCCCTCGCTTATTTCGCCCCTTTGTGTCTAAGAGATCACAGACGCCAAACTGCCTTAAAACTGCTAACGCCTGCTAGTTCCAAAGCCAAGAAACTAACCAACGGCACTGCTGGAAATTAACTTCCCTACCCCGGAATCACATTTTCTCATCTTAGGTTGAACGAGACAATTATTGTAGGGGAACTAATTAGAAATTGATCACTGAGGACATATCTGAGGATCAATTAACACTGGTTACTTGAATGGTCTTCAGTAAAATATAGTTCTAATAATCAATTGCCTGCTGTACAGTATCTAAGAGACAGGGCTAGATTTTCAAAGTTGAGCGTGCGTGATGGTGCTTGTTTATTAGTACCTGCTTGCACCCACACAACAGCAGGCCTTTTACACTGTATGTGGAGCAGCCGCTAGAAGAAGACACAATCGTCGGTGGGTTACACACATGCACCTAACTTTGAAAGCATGGCCCAGCTATTCCTGTCGGATTCAAATCCAGGTTTTCAAAGGAGAGCTGCATGCTGTTTAGATGCCAGCTGGTTAGCACAAGATATGCACTGAACCACATCACGGTACACATGGATCCACCTCCCAGCTGACAATCCTCAGTCTAGCATTTAATAATCCAGGTCCCATTTGCCAATGGCCAGTCATCGCTGTGTTAAATCCAGAGAGTGGAGGAGACAGGAGGGTAAGATTTGCAGAAGCACCTAAGGGAGGTTGGTGCCCAGGCTTTGCTTGGAGGCTTCTTTCCAAGTCTTTGCTGGCAGTAGCTTCACTTCTGTACCCAACTAGCCCTTCACAATCCTCTGCGCCTTCCCCAACCCTCCCGCCCCGTCCCAGCCTTTAAATGTTACTCAGAAGATGAAGGCCCCACTGGGCAAACTGCTGGGAAGCCCACACAGTCACATTACTTCCTGCCCCTGAGAGTCCCCATGTGTCCCTGAGAACAGCTGGCCGCCTGTCGTCTCATTTCTCATGCCAGTGACGACGAGAGGTGGAGATTTTTGTTCAGCATCAGGTTGAATGTGTGTCTTTTGGGGATTTGTGCTACAGCAGCAGGTAATAATGCAATGCTTCAAACGCAGATTCACCTGTGCTGAGGGGCCAGCATAAAAGACCTGTGTACTACTTCAGCCCCAGTTGATGTAAATGATGCATAGCCCTGCACCAGGAGAAACACTAGCCAAAGTGACTATATGCAAAAGGCTCTACCCATTTAGCCACTGTAGAAACAAAACTTTCCCAAAACAGGACAATAATCTGCCACTATGAATGAGAGAACCTCTGCAGTCCACAGAGGTCAATTCTTCTAGGTAGAGGCTGTATTCAACTCCCTTGGCTTCCTGTAGGCATTGCTGATATTCAGCACCTCACCATTATAACACTCTGCTCAGTGGAGAGATTGGGGCAGATCAGCTGAGACTCGCGTTTGAGGGGCTTAACTCCTGCATGGAGCCTGTGGCACTTCTGCTTTGTTAAAGCCACGGTGCAGATTTTTCTTAGCTTCCACATTAGACTCATAAGGGGAGAAGGAGATTTGCACCCACACACAACTTGTACAAGCAACTGGTTGTAAAACAACAACAAAAAATGGGCGCAACTTGGATGCACAATTCAGACTCAAATCTCTACGATGCCCATGCTACAAAAATCAAAACCTCCCTGATACTTTTCCTGTTAGGAAACTTGGAAACATCCATTTTATGATATTTTCCAGCAGTTTGGCCTGGTTTTATAGCAATTGACAATATTTATATAATGACATAAACTGCTCTAAAGCAAGGCAGCGATGTAAATAGGTGTAAAATGGAGAGGTGCCCACTGAAATGCAGAGCAGGCTTGGGGAGTTGAAATTCAAGGCTGGGATAGGGAAACCGGCTCCTGTGAGCTTGTCTGACCCGTGGTGTGAATTACAAGGCTTAACTAACTAAAGTAAATTTAGTCATTAGGAGAGAAAATATGCAGAACGCTCCTTGGCAATGAGCGTTCAGCAAAACCAAGTATTTGTCCCACATCCCCTTTTACTGACCGTGGGACAGAAAGAAGAAAGGCAACTGGTGTTAAAGGCAAACGATTTTGAAGTCAATGGGACTAGTGCTCCTAAGTCACTTGCATGCTTTTGAAAATCTCACCCTCAGGGGCCTAAAGATGTACTTGAGAGCATAACATTTTGGCCAAACTGATCAAATTGGACTGGGCCAAAGTACAGTCCTTGAGAGCCTGCATTGGCTTGGAGATCTATCTGTGCTTCATGGCACCCGGCTGTTCTGTACGCCCTTGTGGTGTGGGACATTCCTAGGTACAGCACCCCCAGTTGAGTCCCATCACCCTGCCACTACATGCAGTAAAACCTTATCTCCAGCTAAGGAACGTTTGCAAAAAAAATCCCCTGCTATTCTAGGAGACCTCTAGGCAGGCCGCTTTGTAACGCTACGAGGATGCTCTGTTGATAATCCTAAAGCTCATTCAACTGGCTAAAGACGTTTTCTGACTGAGATTTCCAAGGTAGCCTATGGCTGGAGTGAGGAGCCCAACCCCTAGTGAGTTTCAGTGGTAGGTGGGCACCCTTTGGTGCCTTTTAGAACCCCAGCCCCCAAGTTTGCATTTAGTATAACATCAAAGCACAGGTATCCGCACCAGTCTCTGAGGTTTGGCTGGCATGCAGCACATTCCTCCTGCCCTCGCATTTCCCAAATGCACATTGAACTGCAGCAAGGTCACTCGGGGCCGCAGCTTTGCCTTCCAAGCGGACTTGCCGCATTCACCGCAATGGCTAGCTGGAGGATAGCAGACATTTCCATGCTTGGGTTTGTGGAGCTAGCATTATTAACCTGGAGCCCGGCACCTAGGACGGCATTCAAAACAAAAAATTTAACTTTAAAAAGAAAAGCCCCAACCCTCAGACTACTGCCTTTAACATTTTTGGAAGAACCCCCGGAAGAACTCACAGCAAATGTTCACGCCTCCAACAGAGGATATTTATATGCTGAAAAGCTGCAACGGGCCATGGGTACTCCAGACAGTAAAAAGAAAATAAATAAAAAGAAAACCAAGAAGTTTGTATAGTTAATATGAGATCTAAAACAAACTAGCGCTCAGAAATTTTATTAACCAGAAGTGTAATAATGTAGATTTTCTAAACAAACCCCCACCCCTGCCATGCAAGCCTAGTAAGAAATACTGTCTTTTGTGGTTTTGTTTTTTTACTTTTGCGCTTACCAACAAGTCTGAGGGGCTTGTTTGGCTCTGCCCACAGCTAACAAGTATCCCTCTTTAGCTGTGCGTAATACGTTCATACAGAATACTGAGCATGTATAACGTATACAATCTCCGTTACCACTAGGTAAAGCGAAGCAAAACAATCTACTTTTCAGGGGGTGTCTTATGAAGTACGTATTTCCTAGAGGTTACTGGCTTCTCTTTAAGGACAACCCCCCTGGACTTTAGAAGGGCCAGGATTATAGTCTTTGGGTAACAACTTCCATGGGGTTGGCTGCTCCTCAGAAGAATCCTACAGCTCTTCATTTGGAGGTAGCCAATAAGGCAACCCCATATCACAGCCAGCAAGGAATTTATACCCACCACCTAAAAGCAGCCACCGATCCGCTTGATTAGTTCAGCCCTGCTAGCCCAGTGGCTGATGTGAATTAAATGTCACGCTGTACTGCTCCCCCTTGTCAGAACATTCCACTGATGTGAAAAAAACCCTCATCTGAGTCTTACAGGGGAAAGAACCAAAATAATCATCCGGGACAACGAGAGAAAAACCTGGGGGCCCAGGGAGAGGGCGAAGGGCTTTCGGAGAGTTCTGTACCGGCAGTTATCATTAAGGGTCACACACAACGGTGGAACGTTATGGTAACTTGAATAACACAAAAATAAGTAAATAGATCCTGAGGTCCCCTGAGGACGTGTAACGTGGAATTTGTAACAGGGTAAAAGGGCTGCGGTGCCAACCAAGCAATTCTGGAAAGCAGCTGAAATGCCAAAACAATCATCACTCGACAGTAGTATTAAACAAAAGTTGGTTTGTTTGTTTCATTCTGTGTCCCTTTCCCCCTCCCCCCGCACACACCCACCCACCTTTTCTCCTGTTACACAGACCTGGCAGAAAAACCTGTGTTTTTTATCTCTGTTAATATCTTGAATTGTAAATGTTGTTTAGTTATGACCATTACATACTGTTTTGGGCAATGTTTCTTTACAATGCATACTAATATATTATGGTTATTATATATGAATATATTTAATGACGTGAAAAAGTTGTGGATTTTCTTATTTTTTTCCAAGTTGTCTTTTTGTTTTGTTTTGTTAGATGGCTGTAACTGAACCAGATGGAGCTTGTAACTGTTCAGCACCCACTTGGTAGAACTAAAGTCAGAAACCAGTTGAATAAACTCTTGTAAACTGTACTCGTCCTAGGCCAGTCTCTTTAGTGACATCGGGATGAAAGAGGGGCTCTAACGCTGTGGGATACAGGCCTGAACTCGGACAGTGCTGGGCCCCATCAGCTCTTAGCAGAGTTGGGATCAGCCCGGTGGATGCAGGGTGTTCCCTAACACACTGTGCAATCAACACTTTCGGGATGGGTGCCAAGGGAGGAGCGAAAAGCCGAACAGTAAAATAGCAGCCTGGCGCCAGTCCATGCCGGCAGCAAACAGCAGTATTTGGGGATTTAGTGCTGGTGAGAGTTGCCAGGTTTCCGGCTCTTGGTACAAACGCAAGCAGCAGCATAGCTAACCTCCCTCCACTGCCCCACTACCATGCCTCAGCCTCGGCCAGGCCAGTGACTCCAGGGCGCTGCATTAAATGGCCTCTCCTTGAGGATGCCAGCAGTGGTATGAATTATTGCCAGAGGTGGTGGTTTCCATGATGCGGACGCCTGTCCAGTTGGAGCCTGTCTACCCAACGTAGTGCAGGGAGGCTGCTGCGTATCCCATGGATGGGACTGACTAATGGGGTCGGATGGGTTTGAGTGGGCGACTTAGGCTCGTGTGTCCCATTAGCAAGCCCTGAGCCACGCTGCACGACTCTGCTCTGCTTCCAGGCATTCTCAGCCGCATCCAGTTCCATGCACGTGGGAACCGATGGATGATTAAAGAAATCCCTTCCCATGGTGGGGACAGGGCTAGGACTCCTTAGGGCTTTCCCTGCTCCTGGACAAGGTCCTGCTGACACAGCCTGCAGAGCAAGCACCCTGAGAAAGCCAAGCAAAGCCCAGAACCCACGGCCAGGGCCAACCCTGACATGAATAATGTACTCCCTTGCCTTTTTCCCCCTCCACTCATTCCCCCCATCCTCGCACCTCCTCCCCCTCCCTGTTCTCCAGCCGCTCTGCTGGCCCCACAGCGTTTCAGGTTAGGTCTCTGAGGAGGTGGGGTTTAGAACATGCTGGTAAGATCCAGGGCAAACTCAGAAGACATGGAGAAATGCAGCCTGAGGAAAAGGTGTAAGAATGGCAAAGGAACATGGATCCTTCAGGAATCTGGCCCAGGCTCGTTCTGAGAGTGACTTGTGTTGAAAACTACAAATCTCCCTACCAGTTACAATAAAGCTCTCAAGGTGTCAGCCGTTACTGACGCTGCACGACCGTGAGTGTGGCTAGATTTCATACCAGGCAGCTTCTTCAGGAAGAAATGAGCCAAGCATTAAAACATTACGTGACAAGTTAAGCAGAGCAGAGGGTGGTATTTGGAGGGGAGACTTCCAGACAGCCAAATGCTGTGACAGGGAATAATGCGGGCAAAGATCCTGTGAATTGCACAGAGGTCACACTGAGCGACCCAAACCGTCTCTTCTAGCCCTTAATGTCTACGATAATTTATTAGTTCAAAAACATCTTGGAGGTCAGCAATCTCAGAGCTTTATGGCAGAGGCATATGGGTCAAACACGCCGCCACCACCTCCTCTTCGGAAATCTTGCTTGAAGCTTTCAAAAAGTGAAAATAGATTTACCAGGTTTTTCCTGCTTTTAGCTAATGGTCTGTGAAGGCGAAACGGCGGCAGCGCAGAGAAATGGGGGAAATGAGCCTATTCCCAGCTGAACGATGGGTGTACATGCGGCCTTAGCACCTGTCTCGGCCTTTCGTCCCCCGCCCTCAGCACAAATGCCAGAACCTCTCAGTAGTGTCAGTGGCGTTCTCACTTCTCCTCCCTTCAAAAGGCTCTGGGGTAACCCTGGCTGGCCACGGGCTCTGGGATGTGAATGCTGGCCTGACATGCTCAGTGCCTATTGAAATTACCTTTCCTGGAGCAGCAGAAGCAGCTGCTGCATCAGTGGAGCGCTGTGTAAATAAACAATAAGAAAGGTAATTTAACAAAGTGTAACAGCTTTTAAAAGCTCATTTATTCCGACCGTAGGAACTAGACTCCAACAGAAATAAGTGCCGTTCACAGCAGAGTTACTGTGCAGCAGAACATCAGAGAGTTTGCACTTTGCATTTTGGCCCACTCTGGTATTTTATCCTCTTAACAAAGAGAAATTAAAATTGGAAACAGTGAAGAGAGAGAAAAGCATTTTAGACTCCAGAGCACATGTTCATTCTACAGAAAACTATGCAACAATCAAAACACCAGGAACCGCTCAAAGCAGGGGAGCCGTCCACTGGCAAAGCAAGGTAAACACTTCCCATAGAAATCTAGCCAGTACCATTAACGGGTTCCAGGGCTGTTAATGGCTTCACATCATCATCTGAAATCTCTTTTCAGATCCTGATGCACACACAGCTAGTGCAAGCTGCGACTCCAGTCTGCAAGTACAAGCAGTGCAGGATCAGGCGCTGGCAGAAGAAAGGGAATTTTGTCTACTTTGCAATTGGACTCTGCGAGAGCAGTTCGTGGTCCACACTAGCGGGTCACGTCATCCCACCTCCAAGGGTGACTGAGTGACAGATGGACTAATCAGACGAATCCTCTCCCAGCACAAGAGTTGTGTGGCGCCAGCACACCCAGGAACCATGAGAGTGACTCCTCTAGGATTAGCAAATCAACCAAAACGATTAACATACAACATCGCTGATGCACCCTCCCAATAACTGAACAGGTGTATGGTATGTCAGAGCTACCTGCACCCAAAGCTAGCTACAGGTAATGGAAATTCCCTTTACAGCAATGAGAACTTCCAGCAGTCTGTACTCCTAGGCTCTTAACAGCAGCACCAATGAGTCAAATAGGGAAGGGAAAACAAACCTATCAACTTGTCTGCTGGGTTAATAAACGGCAGCTCTGAGAATGCACTGGCAGAAAGCTGCATCAGTGGAGGCATGGACACCCACCCTAGAACGCTTAGTTATGGAGCGGATGGGCCTCCAAGGGACCTGCCTGTAACCTCTTCAATTGTAGTCACCCATCTCGCCATCCTGCCCTGCCGGACTCCTTGTCTAATAGAGAACCAGGGTGGATGAGGGAATATCATTTATTGGACCATCGTCTGTTGGTGAGGGAGAGAGAGACATGCTTTTGAGCCACGCAGAGCTCTTGGCCTAAAGAAGAGCGGTGTGTGGCTCAAAAGCTTGTCTCTCGCTAACGGAAGTTGGTCCAAGATATTCCCTCGCCCACTTTGTCTCTCGAATATCCTGGGACTGACACACCTACAGCTACACTGCTTGTCTAATAGACTTTTCTGACAGGGGACAAAGGATCTCTTCTTGGAGGACGCTTCCATCCAGAAATCCAGGCCTTGGGAGATGCTCAGTCTTCCTATGAAGAAACATTTAGTTGAGCTGAATGTTTTCATCCCTTAATATTTACCTTGAAGGGCTTGACCACACTGAGCCCTGGTCTACACTACGAGTTTAGGTCGAATTTAGCAGCATTGGATCGATTTAACCCTGCACCCGTCCACACAAAGAAGCCATTTTTGTCGACTTAATGGGCTCTTAAAATTGATTTCTGTACTCCTCCCCGAGGAGGGGATTAGCGCTGAAATCGACATCACCGGGTCGAATTTGGGTTAATGTGGATGAAATTTGATGGTATTGGCCTCCGGGAGCTATCCCACAGTGCTCCATTGTGACCGCTTTGGACAGCACTCTCAACTCAGATGCACTGGCCAGGTAGACAGGAAAAGGACCACGCACTTTTGAATTTCATTTCCTGTTTGGCCAGTGTGGCAAGCTCATCAGCAGAGGTGACCATGGAGTCCCAGAATAGTAAAAGAGCTCCAGCATGGACCGAATGGGAGGTACTGGATCTGATCGCTCTACAGGGAGACGAATCCATGCTATCAGAACTCTGTTCCAAAAGATGAAATGCCAAAATATTTGCAAAAATCTCCAAGAGCATGAAGGACAGAGGCTATCACAGGGACCCGCAGCAGTGCTGTGTGAAACTTAAGGAGCTTAGGCAAGCCTACCAAAAAACCCAAGAGGCAACGCCTGCTTGGGGTCAGAGCCCCAGACATGCCGCTTCTATGATGAGCTGCATGCAATTCTAGGGAGTGCCCCTACCACTGGCCCTCCCCTGTACGTGGACTCCTGCAAGGGGGGAGTCTCATGCAACAGGGATGAGGATTTTGGGGACGAGGAAGATGATGAGGTGGAGGTTGAAGATAGCGCACACCAGGCAAGCGGAGAAACCATTCTCCCTGACAGCCAGGAACTGTTTATCACCCTGGATCCAATACCCTCCCAACCTGGGCTCCCGGACCTTGAAGGCAGCTCTGGTGAGTGTACCTTTGTAAATATAATACACGGTTTAAAAGCAAGCATGTTTAATGATTAATTTGCCCTGAAGACTTGGGATGCATTCGTGGCCAGTACAGCTACTGGAAAAGTCTGTTAACGTGTCTGGGGATGGGGCAGAAATCCTCCAGGGACATCTCCATGAAGCTGTCCTGGAGGTACTCCCAAAGCCTTTGCAAAAGGCTTCTGGGGAGGGCAGCCTTATTGTGTCCTCCATGGTAGGCCACAGCAGACCAGTAGCACGCAGTCTGGAATCATTGCATAACAAAGCATGGCAGCGTGTGGTCCCGGTGTTTGCTGGCATTCAAGCAACATCCGTTCTTTCTCTCTCTGTGTTATCCTCAGGAGAGTGATATCATTCATGGTAACCTGGTTTAAATAGAGGAATTTTATTACGGGGACATCAGAGGTGGCCGTTCCTGCTGGGCTGCTTGCCTGTGGCTGAAAAGAAATCATCCCCGCTGTTAGCCATGTGGTGGGGGGAGGGGTGAAGTGATCATCCCAGATAATTGGGGGGCAAGGGGGGGGGGTTAGTTGGGTTTGTGCTGCACGTTAACCTGAAAACATCAGCCCCTCCTTTTAAATGGCCAGTGTCTCTTTTTCAATCTTAATCTCCCTTTTTTTCCTCTCGCAGCTGCAAATGTTTCAACACTGCAACTAGCATCTCCGTCCCAGAGGCTAGCGCAGATACGACGATGAAAAAACCGCACCCGTGATGAAATGTTCTCTGAGCTCATGCTGTCCACCCAAACTGACAGAGCCCGGCACAATGCGTGGAGGCAGACAATGGCAGAGTCCAGGAAAGCACAAAATGACCGCGGGGACAGGAGGGATGTGCGAGAGGACAGATTGCTGGAGCAACAGGAGAGGTGGCGGCAACGTGATGAGAGGAGGCAGTATGCAATGCTGAGGCTACTGGAGGATCAAACTGATCTGCTCTGGCGTATGGTTGAGGTGCAGGAAAGGGACAGACTGCCGCTGCAGCCCCTGTCTAACCAACCGGCCTCCTCCCCAAGTTCCATAGCTTCCTCGCCCAGACGCCAAGAACGCGGAATGGGGGCGGCTCCGGGCACCCACTCACTCCACCCCAGAGGACTGCCCAAGCAACAGAAGGCTGGCATTCAATAAGTTTTGAAGTGCAGCATGCCCTTGTCCTTCCCTCCTCCCCTCATCCACCACCCCTCCCGGGCTACCTTGGCAGTTATCCCCCTATTTGTGTGACGAATTAATAAAGAATGCATGAATTTGAAACAATGACGACTTTATTGCCTCTGCAAGTGGTGATCGAAGGGGAGAGGGGAGGGCGGTTGGCTTACAGGGAAGTAGAGTGAACCAAGGCGGCAGGTTTTCATCAAGGAGAAACAGACGGAACTCACACCGTAGCCTGGCCAGCCATGAAACTGGTTTTCAAAGCTTCTCTGATGCGCAGCGCGCCCTGCTGTGCTCTTCTAACCGCCCTGGTGTCTGGCTGCGTGTCATCAGTGGCCAGGCGATTTGCCTCAACTTCCCACCCCGCCATAAATGTCTCCCCCTTACTGTCACAGATATTATGGAACTCACAGCAAGCCGTAATAACAGTGAGAATATTGGTTTCACTGAGGTCTAACCGAGTCAGTGAACTGTGCTAGCGTGCTTTTAAACGTCCAAATGCACATTCTGCCACCCTTCTGCACTTGCTCAGCCTGTAGTTGAACTGCTCCTGACTACAGTCCAGGCTGCCTGTGTATGGCTTCATGAGCCATGGCATTAAGGGGTAGGCTGGGTCCCCAAGGATAACTATAGGCATTTCAACATCCCCAACGGTTATTTTCTGGTCTGGAAAGTAAGTCCTTTGCTGCAATTGTTCATATAGACTAGAGTTCCTGAAGACGCGAGCGTCATGAACCTTTCCCGGCCATCCCACATTGATGTTGGTGAAAAGTCCCTTGTGATCCACCAGTGCTTGCAGCACCATTGAAAAGTATCCCTTGTGGTTTATGTACTGGCTGCCTTGGTGGTCCGGTCCCAAGATAGGGATATGCGTTCCATCTATTGCCCCACCACAGTTAGGGAAAGCCATTGCAGCAAAGCCATCCACTATGACCTGCATGTTTCCTAGAGTCACTACCCTTGATAGCAGCAGCTCAGTGATTGCGTTGGCTACTTGGATCACAGCAGCCCCCACAGTAGATTTGCCCACTCCAAAATTGATTCCCGACTGACCAGTAGCTGTCTGGCGTTGCAAGCTTTCACAGGGCTATCGCCACTCGTTTGTGAACTGTGAGGGCTGCTCTCATCTTGGTATTCTTGAGCTTCAGGGCAGGGGAAAGCAAGTCACAAAGTTCCATGAAGTGCCCTTACACATCCAAAAGTTTTGCAGCCACTGGGAATCATCGCAGACCTGCAACACTATGCGGTCCCACCAGTCTGTGCTTGTTTCTCAGGCCCAGAATCAGCGTTCCACAGCATGAGCCTGCCCCATTGCCACCAGGATGTCCAAATTACCGGGGCCCGTGCTTTGAGAGAAGTCTGTGTCCCTGTCCTCATCACTCTCGTCACCGCGCTGCCGTCGCCTCCTCGCCTGCTTTTGCAGGTTCTGGTTCTGCATATACTGCATGATAATGCGCGAGGTGTTTACAATGCTCATAACTGCCGCAGTGATCTGAGCGGGCTCCATGCTTGCCGTGGTATGGCGTCTGCAGGAGAGCAGGGTTGCAGGGGAAGCGGTGGTTGGATGACCAGTTTTGTAGACCTACTGCACCGTCTGCTACCAGGACACATCAGCTGAGTGGGCTGCACGCTTGCCATGGTATGGCGAGACAAGAGCAGCCGAGCAGAGCTGCAGCGGAAGCGGCCCTGTGAGACCACCAGGAGAGCAGAGTGCCAATGGAAGCGGTGGATGACGACGGTCATATAGAGGACCTGCGAGGTGGATTCGTAGCATCAGGAAAGCAGAGTGGCAGTGGAAGTGGTGGATGACGATGACAATGGTTAGCAGTCCTACTGTACTGTCTGCTGAAAGCAGTATGGCGCCCGCACAGAAAAAAGGCGCGAAACGATTGTCTGCCGTTGCTGTAACGGAGGGAGGGGCGACTGGCGACATGTACCCCAAACCACCTGCGACAATGTTTTTGCCCCATCAGGCATTGAGAGCTTAACCCAGATTTCCAATGGGCGGTGGAGATTGCTGGAACTGTGGGATAGCTACCCACAGTGCAACGCTCCGAAAGTCAACGCTAGCCTCGGTAGCGTGGACACACTCCGCCGACTCCGCCCTTAGACATACAATGTGCTTAGTGCATTAGTGTGGGGACACACACAATCGACTGTATAAAATCGCCTTCTAAAAAATCGCCTTCTATAAATTTGACCTAATTTCATAGTGTAGACATACCATGAGTGAGCACAGGGCACTTTGCTTATCACATTTCAGGCTGGTACAGAAGGAAAGGAGAACTCTCTACCTCTGCAAACCTGGTGAGATCCCTGGGGATTGAGGTTTTATTGGCCAGGATGCATGTGGAACAGCTGACTTGGTCTGCCCGGATGTTGAGTTTCCTAGCGACGAGAGGCCAGGGATTTGGTTCCCTTTCAGGTTGAGTAAGCTTGAGCAGGGTTATGCACTGTATTAATTCATACCAGGGTGGGCTCTTTTACTCTCAGATTTTTAAGGCCAGAAGTGTCCATCGTGATAATCTAATCTGGCCTCCTGCATAGCAGGCCTAAAATCCCCACCTAATAATTTCTGCATCAAGCCCATAACTTCCGGGTGAGCTAGACCACCTCTTTTAGAAAGCTATCCAGCCTTGATTTAAAGACTTCAGGTGATGGAGAATCCACCACATCTCTAGGTAAATTGTTCCAATGGTTACTTACCCTTGCTATTAAAAAGTCCCTTATTTCTAGTTGAGTGTATTTAAAACCAAATTAATAAGCATGTTGAACTGCACTGGTTTCCCCTTTGCTGCTAGGGGACATTCAAGGCATTGGTTTCCAACTCTAAGGTCCTAGCTATAGTTTCGGTCCTGGCTTTGTTACAGGTGACCTCTCTGTCTATGCACCACTAAGCTAAGCTGCTTTGGCTCATCCTCCCCTAAAATGCATTCCTGGGAGATTGGAGACAGAGGGTACCCAGCTGTGAGATAAGCTCCCATCAGCCACCAGGCCCACTGCAGTTGGGGAGTCTCAACATGAACGCATAATGCAAGGCATCTCTCTCTGATCAAGCATGACTCTGATTATATGGACCTTTGCTGGGGATGGTGGTGGTTGGCTTATGATGGGCTGGCATGGCTCTGTACAGGGAGTGAGGGTGTCCTTGGTGTCTACTCTAGGCAATTTAAACCTGTTGCTTGATTTTAATTTGTGTCACGTGCCCAGATGCCACAGCAACCAGCTCATAAAATTCATTAAATAGAATAAATCGAAAATGCTCTGAACTCAGACTGATTGCACTTCACACTCTTCAGTTCCATTCGCTTGTAGACAATGAAACCAGTCTGTTTATTTTAGCCTTCCCTTCCAAAGAGCAGTAAAACAGAAAAGGTTTCCATATACACCATGAAAGCCCTGCCAAATCCACTTCTCTCTTTTTTAATAAAACTCCTCACCCACATGCCGTGTTTAATGTTACTTAAAAGGCAAATCTAGGGACCTCTTTGTTAAATATTTCTACAATAAGACTCACTGGTTCTCCTCCTTCCTTATGCCCCAGAAATTTTGTCCCCCAAGAATACAACAAATCAGAGAGCGCTGTTTAAAAAGCCCCTATAGAATGGACCCAGAATATTGCACAGAACAGTAGCACAATTTATTCTGATCAGTGTATCCAGGGATTTCAAATAAAACCTGAATTCCCCCCCGTAAATGGCAGTTTTAATTAAAAGCCAGGTTCTTCAGGTTCCTTAACACAGAAACTGCTCGAATGCAGATTTTAAACACAGCAGCAGGAACCACAATTATTCGTTTTCAGCTGGAGTGGCTGGCTTTAAAAGCTCCATTTGCACTGGAAAAAAGTCAAGCAATAAGCTCACTGAGAACTTCCTGCAAAACATGCAGTGGTTAAACGGCCTGCCGCTTTCTCCTCCAGCTGTTTGGATACAGAGCTCCTTTCCAAGTGACAATGAGCAGATAGGCATGACCCCTAGGCCTAAACAATTCTGACTTAATTGACTCTTCAGATCTTTTAAGAAGAGCCTTTCCCAGCAATGCAGGATGGAGGTGCACTGAGTCCTTGGGTTCTACTGCACAGAAGACAAGGTATTTGTCACTCCCTAGTACATGGCTGTGTTTATCCCACTTCCCTTGGTCATCGCCAGGTTAAAACTCACTTAATGGTTTGTTCACCTGAACTATTCCTGTGTACCTGCCTCCCATATCATTGGCTACCCAGACACTGAAACATCAACAAGGAGTGCCGTAGCTCAGGCTGTGAAGAGCCAGTTGGAAAACAGATTTTCTGCCCCATGAAAAAAAACAGAGTTTGAAATTTTTTTCATCCCAAACCAAAATTCTGAAAACATTCATTTTGGATCAATCAAAACTTATTTTGATTTTGACCTTTTTTTATTTTATTTTCTATCAAACAAAGAAAATTTGGAATGAAGAGTCATTTTGAAATAACTCTTCTAGATCCATCCAGCTTCCAGAGTTACCTGATCACCATGAAGACCACCATCACAATGAGCACCATAGTTTCAATATATGCTCCGGTGTGACTGGCTCATGGAGCCTGAACTCTTAGGTCTGGGTTGAGGCACAGTGGCAGAAGATGCTGTTGCAGAAGCTTAACAACAACAATACCTAGTTCTTCTAGAGTGATTTGTATCCATAGATTTCAAAGTGCTTTACAAAGGAGAGCAGTGTCATTATCCCCATTTTACAGATGGGGAAACTGAGGCATGGAGTGATTAAAATGACTTGTGCAAGGTCATGCAGCAGGCCAGTGGCAGGGCTGGGACTAGGACCCAGGTCTCTTGAATCTCAGCTCTACACACCAGGTTTGCACTGCTACTACCCACTGCACTGGGTTTGGGAGAGGTAGGGTTTTGATTGCTCGTGCCAAGAATTAAATGCATATTTATAATTGCACATATTCCACTTTTAAGAATTAACACATGTGAGCACCAGCTTGGGGCTGAAAAAAAAACATTAAAAAGTACAAAAGAGACATTTCAAATGAAACTGGAAGTCTCTGGAATCAGTTTCTTTCTCTCCTCAATATCAATCTCTAGGAAACAAACAAAAGACCTTTAAAATATTAAGACATTATTGGAAACAATAAAAAACATGCCAATAAAAAGCAGCATGTAAATGGATCAACTTTTATTCAGTGTTATTATTGCTCTATCAGTTCTGACAATTAAGTTGGCACATAACAAAATAATGATTTTTGGGACAGCAATGAGCATTAAATACTTTTTTCATTTTTTTTTAATACTCATTTTCCTTTGCAGTTTTAACAGTTATGAAAAATTATAAAAGAAAGCTGTGCAGATCTCTGATCTTGAGACTAGTCTATTCTCTGTATCAGGACTTCTGAAGTTAGTCAGTTGGGGTAATTACCCTGGAGTACAGTTAGCAGAAAGACACTTTTCCCCCTTAGGAGCACACGTTGGGCAGTTGGGCTTTCCACTGTTCTACACCCAGTTGTGTTAAATGTTGGAAAGACCCACTGCTGTTTGCATTTCTCTCTGTGCAAAACACCACCAGTAATTCTCTCACAACAGCCAAAGATTGTCTCATACTTACTTATGTTTCTAAGGTACATCTGAGTCCCTATATTCCATTCTACCCTCACCAGGCTTTTCATTCTCAAGCTGTGCCTGCTCTCTGACCCTCCAACTTCATTGAATTTTAGTATAAATCAGTTCCTTATAACTTTATAAGATGCAAAATCCTGGTTCCAAAGATCATCATTTAGCAAGCGAGGGGGAAGTCCACACATATACCACACAAGCTACGTAGGAGCAGCATACAGTATATTAAACCCTCAGGATGACTGATCTCTCAACAGAAGGGGCAGATTGCTTGCTTAGAGTCAGTTGCACTGAAGGGTAAATCACTTAAAAGATGCAGCTACTCCAGTTGTGTCCCTCTGAAGTACAAAACCAAGGAAGGGAGAGAGTCCTTTTGAAGTTCAAATGCTCCAAACTAGCCACAGCCCTCTGACTGTGCATTGCACCAGAACGTTGTCATTCTAATACTGAGTTTACTTAAGACACAAAACGTGTTTGCAATGAAGTTATTCGCATCTTCCGAAGTTGGCCAGCTCTGCTGCTGCTAAGTGGCATCTCTGGTGGTCCCCGCATTTATGTTAGTGTGTTGGCCAGACGGCAACCACAGCTATCGCAATCAGCAACAACACAATCACCACCAACATTCCTGAAACAGAAAGCAAAATTAAGTTACCGTCTTCGTCTTATCTGAAGGATTTTTTTCGAAAAAGGAAACTTACTTTTTGAGTCCCCTTACATCACCCTAAACAATAACGTAGGGTAGAAACTCGGCTACCCAAAGTTTTCAATTCTAACTAAAACCAGAACCTTACATGTTAATATATGTATAGAAATCAGACTACAAAAATCATTTATGAAAGGGTAGTTTGCTTAAAGCTATCAGAACTGACACTGTATATTTGGTCTCTGGTTCTGTCTTCCCAAGAATAATTCAACTATTCTACAGGTGAATGATTAAAAAAGTCACCACACAACTTCAGCCCCTGTCCTGAAGAGACTTGTACACCAGGTTATCACGACACACTCCAAGCAGTCCCATTAAGTTAGTTGAAAACATGCAGGATTGGTGAAGTTTAGTAGAATTTACGGAATCATAAATTAGTTCTCTCTCTCTAAGACAGGTGAGTGCTAAAATTTAATAGGAAGATTGCTGCCGGGACGTAAATAGTTTGACTACTACAAGGCAAAGTTATTTGCAAAGCAAAAAACCACAACAAACTTGTGCAAAACAAATCTGACTTAGGAAAATGAATGGCGGTGAACATTTTAAAAAAGAATTTGAGAGAGCAAACCTGCTGTGTGCAATATGCTGTACATTACTGGGTTTACAAAATGTTATGACAATTTACTAGCTCAGGTACAAACCTCACTCTTAGCAGGAGGAGCAGGAGGAGAGGGACAAAACTATTCACATATTAAAAAGAAAAAGACTGCTCTAAGAAAATGACAGACTAGAATTTTGCAAGCCCTCTGCATTTGAGTCTCACAAAGCTCTCTCTCATTCACAATACAGACTGACTGAAAGCCGGAGATAAAAGGACAGTGGTTTTCCCAGACCATGTTTTGTGATATCTTGCTAGATGAAGCTAACTCTGCTGCAGTACTCTCTAACCTCCAAAACATAAGGGAGATAACCTGCCCCTCTTAGCTGAAATACAAGTTTTACATCTTGCAAATGGAGTGCATCATTGCAAATTTTGGTAATAAACCCTTCTCTTTCCTAAACAATGACAAGTCCCCTAGCATTAGAACACCTGGCAAAACCTCCTGGATAGCTTCACAATGTCCTATGCATTTCACTCAACAGAACACCACACACCGGCTTCCCCTCAGATTAAACCATCTTTGAATTATTAAACAGACTTTTTTTTTTTTTTTTTTTAAAACATCCGCACTAAAGTATCCCCTTTAGAGTCGGGCGAACCATATTAGGGCTCAAAGAGTGGAAAAAATGTCCCTTCCATTTGGTCTGCTAACAGATGACTATTACTCAACCACTTACAATATTTACAAGTCCAGCTCATAGCAATTAAAAAGGATGTATTAAAATAAACTTCTTTTTCCAAAGTGGAAAGGATATTAGACATGGCTCTTCATAAATAGTGTCATGTTTTCTGTGCAGAAACAGCTTCTATGCCAGTGGGCCATATTTTTTTCCAGTGAAATGTGGTTACCACCAACTTTACTTTTTATCTGAATTTAGAACTAGTACCACGTGCCCAGTCTGACCCGGTCAATATCTCACAGCACTAGACATGGATTTGGCTCTTCCTAATAAAGTTGTTTGTTAAATTAACACACCATAGAAGCCAATATTAGCATGCTTCCCCAGTGATAAACAAGTTGACTATTGTAGAGAGTCAAACATGTTTAATTTGGCCTAATACTTGTTCTTGGCCATCAGCTCTTATTCTAATTGGGAAACTCTTGGAATAATCATAAATCTCAGGGTAGATAACACATTCT
The DNA here is from genome assembly GCF_965152275.1 of Natator depressus. Classification (NCBI taxonomy): domain Eukaryota; kingdom Metazoa; phylum Chordata; order Testudines; family Cheloniidae; genus Natator; species Natator depressus. The sequence continues at coordinate 22,600,134 of NC_134247.1, read as the reverse complement.
TTAAAGAGCTGTTGGTGCTGCATGGGAAACCATTCTGACCGAGAATTTCAAAGGAGCCTATGGGTGTTAGGCCCCAAAACACCCACTGATGTTCAAAGGGGGTTTAAACCTAACTTCCTTGAGCACCTCTCCCCATCGTGTTCGTTTACACAGCAACCAATGACCATGTGATGGAGCACTGCCATTTCACGGGGGAATAAGCCACAGGGCCAGAGGAGTTTTTAGTTAACGATCCTGTTACCGTACACACACCCCTGGTACTGACTACCACAGAAGAGAAAAATGAAAGCAAGCGATCCGTGCAGAGTAACTCACACACAACCCTTCCCAACAATTTCTACACAGCGTCTGCTAATTTTTAAGTGGAATTGGTCCATGAAATTTACTGGCCATTCCCCATCCCTCCCCAAACGACCTGTGATAAGAACTGATAGCGCCGCTGGTCACATACAGCACGGTGAGACAAAAATGGCTGAAATGCCGGCAGAGTACTCAGGCAACACATGACTCTACCTCTTCTGCACATGACACTTAAGCCCTCCCAGCTCTCCCAACACTAGCCAACACCAGCATTTGGAGGAAGAGCAGCTGTCGAGAGCTAAACCCAGACAACACTAAGGAGAAGCCAGTAGGAAGAGAGAAGTGATTCACAGATCCTCCCTCCCTGATCAAGAGCATCTGCCTTCAAACTATAAGCTGATCCACAGCGTTGGGGTCCTCTGGGTCTTCTCAACGCTACTGGATACTCCAAAGATCCAGGATGGCAAACTGCAACACTGCCCCAGCCACCTGGCTCACGACTGCCCTGGTGAACTATCCATTTGTGACCTTCAGCCTTGATTATTGCAACTCACATCAAATACTGGAGCCACATGCCCCGAAAAAAGCTCCAGAAGAATAAAACATTCCAGCCTGTCAATTTAACTGCACAGGTTGTACCTGACACATCACCCTGGTGCTCTGCCCTATGCACGGCTGCCCATTTAATAGAGAACCTTGCTATAGTCAAAGCCCTCCCACAGCGTTAGCTCTAACTACCTAAGAGATCAGCTCTCCCTCCATAACCATCATCTCCCATGACAGCAGTGCATCACGGAAGCCATGAGCCTGTCAACAAACCAAGTCTCATAAGGGCAGGAGACAGACATAAGCGGGAGCTGGACTTAACCCATGGAATTCATCTGTGGAAGGTGAAGAGAGAAGCCCTGGGCCTCACTGTGTACAGAACTAAACACAAAACTCTTCTCTTCTACTTGTCTTTCCCTCAGTAACTTCCTCTCCCCGACAAACACCTCTTCCCCCGCCCCCAACAATACAGGGGTGATTCTCAGCTAACATTCAGCAAGCTGAGTCCACTGGAGCTATGCAGACTTGCACCAGGTAAGACTCTGGCCTGTAATCAGGGAACTTGCTCCCCAAGAAGGAAGAGAGAGATTGATGGTTGTTTGCGATTCTGGAGAGGCACTGAGGACTTGTCTACACTGTGGATTAGTCCGCACTACAGGAGTGTAAAATCTAGTGTGCACTAGGGTGTCGTGCACTAACTGTACCCTGCTGGCACACATTCCAAGTTCCCTAGTGCATGTTAATGTAGATATTCCAGTGATGGATGCTAAACATGAGCACAGATATAGGTAGAGAGAGATACTTGTTTTTCCTCTGTTAAAGAATGGTGCATTTAACCAAACCAATTAACCTGGAAACTTGTACTTTGACCATTAACTTTCAAAGGCATCAGATGAAATTTAGAATATGATACATTTTAACCATGTTTGAACTCCGTCTCCATTTTTAAAATGTACTGTACATTTTGGGGTGTTTCTCTCTGACGGCATGGTTAGGAGTGAACGATGCTGCTGGAATTGGGAGAAATAAGGCATGTGATTATAGTGACACACTTTGCCTGTCCAATATGTTTTTGCGCTGTCGGAAAAAGTTTTAGAGGGTCAAAATCCTCAGTGCAGTTTTGATGTAACTGAATTCAGAGATTTTAGCGATTAAGAGACAACTGAGATTGGTTTCTTGCAAAATACTCTACAGGTATGAATTAGTAATGATACAAACTAAAATTAATTGGGCATAACTATTCTGTGATAACTCCCAAGTAAATGTGTTTATCAACAGAATTATTATACAGCAGGATTTCAGGAAAACAGAGGATTAATCAAAATGTTGCCAACATGCAATAGGAGCATGACCAGGAGATTTAAAAGAAAGTGAAATACAATAGCAGCAGAGCATGGTGAAAAATAAAAAAACTAAGTTTTGCGCCTTGAAGGAAACTGGTATACATAAAGTTAGGAGTTTTGTTTGGAAACACTAAAGTAAGCAGCAGATGACCATGTGCTTCATCAACAAATACTTTTAAGCCTATATGGAGTAGACGATTACAAGGCTATGGATTTATAAAGTTGTTTTGTGCCCACTAAATTGCAAAATGTGTGACATGCTTTCATAAATAATCTCATTGACACGATTTGACAGTAATTATGCACTCTAGATTCTCTGCGTGTTGGGCTTTTCTTGCTTCAGTACTGTGAAGTGTAAACATCCCATCACTAAGGAACATCTCAAAGAAAGTTCACATGGAACAAACTCAGTGATGAGGTAAGCAGGACTTACAGAGAATGGAAGAAACAACAGATGCATGTGTGACTAGTATGAGAAATGCTGATGCAGACCTTCGTTTAACAAGCTTACAAAGAGGAGAAGGTGAGAAATGCAAGTTATAATCTGCATATAATCAATGGAACAAATCAGCAAACATGAACCACTGGACAATGGCCAGCTATTTTGTAGTTCCTTAGTCTGATGAATTTAGAATATGGATGCTGCTGAAGGTTAGCCAATCTTGGAGATGTAGGGAATCCAGAATGCTCTCTCTCAACATGCGCTCTGTCTAAATCTCACAGCCATTAGCGAGGGGAAATGCTACGCTACAAGACTAAGCTTTTGAATTTCCACCAAAACAGGAGCTCCAGTTGTATTTCGGACAGCACACAAACTGGATCCACCAGGATGCTCACCCATCCAAGAGGGGCAAGGATGAATTGAATACTACATGTGCTGAATATCAGGGGAGCGAGCGGGTTCACAGATACTAACAGACCATAACCTGTGGGCTGTGAGCTGATAACTCTTTGCTAGCATGCCAGGCACAGCTACAGAAAACATCAGTCTGTCCTTCCTTCACTAGTGACTGAACCACGGGGTCCTTCTCCCCACCCTTTACTACTCCACCTAGGGAGTGAAGATCCCCTTCACCCTTGGGAAACATACCCACTTCCCGCGCACAACCCCAGAGCAGGTGAAGGTTCGCTCAGGAACCCCTCACTTCCCAGCCTCCAGGCGAGGGGAGTGCATCATCCTGGCAATGGCACCCCGGCTCCTGGGAGAGCAGACTGCGGAGCAGGAGTCAAAACTAATGACAAGTTGGGAGACCCCTCTGCACCTCAGCCTCTCTTTTCATGAGGCAGCCTCATGCCCCATGGAAGCCCTTCACCTGGAGTGCACTGCACCCTGGGGCATCTCAGAAACAGAGTTTGAGACAGTGGCAGCAGGAGTGTTTCGGTCCCACTACAGAAGGTCAGGGGAAGAACAAGCATAGCTTGCTGCCACTTTGTAGAGACAGGGAAAGCCCCATGAAGACTAAAGTTCTTTCTGTGGTAGGAGAGGCAAGGAGGAGGGCAGTTATGTCACTGTCCTGCCTTCCTCCCTCCTTCCTCCCCCCCCCCCCAAAAGACTTCTGCAGGGAGCACTTGCGTCAGTTGGTAGATGCTATGAAGATAGTAAGTAAGTGGGGGTTTGGGAAACTGGAGGCAACTGTGATTCATTCTGGTATGGTTTATGATTAGGATAATCTTGCACTGATACACTGTCTTTAACCTAACACACTTAGAGAGATATAGAACCAATACATAGGAATCACTTCATCCACCACTGAAATGCAGCCACCTCTGGGATGAAACTAGGCAACTGTTAACAGCACACACACAAGCACCACAAAAAGCATCTGCAAGGAGGCTAATATCTGTTCCATCTGAAATTGTAGGAGGAATTTCAAGAAGGAATGAGATGGGATTTAGCAGGACATTTTAACACGCTACTTGTACGTAGAGCTGACTGAAATGAAAAATTTTTGATAATTGTTTCAATAATGGGTGTATAAAAATTTCAAAATATTTTTAAAAACTGAAAGAAGCCATATTAAATTGGGTCCTTTTTGAACCCTTTAATATGGAAACAATTTCAATGTGTTTTTGTGAAAATAGTTTTTTGGACCAGCTCTACCCCACTGATAACTATGATCAGATATTAACAAGCAGCAGTCAGGGCTGTCCATCTTTTTCAGAGGAGCAAACCCTTAGCAGTACAGAGCCACCTACTGATCCAGTACCAATGCCAAAGGGTGAAAGACACTGAGTGAAACCTCAACACCTCCTCTGAAGAGTCCCATTCTACGATACACTTTGGTTAGCTTGTGAGAGCTCATGTCCTGAGCTGAAAAGTGGACCAGGCTGCAGGGCCTGTTTGTACATGTAACTTTACAACATCCACGCAAGAGTTTCAAGTATGCTGGAAAGATGGGTAAAGAAATACCGGCTAGAGAGCAGAATGAGACCATACAATTATTTTCCCCATTTATAACCTAATCAGGATTTAGCGCTACCCTCCCCCTACAGAGCAGTTTGTCTTATTCAGTAAATGACATTGTAATCTGTCTTAAAAATGATAATGAACCACATTAGTTTCACCGGCAAATGCCTACTGCCAGCCAAAGCCAAGAATCACTCGTCAAGAATCTCCGTTACTCCTGCTGCCTTTTGGAATGGAAGTTATGGGAGCGCCTGAGGCCAAATGTTCACCATTTCTTTAGAGTACTTCTAATTCTTAATAGTAATAATGGTCTGAACTTAGTAGAAGTTTCTGCACAAGAGCACAACTTGATGAAGAGACAGCTCTTCACATCGGACATATAAAACGCACCCAATTGTTGCTTGTCAAGTCAATGTTTAATGCCCATTTTCTGGCATGCCAATATTTACTGTGAAATATCCACTTATTGTGCTGAATATAGCTCCTGGGAAGTTGAGCGTGTTTAGAGTCTGGCAGCAATTCAAGAGCCTTTGAAAAGGCATTCAGGAACTCTGTCATAAATATGTCTTGTTTTGACAACTCCCTCTTGAATAAATGTCAAAAATTTTCTGGTCTGCTTCTATCAGACTATTGATTTACCATTAAAAGTCACTCCATACCTGCTGTATACCGACTACTTACATTTAATATGGTACCAATTAGGACATACAATAATAAGCTTCTAAAAGGGGACATATAGCGTTACTGGCTACATGCAAAAGTTTCAACAATCTGAGGAATATGCTGGACAGACAGTGTGGAAAACATAACATTACATTAAGGATATTTCTCTTCAGTGTATCATTTGCAAGCAAGAAGCAATTCATTTCATTTCTATAATGAAAAGGCATTTGCTTTGTAGCTGAAAAGCTTTTCTTGTTCACCCTGCATGCAAGCCCCACAACTCACTCTGAGTCTAGATCCAGAGGAGGGATGTCTTTGGGACCCTGACTACAATATAGGCAACAGCAATGGAAGCTTCCCCACAATGAAGCCATCAATCTGTCTCAGCTAAATGGGAGTGAATATTGGTATAAAAAACTGCAAGACCCCCAGTTCATTTCACATAGCTACCTTATGGCAGTGGGATAAGTCACTACCAAGCTGCTTCAGATACAAACAAGTGACGGCAGTCGGAATGCCTTGGCATATCTGACCCAGTCCTCTGAGCCACCTACTACCTTATCAGTTTGACATTCTTGAAGTTAGGAGCTGGTGCTGACACATCTGCAGACACTAGAAGGAGTGGATAAGTTACTCTTGAATGGCTCTGCCCCTGGCTTTCTTAGAGGTCCCAGGGCATAGTGTTGGATAACTGTCCTCCAGCCCAGGCAGCTCTCATGCATTTTCAGTGCACGGTTCCATTCTGTCACCATTCTTGCTCAACACATCCATGGGGCCGTCAGGAGAGCTAATGAGGGAACAGGTTTTATAGTGTCTACAGTACAAAGATGGCGCCCAGCTCCATCTCTCCATCTCACCCCACCCATTATGTGCAGCTGAGAGAATTACCCACTGCCAAACAGAGAATGGGGTTTAGCTGGCTGAGCCACAGCTCAGGTAAGAATGCCATAAGGTTCACAGGCAAGCAGAAACAAGACGACATGAAAGAAGAATATAGAGAGGGCAGAATGTTTGCTGCTTGTTTCTCAGGCTTGCAACTTGAGGGTCATCTTAGATCACAGCTGATTCTGTACCTCCAGGTACGAGGACCTCCCAAGAACAACTTTTACCAATTGAGCTCAGCACAAAGGTTGCACCCTCTCCTTTAGGATGGAGGCTTCCCAAGGCCTTTACCACTTGAGACTGGATTGTTGTAATGTGCTTTAAATGGGGCTGCACCTTAAGGCTGGCTAGAAGCTGCAGCTAGCGCAGATTGCAGCTACTGGCGTATTAAAGCGTTTCACTCAAGAGAACACACTACACTGGTGCTCTGTGCAACTGATTTCCGGTGAAATTTAAAGGACTAATTTTGACCTATGCAAACCCAAAGGGCTTGGGCCCTAAAAGTTCTGAAACACTTTCTCCAGCCCCCAAGGTGATACCATGGCCCCTGCAAATATCTGACGCTCTTGATCTCACCATGCCTGATTTTCAACCATGGAATTTGCCACTCCCCCTTGGTTTGGCAAATCCAGGTTTGGTGCTGAGAGGCTCATCTGTTTTTTTAGGAGAAAGATGGTGAGACAGGGACCAGGGGGCACTGGATGCAGCTGAGAGGGGATAAGGGAGGGAGAGTGAGAACTCTACTGTGAAAGTCCTTTTATGGTCATTTTAACCTGCTGAGTTCTGAAGCATATTCATAACCCGTGTTCTGCACACAGAGCACTGATGGCACCTTTAGAATCAGGGAGAAATAAATAAAAGCATATGGCAAGGATAGGCTCTCCCCCTCCTACAGATGGCTCATGTCCACCACTTTGCATTTGAATGCACAGTCTGGGGGTACTAAAGAATCATACCGCTGCTGTGACCAGGAATGCTTTTTCGTTCTTCTCCACACCACAGCAGCTGTGGGAAACATCTCTTTCGGATATGAACTTGACTAAGCAATCCATGCCTTTGTCACTTGGAGTGGTGTGATGAACTCTGCAAGGGTTAAAAGCCAGCTGGAAACTGAACTTGATGCCAAATTGGACCACCCATTTTGTAAGCTGTGTGGGTTTTGGTTTGATTTTTTTGTACATCAAGAACACAGGAAACTAGGGTTCAGTGCTGTGCACTAGCTGCCTGCTGGTTTTCTGGATGGAATTTCAGGTGCTTAGTTCAACCTAAAAAGCCCTAGATGGTTTAGGACCTGCCTACATAAGAGGTAATTCTCCACTGGTTCCACAGTTGTGGTTAACATGGGTACTCATGGAGGGGACTCCAGCTCAACAGAGTATTCCCCATGAGAAGCCCTCAGCTGTGGAACTATCTTATGCCCTTGACTCAAAGTAGCCCAGGTGTGCAGACCTTTGGGGATCCCTGCAAGGCTCTTTTTTGCTTTTGTGGTGATCATTTATGGAGGAGGTGGTTTGGTGGAGAGAACCTTGCCAATTGCGAGTGGAGCCTTGTTTGAGGTTTTCTGATGTTTTGCTGCTGGTTTAGGTGTATTATTATTCTCAATTACATCAAAAGTACCTAGAAGAGTAGATTGGTGCCTCTTTTGTGTCATTATGCAGTGAAGTAAAAACAATAAAAATATCACATAATGACTTTAAAGAGGCTGGTGTAGTATTACATTATCTGGATATAATGCGACCCATGCCAAGAAAATTATCTCTCTACAGAACTGTGTACCCAGAGTTTAGGAATAAGTCCTCATATCTATCACAAATGACATGGAGTGCTAACTTATAAACACAGTATTTGCTTTACGGAGGGGAAAGCAGGGAAGAGGAATTTTCAAGGAGAGACTTTAGCGTCACTGCTGCCTTCTTTGTGAACTTCTTTTTAATGTCCCAGTTTAAGGAAAAATACCTTACCTGATTTTTAATTAAGTTAATTTTTCAGTGTTGCCAGGTATATGGCAAACAAATCTGTTAAAAACCCTTTATCTTCAAGACATCAGAGAACCAACTTGGAAGGCTATGAATTCAATTTATACACCAAAGTCAATAGTTTTATATGGCAAACAACCTAACAAATCCATCTTTCCTTCATATTCCCTAAATAAATCACAACCCCACGCTCCCCCCCATCCCAAAAGCCATAAAACCTTTCAGTCTATATTTTTCTGTTTTAACGTGAGACAGGGTATTCAATTTGTATTGCATTAAGAACCACTTTAGTATAAATCCCACACTATTAAGCTGGCTTGTATGTAAATACACTCCCTGATTGCTACACCTGCATCATTTGAAACACATCCTCTAGAGGCCTGCTCTTTATTAATTTTGTGACAGCCAAACTCCCCCCCGCCCCCCAGTGTGATATGTCTGTGTAAAAATCTGCAATTTCACATTATCCTACACCCCCACCCACCCAAAGAAACCTACACACTTTATTGCTTTTGACCTTCTTTTTAACAGGTATGACTTGAGAAATTTAATGTTACAATTGTACTTCTCAACTCTGACACCAAAATCATTGGCAATCCTCCAACAAATCAAGCACAGACTTTGGGAACAGCTAATAAACGCTCAGAGAGCCATATGTTTCATCAGGTCTAAAGAAAAATGAATATGTCTGAAAGAAGCTGAGCGCCCTGAGAACATTTGCATTTGGAGGAAAGCATGGTCACTATGCGATATGAAAATATTACAAGTTATCAAATTTGGAGTTACACATAAAGCTCCATATTAACTGACAATCTTATCAAAAGCTTTAATGATCTGAGTGCAAACATGAGAGGTTTTGTGTTTCTTTGTAACAATCCCTCAATCCATCTTGTTAAATGTATGACTGAAATAGTGCCCCTGCTCTTCCTTTTTGCCACGTAGCATTGGAAGTCAGCTGTAGTACCATAGTGGATGCTTGGTCACAATAAAGTCTTACAATTACCATTAATACCATCATTTGCCATCAGAGCCTGAACATATGTTAGTATTTATTACCAAGTGCTGACTGCTGGCAAAGGAAATAAAGTGAGGGATGAATCAAAAGCAAAAGAAAGAATGAGATGGGAATTCATATATGTCAGAGTCAGAAGAAGTGTGCAGTGAGTTTAAATCCAAAATGTTTAGTGTCTCCACAATCAAATAATCTCCAGAGTTTATGGTCCCAAACCACATGCACACCCCAATGGAACGAAAGGAAATGAGATAAGTGTTCCCCCTAAGCTATCATTGTTCTATCTCAATTCATTTTTGGAGCTATTTTTTAAATCTGTTGCTACTTTTCTAAAAACAAAATCAATGCCAGAGGGTGTACTCAACTATTTCCAAGTGGAATTTCAAAGACTTTCCAAGCTCTTTCAGGAAAATTTGTTTTTTAATATCCAACTTCAAATTAACTGTGATAGAAGATTACTTCACTGAGCATAGTTATAGCATTCTAAATACCAGAAGCTTTTCTCTCTATAGTTTCCAAATACCTCTTTTGTCCTTACAAAACATTCTGGTTTATATCTTTTCTAAGGTACACACTTTTCTAAGGTATGTTGGCAATGACTAGAGTGGTTGAGGTCTATTGCTTTAAAACAATATGTAAGCATGACTTAACCGATTACTGTACATCTATGTAGACACCAAGTCAGCAACCAGTTACATGGGAAGGCAGGTATTTGAGAGGGTAAAGAATGAACGGAAGGTTCTCCAAACGTTTTAAAGAAGGATGGGTGCATCTTATCTCCATTACACAGATAGGCCAACTAGAGCACAGACACACTAAGTGATTTGTCTAAGGCTATGGCTACCCTACGAAGCTTTTAGCAACACAGCTGAGCCACTACAGCTGTGCTACTAAAAGGCGCACAGTGTGGCTGCTGTTTGTCAGCAGGTGAGAGCTCTCCAGCCAACAAAAAAAGTCCACCCCCCAGGAGCAGCAGTTTTGGAAGTTTTGGAACAGCCTTCCAAGGGAAGCAGTGGGGGCAAAAGACCTATCTGGCTTCAAGATTAAACTCGATAAGTTTATGGAGGAGATGGTATGATGGGATAACATGATTTTGGCAATTAATTGATCTTTAAATATTCACGGTAAATGAGCCCAATGGCCTGTGATGGGATGTTAGATGGGGTGGAATCTGAGTTACTACAGAGAATTCTTTCCTGGGTATCTGCCTGGTGAATCTTGCCCCTATGCTCAGGGTTCAGCTGATCGCCATATTTGGGGTCGGGAAAGAATTTTCCTCCAGGGCAGATTGAAAGAGGCCCTGGAGGTTTTTCGCCTTCCTCTTTAGCATGGGGACAAGTCACTTGCTGGAGGATTCTCTGCTCCTTAAAGTCTTTAAACCATGGTTTGAGGACTACAATAGCTCAGACATAGGTGAGAGGTTTTTTGCAGGAGTGGGTGGGTGAGATTCTGTGGCCTGCGTTGTGCAGGAGGTCAGAGTAGATGATCATAATGGTCCCTTCTGACCTTAATATCTATGAATCTATGAATCTTTGTCGGAAGGAGAGCGCTTCTTCCGCCGATAAAGCGCTGTTCACGCCAGCGCTTTTTGTCAGTAAAACTTTTGTCGTTCAGGGTGTGTGTTTTGTTTTTTTTAACACCCCTGAATGACAAAAGTTGCTCAGACAAAGTGCCAGTGTAGACAAAGCCTAAGAAACACAGAAAAGACAGAGAGAGAACTGGGAATAAAATCTATTAGTCCCGATTTCCAGGCAAGTCTGCTGGATAGAGAACATGGAGCCAGATCTGGTTAACCTGAACTATTATCCACTTTTTATAAACAATACAAATTAGTTCATAGCACAATCATAGAAGCAGCATTTCCACTTACCTTTTTTCAAACAAACATTACTGGATTACTGCAGCTTCAGTGAAGCACATTAAAACAATTGATATCGAGGCAATTAGCTGTCTCAATTACCCCTACCTCCGTATGAGTGCATAACAAATGAAACATTTTTAGACAATTCATCACTGCCCAAAGACATACTGGGTATAGATTTACTAGTAAAAATGGTATAAGCTTTTTCTAGCCATTCAAAGACATAAACATCACTTATAAACACTTTTGATATTCCCACCTAATATTGCGCTCATATTTCAGCGGAGAGCTCTGACAGGTGATAACCACTACACAATTGTGTGTTTAATTTTCTATACTTTTGTTGAGATGCCGGCTGATTACAATATACAAGAAAGCTACTTTGGGGCAGGAGCCATCCTTTTGTTGGGTCTCTCCAGCACAGTGGAGTCCTGGTCTGTGATTGGAGCTCCAAGGTAGTTCCACAATACAAATAATAATAATAAAAACTAACAATGTAAACACACAGGTTTCCCCTAAGAGTCAGTTTGGGTGTTTTTCACACATCACCTGTTTTCTGGGTGGAGTTGGCAACATCCTCTCACCTCTGTCTGATGCCTTGTATTGATGTCTGTTCTACAGGAAGCATCAGATAGGAGATGTTTGTATATAAGGTCACCAAGATCTCATCAAGCGAGAAGCTGGAAACATTCAAATGCTTTTTCCTTTTGTTCTCCGTAAAGTGACTTCATAGGCTTTCCTTGTCCATCCCCACATTGTTATCATCAACCTATTTCCAACCCCAAAGGTCATCAGCTGACACAGTTACTGGATTTTCAGACGTTGCTTGTTTTTTTTTTTTTTAAACACACACATTTTCCAATTTTCCCCCTCGCAGCTGCCTTTCCCTTACACGAGTGAGACCTGGATGTAAGACGGGTCAAGTGACGTGCTGCATTTCTGAATAACTGCGTTATACTTTGGAACGGGACTCATAAAGGTTTGAGAAACTCACAATCCTGCACTAAGTTTTACCAGAAGGAAAAAACCCAACCCAAACTAAACCAGCCACGCTGGATAACAAGGGAAGAAAATCTCCTCTGTACCTGCAACACTGAAGGTGAAATTTGCCCCCTGCACAAAGAGCTAGCACAGGGCCTGGACACCACTTCCATCCCTCTTAGCCCCTCAAAACAATGCCTAAATGGTACACAGGCCTCCCCTGCTCAGGGGTATTTTACCCATTCAGAACATAAAAGTTGATTATAGAGCTAACAAGGAGAGATTCTCTATGAACATCTACACTTCGGGCCAAACTGAGATGCAGGTCTAAGGGAGTCTGAATTGGTTTACGCTTTCTTCCAGACTCCTCACAGCTTAAGATACAGTAACATAGGCTCAGTCAGACTTGCACCTCACAAGGTGCCAGAAGACGGGGTGGGTCAGGGAAAAACAAAACAAAACAGGGGAGGGGGGTTAAGAAAGAGTGAGCTTTACTGTAACTTACCACTTCTCATGCGCTCTGGTAGTCAACTTCCCTGTGACCCCTGTGATCTCACAGTTGCCAATATAGGACACATTTGTCAGGGACAATTAGTTTAATAGGCTGGGGCATGGGGGCCGAGAGGCTCCCAAGCGCTGAAGGGTCATGTGGACGATCTGGTGAATTTTAGGCCATTTTCTTAGGAGGGAAAGAGAAAGGAAAAAAAGCAGAAATAATCCTAAAGTTCAGCACAACACAGAGCTCCAGCTGCTTACTTGCAAAACACTCTTGTGAAAACGTTACTGCTCCTCATTCTGCTCCTCACACTGAAGGGACTTTTCTCCCTGCACTGGCCTGATCACAGGCCTCCCACCAGGTCCTCACGGCTAGGTGGCACTCATCCTTATATGGGAAGGGGGGGAGGGGCTTCCCACAAGGGGAGGCAGCCAGCAGGGGGCACTGAGGAGCAGAGAGAGGTAAGCACAGCAGCACTCCAGCAATTTGCCTACCTGCCTACCTGCCGCCCCAGGGCAGCACTCCTCCTCTGGCACACCCTTCCTTGCGTGCACACATCCACACACCCTCTCAAGCTCAGACCCTGCCACCCTCACAGACAGTGTCCTCACTCTGCTGCCTTGTTCCCTCCAGCACAGTAACTACAGCCGAGGCCAGCAGGGGGGATTGCAAGTGATTTTCCTGGAGGCAAGAGGGAGACAGAGTGGAGCACCACTGAGATGCTAGGTCTTTTCCTGGAGTGTGGAGCAGGCAGCTGTGGAGGACCTAGGCCAGGGAAGTGCTGGCACTCCACTCCTCCCTCTAGTATGAAAAAGCCAGTGATTACCCTCCTTGCTAGGCTAGAGCTGCCTGGAGCAGATGGGGCAGCCGAGTGGGGAGCATACCTGCCAATGACCCTAGAGTGCTGGCTGGGATACCAAGAGCCTGGGATGGGTGTTCAATCCCAGCTAAACCAGGACTGTTGGCAGATGTGACTTCAGGCCCCTCAGCATGCGAGTTACACCAGCAGGGCTTCCCTTCCTTACAGTCCATCTCAGCAAGCCAAAAAACACCAAGGGCATAAATGACACATCAGTAAGCAGATGAGCACTGGAGCCTAAGGGATCCTTACTGGGCCTAAATTGGGGTCACTTACCCAATGAGGATTCTGCAAGGGTAGAGGTACGTTACACCCGCTTAGACACCAGCCCCAAATTGATATTTCATTGTAAGAGCCATGAGAAAAGATGCACGTCTTCCTCTGTGTGTCACACTGTGCTGAGCATGCCAGTCAAGCTCTTAGTAACAGAGAAAAACAGGGAAAACAAACAAAGGTGGGGAAATGGCGTCAGTCAATATACCTCACAAAGCTTCCACTGCTATGTTTCACAAGCTAATGCAGCGGCAACGCAGGACATGCTGTTACTGCCAATTTATGCAACAGCATCCAGGGTACTTACGGGTGTGGGTGAAGGGGGACAATTACACAAGCTTGGGCTGCCATGCCTGCTGCATGTGATAGCAGTTACAAGCACTTCTAGGCTTTTTAAAGCATGTCTGAACATCTGAATGGAGACAAATTGATTGAAAAATATGGTTTTAACCACCGCAATTGCATGGAATAAAGCAGCAGGGCGCTGGCTAACATGCCCATGTCATGACACATGGCATGTGTGGAAGGGAAGAAAGCGGAAGGAAATATGGACAATGATAGAGTTGGCCAGAAGTGACAATTCTGTTTCGTGGCAATTTTCAAGGTTTCCAAATCTGTTTTTGTTCTGCACTGGAACAACTCAAAACCTTCCCAACATTTCCATGAAAACAAAACTGGCTGATATATCTGGTTTTGGATGTGCGCATGTGCTCTCTCTCTCCTGGTGGTTAGGGCACTAGCCAGGGGCGTGGGAAACAGGTTCAAGTCTCTTCTCAGACTTATTCTAAGCGATATAGGATGAAAAACTGCTCTGCATGTAGCGCAGACCTGGGTTCAGGCTTTTAAGTGCCTCAGTCACTTTTGAAACTGGGACTTAGGTTCTCAAAATCACTTAGGGCCAGATTAAATACCTTTAAAAACCTGACTCTTAGGCACTTTTCAAAATGGTATCCCTAGCCAATGGGACTTAAGTCACGGGGGAATAGGAGCTTTTGAAAATGGGACAGGCTTTGAAGGCACTTCATTTCTTTTTTAAACTCATAATGGCTGAGTTTTACATACAGACGACAAAACTTCCAGTGTCTCCATCAGAGGAGGATGGGGAGTGGAAAAGGAGGAGAGAATATTTAATGATTAGTTCCTTATGGTTCTTACATTCTTGAAGCATATTTCTTGCACTCCCTGGAACACTTGTGCATTCTTGATTGCAAGATGGCAATAAGCGACTTCCTTTAAAAGCATAGTCTTTTATTGGAATACTAAAAATACCCTGAGAGCCAAGCTTTGCTTAGCTCTCACTCTTTCTTGGAGACGCACCATCATCCCAATGTGTTACATTTCAAAGACAGCAATAAACATTTCAGCATGGTCTGTTCAATTCACTTCATAATATTGTGCATTTCTATTATAGCCCCACTAGCACCATAAATCACCTGTGCACAGATTAAGCATGAGAAATTCCAGCTCAAAAGGAGTGTGGATTTTTCTTTTAAAAAAAATTAGAAATGGGTGAAAAATACAGTCAAAAATGGAAGGACTCCGGCAACCTCAAATATGGAGCTACTAGCAGGACCCATAAGATGGCAAATGCACAAGTACGCAGCACTGCTCCAGAACATCTGTGTGAGGTAAACCTACCAGAAAGGAAAATACTCTTTGAGGTACTGCATGGAGAAAGATTCATACATTTATAATGTCTAAACAAACATCACAGAAGAGGATTAATTACACACAGCACATCTAAACTGGTTACACACATCCACTTCTGCATAACTCTTTCTTTCTTTCTTTATTCACTCAAGGCCTGCATTGCTGTTGGATTGTTACACCCTTCAGTTGCCTCCCTTTGCAATTTCCCAGGGTCTGAAGCAGAAACGTACATTTTCTGGTGCACTGAATATAAAGCTAGAGTAGCTGAAACATCACCCGTGTTACTATGTCAGCTCTGGGAGAAGGAATTTTTCCTTTAGAAGTGGCTGTGTGGCTATGGTTGAGAACTAGATGGTGGAGTGGAGACAGGGTGACCAGATGTTCTGATTTTATAGGGACAGTCCCGGTATTTGGAGCTTTTCTTATATAGGCACCAATTACATCCCCACACCCTGTCCCGATTTTTCACACTTGCTATCTGGACACCCTAAGTGGAGATGTGTTCTGGCTTCCACCTCTGACTTCAATATGTAGTGCAGATGGGACAAATTATTTTTTTCCCCTCCCTCAGGGATTTCAAAAGTGTATGGTAAACTAAATTGTGTTAGTAATTGCGCTTAGTTCTGCTCATGTTTATAGCTAGACATGCCCACTCTCGCACTTCTTTTTGTCTGCCTACTGCTGTCACATGCAGTAAGATTTCTGCAGAGAGCTAGTTCTGTGGAGCGTGTGATGCACTTGGCATTAGCTCTGTTTACCACCAACCCCTTTCTCTCTCCTTGATGAACTCACAGGAAAACACACACACTTTCTAGAACTCTTACCCCTTGGCTGGGTCTCTCATGCAGCAGAGAACCTGTATAAAGAACCAATGGTTATTTTCTGGTAGCTCTGTCTACAAAAGTTTATTTTATAAAATGAGGTATCAACAAAATGTACGATGTGGAAGAGTCTGGTACACAAATAGCAGGATGCTGTGGCCTAATGGAGGAAGGGCTCCTTTGGAGCTGGGGACTGCAAGATACATCCTAATCTGGGTCACAATATTCACATTCAGGCTCAGCACAAGTGTTAACTGACTTCAGTGAGACTACACCTGTGCTTAAAGTAACACGCATGTGTAAGTACCTTCCTGAACTGGGGCCTTAAAAGGAGGAAAGATAGTTTTCTGGATAAGGCACTGGACTGGGCACTTATTCTTGGATCAATATCTGGTTCTGCCCCAGACTCTGGTGGAGATTTGGGACAAGTCACTCAAACTCTCTGGCCTCAATTTCTCCATGTGTAGAATAGAGATAATAGCACCTTAGCTCACAAGAAGGTTAAGGGGGTAAATTCACAAGTGACTATCAGACACTCAGATGCCACAGTAATGGGAGCCATTTACATATCCTCTAGCGGGCCCACCCAACAGCCAGCTGGCCTAGTGGTCAGGCAATGGCACTACAGTTCTCTATCTGCTTGTTCTGGAGGGGGCCCTGCCAGGGCATACACAGCAAGCCTCAGTCCCTCTTGCATCCCCCTTCTTCTCCCCTTTGGGTTCTGTCATGATGCGGAGGAAGCAGGAGGGGGAGCAGGCCCAACCACTCCACTGGCTCCTGACTCAGGGCCCAAAGGGGTGTTGCAGTGTGCAGACCACTCACCGCTCCACCCAAGTTACACTCCCCTGGGACACTTCCTACCAGGCTGTGGCACCTCTATTTGGAGTACGGTCACATTCCTAGTAGAATCAGCTTAGCCTACCAGGGGGGCAATGACCCATTCTTCGGGGCCTCTTGTGGGTTTCCAACTCAAAACGGGGGATATGGGTCACTGCTTCCGGTGTGGCCTTACCCATGTTGTAGTCACTCTTCTAACAGCTCCAGGATCAGCCTCACTTTCTGGTGCAGCCTGTAACTCCTTTGCCCCAGGCCCCTACCTGGACCCTTTTAAACTGTCCCTCCACATGGAGCATGCCCTGTAGTTCCTTAGAGGCAGGGCCTCCCTAGCCCAGTACTGCCCCATGCCTTGCTCTGGTTTATTGTGGGGCCTGTGAACCCCATCACAGGACGAAATATCCTATGGAAACAAAGATAGCCACTTACCTTATCATGAGAGATACTGTGTCACATTTCCCTCTTCCTATTACATGATCTCATGGACAGAAGGATGATAAACACAAAGCTTTCCAGGTCTATCGCTCCAGGCATTTACTACTGGGTGAAGCACTTCCTGCTCTGCACAGCCCTGTAGGGTAAGAATCCCCACTGACTTACTGAATCTGTTCATGCTAGTAGTACTATGCCCAGTAGTCAGCAATTACAGTATCAGGCCTTAGTCCTACGGAGACGTATGCGAGTAAGTCAATTTACTCACGTGAGCACTCCCATGCACCTTGTGTTTAAATGTGTGCAGCCTCAGACTCTTAGTTTGTGCTCCTGGAGGTAGTGCCAAACACATGGAAGTCTTTGCATTCTAGTTTTTATAAGGGTGATGTCTCATCCAATACTAGTACATGACCTATGGGTTAGGAGGCCTAGTGTATCCTCTATTACTCTCTGCCAAGTGCTCACTCCCAGTCCAATAAGACTTGAACAGACGAGTAGTGTGATTTTTTTTTTTTTAAAGATTTTTTTCCCTCTAGTATCCAAACTGATTCATTTCAGACACCATTCCCTCACTTTTCATTTCAGCAAGGCTAAAAGAAATGAACTGATCATGCCAACTCGGCTCCGGCAGCTGTTGAACTGAATGTAGCAAAGCCTACGCCTTATCTTTATGAACTTTCAATTGTGTTAGGCTTTGTATTTTTAAATCAAATGCCACACTTTTCATAGTGAGGAAAATCTGAGGGCCCTCCTCCCCACGGACAAGAGAGTTCCTTTTGTACTTTACGTTTTAATGCAAGTAAAAACTACCGTGCTTTAATTTCTTCAGTTTTTAGTAATTTCACTAAATACAGTGAGGAGACATGCATGTTGCATATAAGCCTAATAGCACAGTACACCTGCCTTAAGAAAAATTTTCTATAAGCTATACATCGAGATCAATTCCTTCATAAGCTGTTGTAAGGCAAGTAAATGTTATTTTAACTGCTTAACAGTCACAAGTCTACTTGTGCAGTACTTTATATTCCGATTTCATAACTGATACAAGGTGTTCTGAGAGGGGAAGTTTGATTTTTTTTTATAATACTTTAAAACAAAAATCAAAACCTGTTCTAACCATCTGCTGCAGTACAGTCAAGGAGCACCTGCATAAAGTTTTTCTAGACAATGCTACAGTGTTCCTAGGTTTCATGCCTTAAGCATTTAGTAGTTTTATATGAAATTTTATGAGCATCGAGTAGAACAGAAACATGCATAATCCTTCCAATGCATGCTCAATCTCACACAGGCATGGAGCTATTGGGATGATGTTTTTCTCAACTATTTTAGGAAGACTTAAACAGTAGATGGACCTGGATAAGGTTAACACTCAAGTGGAGAAATATTTATCATCTCACAAATATGATGGTGGAAACAACTGCAACACATCTTTCACCATGGTCCTCAGAAATTTAAATACAATTAACCCACTGCTAAGAAACCTCAAAATAGGTTATATACTAAATTGGGTAAATAAAAGGTTTCCCCCTAACTTTTGCTGAAACATATCTTTAGTACCTGTACATTTGCTGATATATAAATATGGCACTTTTGTTGAGAAAAATGTTTTAATTAATAATTCAAACAGGAACAATATTCTTAGAAACATGATCACCCTTTGGCAATCCAAACCAACCAGAGCATCTAAATACTGCAGAAAACAGCAATTAAATATTTATTATTAATGCCACTTAAAGCTGTTAATAAGAAACAACCCTTCTAAAAGTGCCAATGGAAACAACAGACCGGGTAAGACATAAGATATTTCAGAAATAGCCTCCAGCCAACAAACACAGAATTGTGATGAGCAATTACGTTCAAATTGCACAATCATTTTTTAAAAAGTCCACGGGTAACTGAGTCTGAAGAATAGAAAGGCTGATAAAATACCACAGTTCAGTAGCAATTTAAAAACCCTTGTTCATGTAGACCAAGCAGGGAATTCAGTCCTTCCTGAACTCCTGAAGTAATCTAACTGTTAACAGAAGTTTCTGCAAAATAAATAAATAAATTAAAAAATTGCATTTGTCAGAGCCCACACACACAGAGAGATCTTTGATTCCTAAATGCTAGTGCATAACACAATTATTTTGGTTTTGGAAGACCGCTTTGTCTCCTGTGTTGGGGTGGCTAATTTTTTTTTAAGGCCCTGTCTTGAATGGTGCCAAAACTTTACAATTTATGCAAGTACATTACAAGAGGTTCGCTCTCATTTTGCAAAAATGAAGTACAAAAAAAGACAGAAAATTCTCACATTATTTCATCTCAATACTTTCCTAACCTTTGCTAAGTTTATAGAACTATAGTTCTCTGCCTTTGCCATCACATATGACAACTATAAGCTGCCACAGCAGCTGCAAAATAAATGCCTTTAAAGGAAATAAAGAAATAATTGCATTAAGGACAAAGAGCAGGGGAAAAAAAACTGACTGGGTGACATGAGTAATGCAGGGCTGAACTGGACGTACCCCTGGGACTGAATGTGGTGTTTGTTACAGATCAATCCAGGGTAACCCCTCTATACTCACCAACCACTGGAGACTTTTGTTCCTAACAGAGAAGGGTAGTAAAAACAGAAGGGGAATTGGGAGAACCCGCACATGGAAATAAGGTTTGAAACCATGTCCTCATATATACTGTACCGTGTTCTCATGCCCTGAAACGTGTCCACCTTTTTGAACTCTTTATAGTGTTACTCTTTAGATAGTGCCAGAGTTACGGATGGAGGCTCACAAAAAAGAAGTCTGTATAGTGAATGCACCCGTTGTAAGACAAAAATTGATCCGTACAAAATATTTTGATGTGAAATTAAATTGCTTATCTTACTATACTGAGTTTTCCCTTGAATCTAGTGCTGTGGTAATGTTTTCATAGTTTATTCCCCTTGCACTTCTAGGAAGAAAAATAGTAAAGAGGCATATAAATCGTTGTGGCTCATTTGTCTGAATTTTACCGCTTCCCCTGAATTTAGGACATTCCACATGCTTTTCCAGTACCACTGTTTTGATAGTATTACCAGAAGTGTCCCTTATTAATCACCTTGCCACTAAAGGGTCTCTCTGGAGCATTTGCTTATTATAGACTTTTTCAATATGTTTCATTTTACTCTTAATTCGTTAAAAGCTCAGCAAAGACGAATACATTCAAAACTAACTTCTGCCACCACAGAACTCAAAAAGAGAGAGGAGGTTTTTCCTATTACCTATGTTTATTTAGACAATCCCACCCAGTTTTCCTCCACTCCCCAAATATCAGAGAATTGTTGGATTATGCCTTGTCTTGGTCTAGAAATATGTCTACACATTTAAGGATTTGTAGCTAGGAATGTTTCCTTTTAAGGCGACATTAAAATTAATGAAATACCTTCCTGGATATTACTATTTGAGTCAGGATGTTTGGAAGAAATTCTTTATTGGCTCGATCCTGCAAGGTATAGAGATCTATGGGACCGTTCACATACTTAAACATGTGCTTCAATGCTTTGCTGGATCAAGGATAAAGTATCACAACCCGGCAGAATAGAGCCTCTACGGGGTACAATGCATCTCCAAATGTTATGGAACTGCAGCTTGTGGGTTCTTCTGGTTCATTATAACAAGGACATTTGAGACCAACTGGTTACTAACTACAGTGACAAAGCACTGCAAAGCAAGATTTTCCCACTAAACGAAAATTCGATGTTGTACATACTATTCACTCATTGGTCTTCCTTTCATACATCAGTGGCTGATGTTACAAACTGAATACCTCAGCAGGTAGGGAGGGATGAAGAAAAGATGAAAACATGTAGGTTGTTAAGCTGATGATTGAGCAGCAGTGAGTGGAGCACAGATCTACGCATGTCCTGTGTTTGATGATCACCTGGTTCTCACTTGGTGGGCCAGCAACGATTAGAAGTGCTATGTAGACAGCATACTAAGGAAAGGTCTACACTTAGAATCATAGAACCATAGGGTTAGAAGGGACCACAAGGGTCATCGAGTCTAACCCCCCTGCAAAGATGCAGAATTTGTTGTGTCTAAACCATCCAAGACAGATGACTATCCAGCCTCCTTCTGAAAACCTCCAGTGAATAAGCTTCCACAACCTCCCTAAGCAGTCTGATCCATTGTCCTACTGTTCTTATAGTTAGGAATTTTTTCCTGAAATGTAATCTAAATCGGCTATGCTGTCATTGAACCCATTGCCTCTTGTCCTACCCTCTGTGGCAAAAGAGAACAACTTTTTTATGGATCCTTTCCAGTTTCTCTACATCCTTTCTGTACATTGGTGACCAAAATTAGACACTACTCCAGCTGAGGCCTAACCAGCATCGAGTAGAGCGGTACTATCACCTCCCCTGATTGGCATGCTATGCCTCTGAGAATGCAACCTAAAATTGCGTTTGCTTTTTTTTGCAACAGCAACGCATTGCTGACTCATGTTGAGGTTGTGATCCTCCACAACTCCCAGATCCTTCTCAGCAGTGCTGCGGCCAAGCCAGTTATCCCACATTCTGTATTTGTGCATTTGTTTTTCCTTCCTTAAGTGTAGCACCTCACATTTGTCTTTGTTGAATTTCATCTTGTTGTCTATAGGCCAGTTCTCCAATTTATCAAGATCCCTCTGAATTTTAGCTCTGTCATCCAAAGTGTTGGCAACCCCCCAGCTTTGTGTCATCTGCAAACTTGATCAGTATGCTCTCTATGCCTACATCCAAGTCATTAATAAAGATGTTAAACAACTCCAGACCCAGAACAGATCCATGTGGAACCCCACTTGATACCTCCCTCCAATATGACATCATTCCATTAATAGTTACTTCTTTGTTTGTGGTGGTTTAACCAATTATGGATCCACTTAATGGTAGTTCTGTCAAGCCCGCATTTCTCCAGCTTACTTATCAGAATGCCATGTGGGACTGCATACAGACACTGCACACCCAGCTAGCATGGGTATAAATAGCAGTGTAGTCGGTGAGGCACTGCTTAGGTATGTACCCTACACGGTTCTCTACACACCCAAGCAGTACCTCCCACATCTATACTGCTCTTTTTAGCAGTGTAGTGTCCCACTGCCTCCCCCCGACAGACCCTTTCCCCGATACAGTGAAAGACACTGGCAGGGGGAGAGGTTCCAGCAGCTCCCCTTACCAAAGTCCTTCCCTGCTGCAGGGAAAGACTTTGGCAGTGGGGAAAGGCTCTGGCATCCCCACTGCCTCACCCTGCCAGATCTTTTCGCTGCCGCATACAGCTACACACTGCAGTGAATCCAGACACAGGCTGCGTTTTGCAGGAGCATATAGCTACATGATCCCTACACACTGTTGCAATTGTACACAAGGGCTTAAGACTAATCATGTGGGTGGTGGTGGGAGTGCCTTGTGCTGCTTAACAGCAGCCCCTCTCTGCTGCTTTAATATCTTGTGTTAGTGAGTTCCACAGGTTAATTGCAGTACATACTGCATTACCAGTTTCAAATGTGTTGTTTTTCAGGTCAGAAGAGTGGTGACTGCAATATGGGACCTTAAAGGAATCCAGGGACCTACTCCACCCCAGGAAATATACGCTGAATATCAAAGTTTCAAGTAATTGAACAAATATGGTGTTTTGCTTTGTATAACAGTCGAAAAGATCACTAGTGCTACCATTGAAAAAGTAATGTTGTTTACATGACTTCTAGGAGGACTCCTATCTGCAGAGCAGTAACTCAAGCCAGATGGTGCAAGTCTGCAGAAGTTTCACATATAAAACCAACACTAAAAGTCTTTTCAAATGGAAAAAAAACCCAGATCCCCTTCATTCATTCTTATAAAGGTGTGTCTCAAACTGTAAAATGATGGTTTTTTATTCTTGTCTTCAATCAGATTATACAAAGATGCATTTTAAAATTATACTTCAGATTTATCATTCCTCTGTTATAATCTATGTCACCTGTGGGTGTGTTTTATTACTGAAGATCGAGCCACCTTTAAGGACAGGACACTATGAAAAGACCCTGTGCTGTCTGGGGCACTGATCCAACAAGCAGATCTGCGTGGCCTGACCCAGGCATCCATGTGGAGCCCTACTGATGTCAGCTGGGCCTCACATAGGTACAAGGGTCTGCCCAGCTGGATTTACATTCAGAATCAAGGCTCAGGGGTCAGATCTAAAGCCCTTTAAAGTCAATGTAAAAAAACAGATCGCCTTCAACGGGCTTTGGGTCAAGAATGACATGATCCAAACTGACATGGTGCTCAATATTCAGATGAGGTGACTGAAGGGAGCCAGGGGACTTCTACAATGTGGCTTCTGACAGCTCGTTAATAGTGGAATGCAGTTTGTCCAACAGGTCCTGCTCCAGCTCAGTCATGCTGGCACCTTTAGTCCGTGCAGGCTACACGCTGTATTAAAGATATGGGCAGCTGCAGATTGCCTGATTTTACTTTTTCTAGGTGCAGCCTGTGGGACTGCAGTAAGGTGCTGATGCAGCCTTGAAAGGGGCAACCTCCGATTTAAGACAAGCCATGGAACATCAATGTTCTTTAAATAAAATCCACATTTATCCAAAGCTTCCTCTCTCTTTGCTCCAATTACATTTTTTCTCTTTAATAAAGGTTTGGGTGTGGCAGTTAGTTTGCTTCCTAATAGCAATCATTTTTTAAATTCTCTATGGGGTTTTAAAGACTTTGAGAAGAGATGTTTAGTAAGATCAACTGCCAAGAAACATCTCCCAGTTAACTTCCTTTGGTCCTAAGTCAGTAGGTGACATTAGCACAGCAGATTCTATCTGCAAATCCAAATTTCTAAAAAGAGACAGACAGTTTCCCCCCCAGATCAGTGGTTCTCGGCATTTACCGTTGTGGGCCACATACGCAGCTCTCTATGGGTTACGTGGGCCGTATCTGCACAATATATATATTATCTGTATGGCCCCGAGGATGTCACATGGGCCACAGCTGTGTGCTGATTGGGCCCCAAGTGGCCACGGGTTAAGAACCACTACCCCAGACTAGTTTCAGAGTAACAGACATGTTAGTCTGTATTCGCAAAAAGAAAAGGAGTACTTGTGGCACCTTAGAGACTAACCGATTTATTTGAGCATAAGCTTTCGTGAGCTACAGCTCACTTCATTGGATGCATACTGTGGAAAATACAGAAGATGTTTTTATACACGCAAATCATGAAAAAATGGGTGTTAATCACTACAAAAGGTTTTCTCTCCCCCCGCCTCACTCTCCTGCTGGTAATAGCTTATGTAAAGTGATCACTCTCCTTACAGACTAATTTTGATAGGGAAAACATCCTAAGCAAGGCAAAACATTTTTTAACATTTTAGCTTTCGAAACACATGGTGTGGCCTATAATAGTATTCACAGTAAAGGATGATTTTAAGTCCCCTTCCTCACTTAACTTGCCAGTGAACATGGGAAACCATTAGTTCAAGCTGCTACAATTAACTCACAACTTCCCCTTCAAAGCTTGCACAATTTGGAGCTGCTTGTCATGCAAACACCCTGGGAGACTCATTCTCATTGCAATGTGAAAGGAGGGGTAAATTACTGAGTTAAGTAGATTATTGGGGAAGAAGTCACACTCAGCAACCTTCTGAGATGATTAGACCCTGGGAAATTCATACTGCAAATCCCTAGGCCCTGACAGTGCACATTCATTACCAGTTTCTGGACAATCTGCAATCAAGAACTTCTCTGGCAGCATTAAACACCCCTCTTCCAATGGACTTTCATTTAACTTTTCAAAGAGGAGCTAAATTTTAATTTTGCAGGGAGAATGCTTCAGCAGCGAATCAAGCACACAGTCAGCAGTTCACCAGTAAAACAGCCATTTTCTTCAAAGAAATTCCATCATTTTCCAAATAAAAATGTTATCACCATCAAATCCAAATACACACACACGGAACATAGGCAACTGACTCCCTTTGGGTACCCTCAAATGGACCTCTGTGAATAAGACCCAGAGTGAAGCAGTTATCTCTGAAAAGAGCTGCTGTTTTACAGTGGGGTGCGCATTTAATAAATACAGCGATAACACAGCAACTTTCAATTTGACCAGGAGAAAAGTTACAGTTGTGGCAAGAAATCCAGTTCCCCTAGTGAAAAGGGCTTATGTGTTTGACTTTGTATCACGTATTACACAGGAAGTTACAGGAAAGTGTCAACGCCCAGGAGTAGAAGACAAACATGAAGATTAAACTCAATAAGTTTCTGGAAGAGATGGTATGATGGGATAACATGATTTTGGCAATTAATTGATCTTTAACTATTCATGGTAAATAGGCCCAATGGCCTGTGATGGGATGTTAGATGCGGTGGGATCTGAGTTACTACAGAGAATTCTTTCCTGAATATCTGGCTGGTGAATCTTGCCCACATGCTCAGGGTTTAGCTGATCGCTATATTTGGGGTCGGGAAGGAATTTTCCTCCAGGGCAGATTGGAAGATGCCCTGGGGGGTTTTTGCCTTCCTCTGCAGCATGGGGCACAGGTCACTTGCTGGAGGATTCTCTGCAACTTGAAGTCTTTAAACCATGAGTTGAGGACTTCAATAGCTCAGACTTAGGTGAGGGGTTTATTACAGGAGTGGGTGGGTGAGATTCGGTGGCATGCGTTGTGCAGGAGGTCAGAGTAGATGATCATAATGGTCCCTTCTGACCTTAATATCTCTGAGTCTATGAAGCTCCTGTTCTATTGTGGCCACTCCCTTCACGCAGAAAGAGGACTGCTGGGAAAATACTGCCTCTATGAAAGGCTGCTCCCCAGCAGCTTCAGTCAATGAGCTCCGTCACAGGGTTTTATTTGTTTAAGGGACAGAATTTTCTTAGCTTAGAAGAGTCCCTTTTCTTTTTTTTCATCTGGTACATTACAGTGTATGCTATTCACTGTTCTTTTGTGAATTTGGGGCTTCCCACTTTTTGTGCAATTGTGTAAATCAAAGGGAAAGAGAATAGCACAAGGCATGAGCAATATGGCATACACAGGAGAGCACTGGCTTGAACTTCCTCTTTAGTAAACCAGCATCAGGTGACCAAAGACGGGGTTTTTTAGAAGTTTTTTTTCAATGAATGAAAAGCACCTTGTAGGAGGAAGGAGAGGATCTGAGGTTGCCACACTAGGATACAGCTGCTGAAAGTAAATTCCAGCATCACCAAAGCCTTATTCAATCCCAGTAACTCAGATTGACCCTCTAGGGCAGTGACAATCTCCTTCCCTCTCAATGGGCCCGAGGACAACACTGAAATGATTTCAAAAGTACAACCCTTGGGCATATGCAGACAGATGATCTTCAGGATACACCATCACTGATGAGCAAGCAGCATAAGGCCTGGGGAGCCAGGTCACTGAACTGGAGCACGGGATTAATCTCCGGAAGATAGTCACAGGAGGAAGAGAGTTCTGATATGGGACGTAAAATGTATAAATAAAGAAGATGTGAGCATGGAGAAGTGGTGTCAGGGGCACATCATGCAGGTAGGAATACGTGGGGGCCACCTGAAAGAACATTAGGGTTATTGATCTAGGGGATAAACCAGCTGAGCAGGATCTAGAGGCAACTACATGGGTTAGAGGTTATTTCTTTTTAAACTCTTGAACCATGTGGATGATTTCCTCCCCCTACTGGAGTCCGCTCACATCACAGCAAATAGAAAGTACTGGAAGCTAGACAAGAAACAGGTATGGTGATTCCAATGTGAATCCTGGGAAATCATACTTTAATCCACACCTGTGGTCCGCTTCCTCATGCCAGTGCTCCACCTGGCCATCATGTGCTCTGAATTGGACACTTCACGATCTAGTGTGGCTGTCCCAGGAGAGTGAAGGTCTGACTATCCTTCTGCTTGCTCTTTACTCCTGAGGGCATTACACTCCAAAAAATTTAAAATTCTGCACACAATATTTTAATATTCCGCAAATTTTATTTGTCAATAAATAAATGCAGAGTCTTCAGCATGGCAGTGGGGAGCACAGGCCCCTGGCTTTACGAAGGTAGGAGATCACTCTACAGCCTCCCCACAGTTGCACCCAACCAGTGAGGTTGCACCCAACCCTGACACAGCACAAGGCCTGGGCCTGCCCCACAAACACCCTGGGGCCCAGCCCCTCTGCCCCAGGCACACTACTTATGGGACAGGCAGGCTCAGCCAGGCAGAATCCAAGTGTGGAGGGGCTCAGTGTGGGGGGATCCAGGTGTGGGGTGAGAGAATTGTGTGTGGGACAATCTGGGTGCAGGCAGCTCAGTGGGGGGGTCTAGGTATGGAGGGATCTGGATGCACAGAGGCTTGGTTCCAGGTGCAGGGGCAATGGCTCTGCAGGGGCTTCCAGGTGAAAGTGGTTGGGGCTTAGCGGAGGGGTCTGGTTTCTGGGGGAGTGGGGCTTGGTGGGAAGGGGGTCTGGGTGCACCTAGTTGGGGGTCAGGGGCATGGGGGTCTGTATGCGTGGGCTCAGGCTCCTCAGGGTGGGGGTCTGAGTGCAGGGAGTTCAGTGTGGGGTGGTCTGGGTGCAGGTGTGGGGGTCTGGAGGCAGAGGGTTTGGGTGCAGGGAGGCTCCAGATGCAAGGGTTGAGGTTCAATGGGATGAGTTCAGATATGGAGGACTAGGGGGGTTCTGGGTGAGGGTCAGGCTTGTCAGGGGTGTCTGGGTATGGGAGGTCCAGATGCATGGAGGTTGGGTGGACGGGGGAGCAGCTCCCCAAACAGTGACCCCTCCCCCTGAAGCTGAGGAGCGCAGGGGGGAAGGAAGCAGGGGAGGATGCTGAGCTTCCTGCACCTGGGGGAGGTTTCTGGTGGTGGGTCTGACCAGCCCCAGCCACTCCCTGCAGGGGAAGAGGAAGTCCCGTCCTCTCCTGCCTCCAGCCTAGCCGGGACGAGGAGCTTATCCTGGTTCAGGGTAGGAGCCACTGGCTGGGGTGATTTACCTCTCCACCAGCTACTCCGGGTGCCTGAAACAATGTACCTGTGCAGCTAGGGAGTGGTGTGTGACTGCTCTTGCAGCATCCCTTTGCTTCCCTGTCAGAAAGTCATTTTTCTGCAGGGAAGCAAAAAAAAAAAATCTGCAGGGGACATGAATTCTGCGCATGTGCAGTGGCACAGTATTCCCCCAGGAGTAGCTCTTGGACTGTATGCTGGGCAGAGAGAGCAGCTGAGAATCCTTCAGCACAGAACCTATGTGCCTTTACCCTCAAGACCTCCTTTATTGAAACTACCTTGGTTTTTATCAAGCTCCAACAAATGCAAAGGTAAGTCTCAAGCAAGAAGCAAGACA
The DNA here is from genome assembly GCF_965152275.1 of Natator depressus. Lineage (NCBI taxonomy): Eukaryota > Metazoa > Chordata > Testudines > Cheloniidae > Natator > Natator depressus. Next base: position 22,571,521 of record NC_134247.1, on the reverse strand, counting down.
CTAACCAGCACTATTCAAGACCACTATCCAGCAGCCTTATACAAATAGTGCAGACAGATTTACACCCCAACTCTTATCCACAGGCTGAGCTAACTATGGCCTTTTCACTAAAGGGTATATTTGAAAATTTTCCTTTCTACAAAATTACAGCACAGGGAATCATCTACCATTCATAAGACCAGAAATGCAGACCAGTGCAGCCATATCCGAACACAGTTGCAGGAGTCACCTTCAAAAATGTTTCCATTGCCTTTGTATATCACATTACTGCAACATTGTCTACGGATTCCCTATACCAATGGTAAGAAATAGGGGACAACTGGAAAGCTTTGAAAAGGCACCCACTGTGGGCAATTAAATTAATCCCATGTGGGCAACCTTTAGATGTGCCTATTGGGATTTCTCCCCTTCTCCACGGCCTCACTCTCCCCTCTCTAATTTCCTCCCTTCTCCACCCCATCTATACTCCCTTCCTTGGTTATCTGTACACAGCTGGCTTGACCTGACACCCACTCATGTGAGTCTCTGAAATGAGGGTTCTCTAACCAGATAGTGCAAATTCATGCCTCACTTGTATCCAGGCTTTTTAAAGCAAACTTTTTCAATGAGAATTGCTGCCGAACTCAGCGCACTCCCTGGCCTTCCTGGGGAGCACACTTGTCTGGGCTGTCATCCCTGCACACCAATACATGGCAATCTATCTTCCAATTAAGGTACAAAGCCAGCTAATATACTTAGACTCACTTTATGGATTATCGAGTGTATCAACAGTCCTATGAAATGGGGGAAGAAATGCTAATTACGCTTCACAAACTCCTGGTAGTAGGTTTGCCAGGCGTCCGGTTTTCGACTGGGACACCTTGTCAAAAAGGAACCCTGGTGGCTTTGATCAGTACTGCCGACCGGGCCATTAAAAGTCTGGTCAGTGGCATAGCAGAGGCCCGGGGCTAAGGCAGACTCCCTACCTGCCCTAGCTCCATGTGGTTTCCGGAGGTGGCCGCCAGGTCCCTGTAGCCCTTAGACACTGGAGCGGCCAGGGACTGCGAGGTTCCGCGTGCTGCCCCCACCTCAAGTACCGGCTCTGCAGCTCCCATTGGCTGGGAACTGCAACCAATGGGAGCTGTGGGGAGCGGTGCCTGCGAGTGTGCACGTAGAGGTTGCAGGGACCTGGCGGTCGCTTCCTCGGAGCCACCGTAAGCGCTGCTGGGACCCTGCACCCCAACCCCCTGTCCCAGGCTGGAGCCCACCTGAACCCCAAACCCCTCACCCTCGGTCCCACCCTCAGCTGGAGCCTTCACCCGCACCCCAACCACTTGGCTCAGCCCAGAGCCCCCTCCCGTACCCCAACCCCATCATCCTCAGTCCCAGCCAGAGCCCCCTCCCCCCTTCACTCCAGCTCCCTAGCCCAGCCCGGAGTCCCTTCTGGCACTCCAAACCCCTCATCCCTGGCCCCATCCCAGAGCCCACAGCCCAGCCAGAACCCTCCCCCCCCCCCGACCCTAACCCCTTGCCCAGCCCAGGACCCCCTCCTATCCCCAAACCCCTCATCCCTGGCCCCACCCCACAGCCTGCACCCCCAGCCCAGAGTCCATACCTCCTCCCACACCCCAGCCCGGTGAATGTGAGTGATGGGGGATGGAGCGAGCGGGGGCAGGGTCTCAGAGAAGGGGCTGGGCAGGGGTCTTCAGTTTTGTGTGATTCAAAAGTTGGCAATCCTACCTGGCAGGCATCATCCTGAGCCAGGAGACCCATCTCAAAGACAGAAACAAGCTACTGGATAGGGAGTTGTTGCTCTGCCTGAGCAGGACATGGCATTTGGCATCCAAATAAAACCCTCCACTTCATTACCCAAGATGAATGGCCAACCAGTGGTCACTGACAACACATACAGCCTTAGGCAAAACATCTGAGGCCTTACATTTCCTCAGACCTAGCAAAGGATTGACTGCAATTGAGGAAATGCTCTGGGAAGAATTCAAGCTTCCCATAAATCCCTTACTTATTCTGAGAGATACATCCTGGGTTCCCCATTCTAAGTCAGCGGGAACTCTGACCAGCCACCAGATGTCATGGTAATGTGGCGTCTTTTAAACCCTACCTGTGGGGACTTTCTTTGTAGCCTATAAATCATAGCCCATGACTGATTTTTTAAAATCTCTTCTCCACAGTAATAGCTCAGGCTGCTGGTAATGCAACATCTGGCCATGCCCCTTGTGCATGGATCTTCAAAATACACATTTCAGATAACCCTCCCAGGTAGTAATTTAATACCTCTCTCCTCTTCTGCCTTCATACAAGATGCAGTGACAGAAAAGGAAACTGCCCCTTCCTATTATTTATTATTTGTTCCTAGGCTACCCTGTGTGATGCTACAGAAGCATACAGTATGACCAAGGCAGAATTCGTTCACAGCTAGGAAGAAGAAAATGGCCCAAGTTAATTTTATAAAACCTCTCCTTGAGCTTAACCTAGACACCAAGCATACTGTCTTCCTGTCATCTTCCAAGATTCAGAAGCTGGTTGCTCACTATGAAGTCACTGCGAAGCGCTTAAGAAGAATTATTACAATTCAGGCTTTGTGAATCCAACTGGGAATGAAAAGAAAGTGGAGAAGGTGGGTAAGCTTTGTTATTTTTAGTGGGGAAATTACTGTGTAAGAGGGAGGGTATCGCCAGATTGTGAGCAATGCAATTATTGTTATGGAGGATATTATGTGCTATGAGGCAGCCTTTGCTTCAGCTGTGATCCCAACAGGAGAAAAACATTTAAGAATGCAACTACTGATTTATTCTACCTAGGATTTAACTGATTACTGCTAACAAATTACTTCAAAAATGGGATTACATGCTTATCTGACATTAATGTGTCCCTCTCTCTCACAGGCAGATTGTCAGTACTGGCACTAGCAGTATAGATGGGTTCCAGCTACGTCCCACCAGCTGTACTAAGTGGGAAAGTACTCTGGTGCTGGGCTTCTTGGCACTTCTGGCACGCTGTCCACGTGGCAGGTGTGTGTGAAAAGGCAGATCTGTTAGCACCCTTTGCATCCCAGTTCAACATCCTGCTTATGTGCACCAAGTTATCTAGTAAATTATTCCCCGATCTTGGCTGAGGATGCGTGCAAGTTTTGAATACAGGAGATTCCTGGGCAAGGTAAACTTTCTATGCCCACCCCTTACTAGCCACTTCTAGACATTGATTTGCTGATCAGTCACCAGGCAATGAAATATCTCCTTGGCATACACAGATGGTCTTCTACCAAAGGACTTGAAGCATTGTTCTCTTCAAATTTGGGATCTTCAACAGATTCACATTCTTCAGTGCTGACTGAAATACTGCTAAGACTATAACTAGTAGCAGGTCCTAGTCCAATGACTTTCCCCCTCTCCCAAGTCCAAAAAACTTCTAATTTTTTTTCAAATAAACTAAATATGAAATTATTTCCATAGTCACTGTGGGCCGGTAACATGGATGGAGCTGCTGCTGACCAGGCTAATGTGTAGAGCTGAAATAAAGGCCTACCCAAGTGTTGATTTGTGGCCTTGCCGTGACACAGAAAGTAAAAGGGTAGATATACTTTTGTCCATGATAAGAGAAAAAAAAGTAATATGTTCTTTCATTGCCTTGGCAATACCTTCCACCCCTGCTGGGCTGAGGCAGCCACACAGGCCCCTTGGGGAAAGAGAAAATGGATTAGGGGTGATCTGCTGCAAGAAATGCATGGTGACTTTGGGTGCAGGTCAGAGAGGCACCTTGAATTGCATAAGAGCAGCTGGGGTAGGAGAGGAAGGACAAAGTGACAGTGAAGTCCCTAGAGCACAACTGAAGGACAAGGGAGGAGGACGGATGGCAACAGAGGGAGCTGTTTGAGCAGCTGATCGCCATGACGACCAGCAAGCTCTGGACACGAGTGTCTGCACCAGCACCATTGCCAGTGGACCCTCCTACATGCTAGCATGTCCTGCAGCCAAAGCAGCTACTGGACAATTCTGGGATGGGGCGGGTAATGAGTCAGTCAAGGCAGTCCGAGGATGGAAGTACGCATGAGCAGATATACCCTGTTCATTCGACCCCCATGCAACCATGGGGAAAGGAGAAAAGGCTTCGCTGACAGTGTGCAATTCCATTACCAGTGAGATGATAATGCACAGACTGTCGTCACTGTGACCGTTTTCATGCACATAGCACTTTTCAATGTTGTTACTGCTTACATATTTTACTGACTAGCAGCTCGGCTGACTGTATTTGTTCTTAAGGCAGTATTTTATATTATGGCATTGGGCACACTTGCATCCAAATGGTTTTGTAAGCAGTGCCATCTTGCCTTTAGTTGGCCAAATGCACATTCTACTACTGTCCTGCAACTACTTATAATGTAATTAAACCTTCTTCTGCCAAAAGAAAAGGAGGACTTGTGGCACCTTAGAGACTAACCAATTTATTTGAGCATGAGCTTTCGTGAGCTACAGCTCACTTCATCGGATGCATACTGTGGAAATTGCAGAATACATTATTATATACACAGACACCATGAAACAATACCTCCTCCCACCCCACTCTCCTGCTGGTAATAGCTTATCTAAAGTGATCATCAAGATGGGCCATTTCCAGCACAAGCTGTAGCTCACGAAAGCTTATGCTCAAATAAATTGGTTAGTCTCTAAGGTGCCACAAGTCCTCCTTTTCTTTTTGTGAATAGAGACTAACACGGCTGTTACTCTGAAACCCTTCTTCTGCCAGGTGCTCATACACCGGGGTACAGCTTCCAGGCAACAGAGGGTAGATTGGGTCCCCTAAAGTTACAGCAGGCACAGACACCCCACTGATAGTCATATTATTTGGAAGGAATAACATCCCTTCTTCTCCAAACAGGTAAAGTCCAGATTTACTGAACACCCTGGAGTCAGCACCCTGCTGGTGCATCCTAAGTTAGCGTTCATGCATCTGCCTTTATGGTCAGCCAAGGCCTGCATAATGATCAAGCAGAATCCTTTCTGGTTGACATATTGATGTGCCCCTTGTGGTGGGCAAACAATGGCCCTGTATGCCATGACGGCCACATTCTCTCAAAGCCAGTTGTTATTTTGGGAATATTAGCAATGTCCACCGCGCATGGCTAACCCACAGCAAAAATCACCTCACAAATCTCCATCACTACTGCACCAACAATTGACTTGCCAAATGGTTAGCCACTGACCTGTAGCGGTCTGGCAATAGCAACCTGCTTCTGGACTGATATGGCCTCCTTTATCTAGGTGTCCTGGTGCTGGAGTGTGAGGCACTTGCCCCAGCCAACTCCAAGGTGGTGGCCTTCCTCATGAGGAAATTCTGGAGGCAATGCTGGTCATCCCAGATCTGCATAACAATATAGTCCCACCTCTCAGTGCTTGTGGTCCTGTGCCGTAACCACCCATCAGCACAGGGCAGAGGTCCACCCCACCTCTAGTCCTACCCCCAGCTGCGGCTCCTGCCTCAGCCCCCTTAACCTCCCCTTGGAGCTGCGACCTCGCTCCCGGCCCCAGCGGGGAGGGGACTGGGGTAAGAAAAAGAGTGCAACCCTCGAAAGTTTGGGGGCCCACTGGCATAGGGGGAATCCACAGCGACAGCAACCTGCATCAGCTGGTTCCACTCTGCAACGTCAGCATCTAGCCGGCATAATCTCCTTGCCAAGAACTGCTACCTCCACCTTCTGAGGACTGCAAGCTGCTGCCAAAATGCTTTCCATTGCATCCTGCTGCATTAACAGTGCAGCCACAAGTAGGAACAGTTCGTCACCCTGTGCTTATCCATGCTCTGGCAGAGGCTGGAGTGGACAGAAGTGAGGTGCATGCAGAGCTGGAAGTGCTTCAGGTTGCTGTGCTGAAGGACTAAGAATACTTCTGCACAGGATCTTGGGAAAAACAGAAAAGATGTCCCACAATGCACCACAAAACAATTCATAGAGTAGCTCAAATCCTAGAACATACCACCAGAAATCCTTTCACAAGGTTACTGCAGTAGACACATGGGTATGACTCGAGTGTGGCCATGCAGTTGGCTGCTCGCAGGTGGGTTTAGCTATCCCAAATGCCCTACCCAGGTAAACTCTGCAGTGAAGAAATAGCTGCAGTCTGTGCCTCAGTTCCCCATCTATATACTGGGGGTGACAGAACTACCCTACCACACAGCGGGGTTGTGAGGATAACTACATTAAAGATTGTGAGACACGGCCATACTATAGTAATGGAGGCCATAAAAACACCTAAAGATGGTTGAAAAGATCATTAGCTCCCTATGGCCAGCAGCCTAGAGCACTAAAGTTTTCCTTACATCCTGCAGGAAATGACTTATCTGAGATACTACACATCTCCCATCAAGCTATCAATAAGTTCCATTACTCACAGCTCCCTACGTTCCATGGAAATATAGACGTTCTGACTTTAAGGCCAGAAGGGATCATCTAGTCTGGCCTCCTGAATAACACAGACCATGGTACCTCACCCACCCACTCTAGCAACAGGCCCATAACCTCTGGCTGCGTTACTGACATCCTCAAATCTTGTTTTAAAGACTTCAGGTTACAGAAAATCCACTATTTACTCTAGCTCAAACCAGCAAGTGGCCCGTGGCCCATGCTGCAAAGGAATGCAAAAAGAACCCAGTCTCTCTGATGATCTGACCTGGGTGGAAATTCCTTCCTAAGCCTAAATATAGTGATCAGTTATACCTTGAGTATGTGGGTGAGACCCAGCAGCTAGACACATGAGAGAGAATTCTCTATAGTAACTCAGCCCTCCTGTGCTAGTGTCCCATCTTTGGAAGTTGGCAATATCTGCTAATTGCAGTTATGGATGGGACACACACCACTGGAGGCAACTACACCATACCATCCCCTCCATAAACCTATCACGCTCAGTCTTCAAGCCACTTAGGTTTTTTTTTCCCCCCACTCCACAACTCCCCTTGGAAGGCTGTTCCAGAACTTCATTCCTCTGATGGCTAGAAACCCTTATTTAATTTCAAGCCTAAACTTGTTGATGGCCAGTTTATATCTATTTGTTCTTGTGCCAGCATTGGCCCTTAACTTAACTCTTCTCCCTCCATGGCATTTCTTTCTCTGATGTATTTATACAGAGCAATCATTTCTCTCCTCAGCCTTCACTGTGTTAGGCTAAACAAGCCAACCTCTCATAGATTCACAGATATTAAGCTCAGAAAGGCAGGTTCTCCATTCCTCTGATCATCCTAGTAGCCCTCATACCTTGGTTCTCAGGTTTCTAGTTCTCTTAGCCTGCCTGTGATGAGTTGTTTCTGAGCCTGATGGGTCCCCTGAGGTCATTATCTATAAGTCCTAAGAGTCCAGCCAATCTACAAGCAAAGGTCTAACCACCTGACCTCAGGACAGATATATAGGCTCTAGGGCTGTCGAATGATTAAAAAAATTAAATCACTATTAACTGCAGTTTTAATGGCAGTACCATTTTAAATTTATTATAAGTATTTTTGGATGTTTTTATACATTTTCAAATATACCGATTTCAATTACAATGCAGAATACGAAGTGTGGAGTGCTCACTTTATATTACTATTTTTGATTACAAATATTTGCACTGTAAAAAAGTCAAAAGATGTACAATGTACAAGTCGAAGCATAAAGGGGCATCTGAAAGTTTAGCACAACTGGCATGTAAATACCTTGCAACACCGGCTACAACAGTGCCATGTGAAAACTTGTTCTCACTTTCAGGTGGTGTTATAAATAAGAAGCAGGCAGTATTATCTCCCATAAATGTAAACAAACTTATTTGTCTTAGCAATTGGCTGAACAAGAAGTAGGCATGAGTGGACTTGTAGGCTCTGAAGTTTTACATTGTTTTGTTTTTGAGTGCAGTTATGTAAAAAAAATTCTAATTTGTAAGTTGTGCTTTCACGATAAAGAGATTGCACTGCAGTACTTGTATGAGGAGAATTGAAAAATACGATTTCTTTTTTTTAATCTGATTCGCCTTTAACTTATACTCCACGGACTAAAATGGAGCTAATCCCGATTGCATTCAGCGTAAGTGAGAAGAAAATCAGATCCAAGTACAAATGCACCTGAACCCCGTGGATGCATACTCGGTGCGGCTAGCTCATGTCTTTGCTGCCTTTGCCCAGGCTAGTGCAGCTACACTACTATTTTTAGCATGCTAACTCACACAAGAGCTAGCATGATTATTTCTAGGCAAGCTGGGAATCAGACCCCTAGCTCACAATGTAGACATAGCCTAACTTGTTCTGTGGACGCTGGTACAGTGCACCTTAAGGAACTTTTAGTGAACTGTAGTCACACTTTGGTTTGCTGCTGTGCACACTAACACACCATGTAGACGAGACCTAAGAGAAGCAAATGTGGAACCAAGAGACGAGAGAAGAAATTATAGCCTGTAAGAACCATAACTAAAATGAAGAATATAATAGTAAGATGAAAATTTACCAAGGTCCTGGGGACCAGACTCCCTATCAATATACACCAAAAAGGTAGGATGCAGGGACAGAGTGAGAATCCATCCAGCTCTGCACTTCAATCCTATTTCTTTCATAATCAAACCTCAGGTTTCCTCCAATGATACATATTGGTGATTAATTTTAACTAAACATTTATCAAACTCAAAAACCTATCTGAACATAATGCCTATACACACAGCTTGAAAAGATCCAAAAGCAAGCAGCAGAAAAACATAGAAGAGTTAGTTATCTTCCTCTTAGATCTTTGGTATCATAATAATCAGGAAAAATCATTTTAGATTCTATTTTTTCCACCAGCAGGTATTACTAAAATTTTCTACATTGCTTAAAAGCTGATATTTATTAGGTGTTATTAAAAGAAAAAAATTAATGAAAGATTGAGGTAGAGAAGTTCAGCACACAGGCAACAGCAATTTCAAATGTTAATGTTCATATACAGTGTTTTTTCTTCTCTACATATGCCAGTTTATGTAATTAAAGATCTGACAAAAAATATTCAGGATGAATCGTATAGTACAGTTAATATTTCTGTAAGAACCCAACATTTAGAATTTCCTGACTTTTAAGTCCTTAATTTTTCACTTTGAAGTGGAATTAAAATTAATTTTTTCATTTAATGTTAAGGAACGTTTCACTGCTAATGGCCTTTACAGGTACTATGGTTCTGATATGGTTCTTAGTGTAAGCACTTCAGCAGGACTGCAACACTTGCTCATTGTTCCAGAGCAGTCTACTATTAAGGTGTCCAAAGAGCCATAATGAAAAAATTTCTATGTTCTTGGATTCATAAGCGGTGGAGCACAAAGAGACCTGCATGGGCTGGAAACCATATGGCATTTATAAATTCTCACGGTTCACAGAGAACTGATGAGGCCAAAAGTCTCTCCAGTCCTGGCAGTTTGACCTTGACCTTTTTGATGAAAAAGTAGAATAATATAAAATTAACATGGCACACATTAAATGGATTAAAAACTGGCAAACTGATAGTCCTCAAAATGTAATTGCACATGAAGAAACGTCATAGAGCGGGTGTATTTCCAGTGGGGTCCCACAGGGATTGGCTCTTGGCACTACACTATTTAACACCTTTATCAATGACTTGGAAGAAAACATAAGATCACCACTGAAAATTTGCGGATGACAAAAAAAATGGAGGGAGTAGTAAATAATGACGAGCACAGGTCACTGATATTGAGCCATCTGGATAGCTTGGTAAAACCAGGTGCATGCAAACAATACGCATTTTAATATGGCTAAATGTAACTGTACATCTAGGAACAAAGAATGGAGGCCATACTTACAGAATGGGGACTCTACCCTGTAAGCAGGGACTCTGAAAAAGATTTGGGGGTCGTGGTGAACAATCAGGTGTGACTCTGTGGCCAAAAGAACTAATGCAATCATTGGATGTATAAACAGAGGAATTTTGAGTAGGAGTAGAGAGATTATTTTACTTCTGTATTTGGCGATGATCCAACTGCTGCTGGAATCCTGTGTCCAGTTCTGGTGTGCGCAATTCAAGAAGGATGTTGATAAATTGGAGAGGGTTCAGAGAAGAGCCACGAGAATGATTAAAGAATTAGAAAACATGCCTTATAGTGACAGACTCAAGGAGCTCGATCTATTTAGCTTAACAAAGAGAAGGTTAAGTGGTGACTTGATTACAGTCTGGAAGTATCGACATGGGGACAAATGTTTAATAATGGCCTCTTCAATCTAACAGGGAAAAGGTATAATGTGATCTAATGGCTGGAAGTTGATGCTAGACAAATATGGATTGGAAATAAGGCATACTTTTCAACAGTGAGAGTAATTAACAATTGGAACTTACTATAGGTCACTCACAGGGGATTCTCCTTACCTGACCATTTTAAAATCAAGATTGGATGTTTTTCTAAAAGTTCTGCTCTAGGAATTGTTTTGGGGAAGTTCTATATGACTTGGGTTATACAAGAGGCCAAATTAGATGATCACAATGGTCCCTTGTTGTGTTGGAATCTATGAAGTGGGTGGTTTTCTCTGATCCTGTGGAGCTTGTAAGGTGAATGAATAAAAGATGCTGCTTAAGTTTGTGCCCCTTATGATGAAGCAAGATATTTTACAGAAGATTTGCCTTTCATCCTTTACATGCAGTCACAGAGACAGATGGAAGTGGCAATGTGGCATCACAAAGACTCAGTCTAAGAATTAACCAAATTCCCTGCTATGCAAATGCATGGGGGTGTCCGCAGGCAGGCAGACAGGTGAATAGGTGGGGGTGAGGCGAAAGACAGAATCTTCACATAGATGTGACAATCATACCTCTGACCTGTCTCTCATTTCAAATCTAAATTCACCTTCGTGTTCTCATTTAATTATACTTTATATCAGGAACACTGAATTAAACTGTGATTACAGATAAATGTTTTCTATGCTAATGACATCATTTCCATAACAACCTGGGGCTGAACTAATCAAACCTCAGCCCTCCCTGAAAAACTACCCAAAACAGCACTGTTTGCGAGTAGTCCTCTCCATCCACCACATCACCACTTCTTGACTGCCTCCACTGGGTGATCTCTGTTACTTGCCAAATCAAATTCAAACTTCTTGTTTTCACCTACCACACCCTATGCAATCACTCCTCAGTCTCTCCTCACCATGTCTCATCTCTCATTATGACGCGCTACTCTATGCACTCCTCAAGTCTTTTGCCTCAAAGCTGTTCTCTGATTGCTGGCTTGGTACCTTCTCTTATGCTGCCCCTTCAATCAGAAGTCATCTTACTTCTGGTCCTTGTCCACGAAGCATCCATTTTGTTTCCTCCTTCAAACCCCTATTTGAAATTCACCTCTTCAAGCAATTCTGCCACTTGCTGCTCATCTTCAGAAACACCCCCATCTCCCTGTCCTGCACTGGTACACGGGGTCTTGCCTTGTGTAACGTGGATTGCAAATCTCAAAGGAAGGGAGCACGACTACCTATGTTTGTCAAGCTCCATGTAAGTTTACAGCATGACATGCATTATTAATCATTTCACATTTTCTGGGCTAGCAACCTATAATTTGTTCCTCATTTTGGGTTGTGGTTGTAGACAGGGCCCACATTTGTGCCTCAGAAGATTGAGAGGGATGATTTACTATAGATGAGCTAATTACCTTCCATAATCATCTCTTCATCGGTGTTAGTCAAACTGGGTTTTTCTGAACTGACATTTTCAATAAAGATGCAAACCATGTCAGTATTGGTCCATTACAGCCAAGAGATGTGAAGACAGGAAATCATGTGAAGAGTTTCAATATTTATCGGGAATTGGTCTCAGCTTGCTAGAGAAAGCGTCACAAATTATTATTCCACCGGCTTTGAAATAAGCCACTTACTTTAACGTTAGCAAGATTAGATTCTTTTAGGTGATGTTCAAGATTACTATATTAGTTAGTTATTCAAGTCATTTCTCTAAAAGCTAATAATCTAATAACCCCATGAATTTTGAAGGCTAGTATTCCTCCCTCTATAAAACACAGACATTAGTTTCTTAAGGAACAGTGTTTGCCCTTTTGGTTTAACCTCCAACCCACCATTAAGACTGATGAACAAAACCTCTTCTACCCCCCACTAATTGTTTTGTTTACCCATATACATCGGCTATAAAGGCTGGGTAGTTTTGGGTCCCGTAGGAACTTTCAGACAATTGCTCTAGCATTCTGTTGGGGGATGTGGGTTTACTTTTATAAACAGAGGTTGACCTCTGGCAATGCCAAGCTTGCATTTGCTACTGTCTTCAGTTTGGCAACACAACACAAAAGCAGCGTGCATGTATACACTTTCCAGGCTGAGCCAGCTATTCAGAGTGGGCTGGAGCTTCACACGTAATGGGCCCCCTAGAGACAAAGCCTGAAAGTTTCTTAATTAAGTCTAAGTGAAAGACAGCCTAAAAGCATCCCGCTTACATCTTCAGAGTACCTTCACTCTGGACTTCAAACACACAGAGTACAATGCCCATCAGACCAAAGCATTAATAGCCAGTTGACAATTTTTCTCTTTTAAATATAGAATGCCTTGCCTTCTGTGCAGCCTTTTCAGCCTGCTCGCATTTTCTCTGCAATTTTAGACATGTCTCTGGTTTATAAAACAGGAAACAAAGGGACTTCTTGTGTGTCAGCAGCCCTCCACAGGGTCTGCGTTTCATTCCACCCTTCTCCAAAGCCGGGCAATGTCTGGAGAGCTCTTTAGCCGTTTTTGGCTCATTAACATTTCCATGAGGGATCAAAGAATATATTTAAAAAATATCTAAGTATAAGTACAATTCCTGCTAGGGAACCAGAACATATTAAAAAACCTGTTCAGATTCCTTTCCCTGACCTGCTTCATTATTATTAGATAACTGTCTCTTCATGAAACCAGGTTTTATTTCCATTGAGCTGCCATTCTATAAATCCTGTGACAGTCTCAATAAATCCATTCCACTCAACCCCCGCCCCCCCGCAACATTTTCTGAGCTTCCCTGTGATAACGCTCCTTGCAAACAGAACCTAATTACTGCCTGGCAGTAAGTCACCAGGAGTAGGAATTGCTTTAATTTTTCCCCCTTTTAGCAGCTGCTCAGGGTAGGCTGAGAGGTGGCTGTGATAATGAAGCTGGGGTGAATACTAAAGAAGCACTGAGGCATAACATCCTGCAGAGAAAAATATAGTATTTTCTCCTTGTTGGAAGCAAATCAAGGAGCTTTACGTGTCAAAAAGGGAGCTTTTTACCGTATATTTGCATTCCCAAACCAGAGGAATTCCTATGCACCTGACCATCTTATAAAAACTTCACCTTAAAATGTTGAAAGTGCTAAACACACCCTCCCCCTGCTTCTCCTCCTCCACAGCAATTCTTTGCTTTCTCATTAGAAATGCCCAGCAACATTCACTAGACAAAGACACTGCAAACAAAGTGCATGGAGAAGGCGGGAAAAAAAAAATCGAAAGAAGAAAGAAGTGCAGAGGAATTCTTCGTTCACTGATCTGTAGAATACATTAATACCCTAAACTGTTGGCACAGCCTAAAATACTCAGGAGGCTAACAATGCAAGCAATGACTCTGAGTCTGGGATCTTCAAATAAACCACCTCTGCTGTCATGGCCACCGGGAAAGAGAATAACAGCGATATTAGCTGACCTTCATTTTGTTGTTACTCTGGACCTGAGTGCTAGACCCCTGTTTGCCTGTTACTAGGATTTCTTAGCTGAAAAATGTAAGCATTTCCTAGACGATACCAGAGCCAGTTTATTAGGTAAATAAACCAGGCCCTAAGCAGTCGCTTCTGCTTGATAATGAGAAAGACAAGAAACTGATCTCCCCCCACATCCTCCACCACCTAAAATAAAAACCCATCCATGCTCTTAACTAACACTGCATGCACATTTTTAAACAGACAGTTAATGAACAGGTGAAGGGCATTTCTACCTAGCCAGCTCATGGGCAAGACCATGTGTTCAGCAAACTACAATACAGACACTGCCTACCATTTTTACCGCCTATGTCATATAAACTTGTCCATCCAAGGAAGTGGAAAATCATCATTAAAAGACTAACATTATTTCAAACATTTTTCTGAAGAGGGCGTGTAGGGGGAAATAGGGGTTTTTTGAAGTGATCATCCATAAAGGGGCTGTTAAAAAAAAAAAAAAAAAAGTATAAAGTGTGTTTCCCAGAATCATAGAAATGCAGGAGCAGAAGGGATCTTGCGAGATCATGAAGCCCAACCCCACGCACTGAGGCAGAACAACATACACATCATACATATAGACAGAGCACCAGGACTGGCAGCTGTGCCGCCCAGCTGGAGCCAGCCCCACTGCCGCACAATCTAGAGCACCGGGGCAGGCCGGCGGCTCTCGCAGCCGCGCTGGCCAGCAGGAGCTCGCAGCCCCACCGCCCAGAGCGCGGGCAGCACAGTGAGCTGAGGCTGTGGGGGAGAGGGGACAGCAGGGAAAGGGTCAGGGGCTAGCCTCCCTGGCCAGGAGCTCAAGGGCCAGGCAGGAGGGTACCGCAGGTCAGATGTGGCCCGTGGGCCGCAGTTTGCCCACCTCTGCTCTACTTCCTTACCACCACCTTCCAGCTAAGAAGGGCTGGAGGCATCTGCCTTGAAAAGAACACAAGGTGCTCAGTCCTCTGAGGGACAGAGAATGCGGCCTCCACGACTCTCCTGTCTACTGCAGGCTGAGGAGCAAAGGACTGAAGCAGCGTTTCAAAATCCTATCACAACATTAAAAAAATTACTTTTGTACAAATAGTTAATCAGGACTTTTTTAAAGCAATTCAAAGTCATGACATGGAAGCCATGATAAAAAAAACCCAAACAAAGCCACCAACCATGCTATGAAAGAATGGGCACAATCAAGTTAGTCTCTGACTCTGATAACCTACCGATTAACATGTTTCAGCATTATTTCTGGAAATACAAATTGGTGATTTAATTCTGAGATGTATCCTAGGAAACAAAACTGTAAGCAACTACCCCTGAATATTTCAGACAATTCCAAGTTTTCCTTTTTATATTCAAATATAACTAATTACTTGGCCATTTGGGATGATGGATGGCTTGGGTGAGGTAGGTGCTTAGCATCTCAGCTTAGGCTGATTGTACCAGTTTAGTGGTATGTGGGCTGCCAACAGCTGCTCTAAATCTGCTAGGTGCAAACAAGCACTGGTGAAGTTCAGTCTATTTGAACAGCTGCATATGTAAATGTAATTAACTAGGTGTCTATTAGAGAGACAAGGTGAGTGAAGTAATATCTTTTATTGCACCAATTTCTGTCTATTGCCTGTTTTTTTCCTCACCCACCCTTTACTCTCATACACATACTGTGCGCCACCCTCCCTCCTTCACAAGAGAAAAATCTGACCACTTGTTGCTCACTAAATGGGCCTAACCTTTATTAGATCTTATAGAGTGTGTGATTTATACCTTTACAGATGAGTCCCAGAGACTCCATTCTCCAGACCCCCATCATTCTTTTATGTCCTTAAAATATGGGATTTTGCTATCTAAGTTTAGTCATCCTGTGAATTATTTAGGTTTTCGGCTGAAGTATTTCCATTAGGGCTGTCAAGCGATTAAAAAAAATTAATCGTAATTAATCGCGCTGTTAAACAGTAGAATACTATTTATATAAATTTTTGTGGATGTTTTCCACATTTTCAATTATATTGATTTTAATTACAACACAGAATACAAAGTGTACAGTGCTCACTTTATATTTATTTTTATTATAAATATTTGCACTGTAAAAAATAGGAAATAGTATTTTTGAATTCACTTAATACAAGTACTGTAGTGCAATCTCTTTATCATGGAAGTTGAACTTACAAATGTAGAATTATGTATACAAAAATAACTGCATTCAAAAATAAAACACAATGTAAAACGTTAGAGCTTACAAGTCCACACAGTCCTACTTCTTGGTCAGCTAATCGCTCAAACAAGTTTGTTTACATTTGCAGGAGACAATGCTGCCCGATTCTTATTTACATTGCCACCTGAAAGTGAGAACAGACGTTTGCATGGCACTGTTGTAGCCAGCATTGCAAGATATTTATGTGCCAGATACGCTAAAGATTCATATGTCCCTTCATGCTTCAACCACCATTACAGAGGACATGCATCCATTCTGATGATGGGTTCTGCTTGATAGCGGTCCAAAGCAGTTCAGACCAACGCATATTAATTTTCATCATCTGAGTCAGATGCCACCAGCAGAAGGTTGATTTTCTTTTTTGATGGTTCGGGTTCTGTACTTTTCTCATCGGACTGTTGCTCTTTTAAGACTTCTGAAAGCATGCTCCACACCCCGTCCTAATCAGATTTCGGAAGGCACTTCAGATGCTTAAACCTTGGGTTGAGTGCTGTACCTGTCTTTAGAAATCTCACATTGATACCTTCTTGTGTTTTGTCAAATCTGCAGTGAAAGTGTTTTTAAAACGAACAACATGCTGGGTCACCATCCGAGACTGCTATAACGTGAAATATATGGCAGAATGTGGGTAAAACACAGAGCAGGAGACATACAATTCTCCCCTAAGGACTTCAGTCACAAATTTAATTAACGCATTATTTTTTTAACAAGCATCATCAGCATGGAAGCATGCCCTCTGGAATGGTGGCCAAAGCATGAAGGGGCATACGAATGTTTAACATATCTGGCACATAAATACCTTGCAATGCTGGCTACAGAAGTGCCATGCGAATGTCTGTTCTCACTTTCAGGTGACAAGCGGGCAGCCTTATCTCCCGTAAATGTAAACAAACTTGTTTCTTAGCGACTGGCTGAACAAGATGTAGGACTGAGTGGACTTGTACGCTCTGAAGTTTTACATTGTTTTGTTTTTGGGTGCAGTTATGTAACAAAAAAATTCTACATTTTTAAGTTGTGCTTTCATGATAAAGAGATTGCACTATGGTACTTGTATGAGGTGAACTGAAAAATACTATTTCTTTTATAATTTTTACAGTACAAATATTGGTAATATAATAATATAAAGTGAGCACTGTATACTTTGTATTCTGTGTTGTAATTGAAACCAGTATATTTGAAAATGTAGAAAAAACATCCAAAAGGGTTAATAAATTTCAGTTGGTATTCTACTGTTTAACAGTGCTATTAAAACTGATTAATCAAAATTAATTTTTGTAATTGAGATTAATTTTTTGAGTTAATCGTGTGAGTTAACTGCAATTAATCAACAGCTCTAATTTCCATATTTGAATTTCCAACCAAAAAAAGGAAATTTTACCCAGGAAGAAAGCCCATTTTCCAACCAGCTCTATTCATAACTAACTGTTCTACAAACTGTATCTAGTAACCCATTCACATTGCTCCTGTCACTGCTAGGGTAGTGCATTGCATGCATTACTCTGTTTTTTTTATTTATATATTTATGTATGTTAAACACTTTGTTTCTGTATAGTTCTCTGCATTCCAATTCATTATTCTGATTGTGATCCAGTGTACCTGTTTCTCCATCAGATACTTTTGAATCAGATTACCTGAATGAATTTCACACATTACTCCAAATTAAGGGTACGTCTATACTACCCGCCGGATCGGCGAGTTGTGATTGATCTATCAGGGATCAATTTATCGCGTCTAGTGTAGACGCAATAAATCAATCCCCGATCGCTCTGCCGACAACTTCAGAACTCCACCATGGTGAAAGGCGGAAGCGGAGTCGATGGGGCAGCGGCCGTGAGGACGCGAAGTAAGTGATTCTAAGTCGATCTAAGATACATCGACTTCAGCTATGCTATTCTCGTAGCTGAAGTTGCGTATCTTAGATCGATCCCCCCTCCCACACACACACACACAGTGTAGACCAGGCCTTAGTCTCATCAGTCACTGATGCTGCACTAGAATATTCTCCTCTGACTTGAATTCAATGCCTTTATTTATAAACCCAGAACTCGTTGCTTCAGCTGTTTCCTAGGATTGTGCCAAAGGTTTGAGAGCCATCCACTCTTGTCCCTAGATCCTACTACAGATTTACATTTTGCAGCTGCTAATGTATAGGTTTGAAAATGTATAGTAGAACCTCAGAGTTACGAATACCTTGGGAACAGAGGTTGTTTGTAACGCAAATATTCATATTTCTGAACAAACCATTATGGTTGTTCTTTCAAAAGTTGATAATTGAACATTGACTTATTACAGCTTTGAAAGTCACTATGCCAAAGAAAAATGCTGCGTTCCCTTCTTTCCCCCCCCCCACAGTTTATCTTTAACACAGTACTATACTGCATTTGCTTTTTTTCTTTTTTCACCTCTGCTGCTGCCTGATTGTGTACTTCCAGTTCCAAACTCGGTGTGTAGTTGACCTCATAACTCTGGTGTTTAACTCTGAGATTCTACTGTATTGTGTTTTGAAATCTGTGCCTTGCCTCATTACCTTACATTTTTTCGCACTGAACAGCACAATCCACTCATCCCGTTTGTTTTTGTTTATTTTTTAGTTATCCAAAAGATTAGAGGGGAAAATGTTGTTCTCCTTTTCTCCCCAGTATACTGTCTCCCTTTGGCAGCATTGTTCCCGTCACTGTTTCACATTGCACCTGTACAGCAAGTAGCAGATGAGTTTCCCCTCATGCATGCATGGGTCTTTTCTTCTTCCCTGCTGTGAAAGCATTTAAAGCGTGGTGTAAAGACCCAGAAATTGGCAGGGAGGACAACCAGAGAGGTGTGGTACGTGGAAATACTTTTAACCCAGACTTTAAACTAACTTAATTCTAAACCCCTTTCCTTAGCTTTTCTTCTGGTCTGACCCGAGTGATCCCCTTCATTGTTTCTTCTTCCAACCCTTGGAACATGTGTTTCTGACTCTTGAATCAATTCTCTGTCCTCCTTTGTGAATGCTGTGACAAATCATTCATGTCAATTTGCTACAACAGGTACCTTTCCTGTACCTCCAGCTCCCCATTCCATGCTGCACTTTTAGATGAACCTGCTGCTGTCATTTTAGACTGTAAGCTCCTTTGGGCAGGGACTGCCTTTTTATCATGTGTGTGTAAAGCAGTGGGCCCCTGCTCCTTGAGTGGGGCCTCTAGACATTACTGCAATATAAATGAATAGTGTCCAAACATCTTAACAGTGCACCCTACAGAAACAGATGCTTACCTGCCTGCCTGCACCATAGTATCTGAGCACCTCATAATCTTTAACATATGCATCCTCACACACCTCTGTGAGGCAGGGCATCATCCGATGAAGTGAGCTGTAGCTCACGAAAGCTTATGCTCAAATAAATTTGTTAGTCTCTAAGGTGCCACAAGTACTCCTTTTCTTTTTGTATAAAGACAATATACAGCAAAAGACAAGAAAGCTAAAACAAACCAAACCTCCATTCACGTTGCAGCTTACTTGCCTTTTGTTATATTTTGTACACCAGAGGAACAAACCCGAGTAACTGCCATAGGTATCTGATTGTGAGTATGCCCTTGTGTGTAAAAATGGCATAAACCAGGTTCTTCTAATTCATCACTGCATCAAATACAATGCTGCAGTCTTTTAGCTTCATTGCAGTAGAAGTTCAGATTCCTTGATTATGAGAAATGATTAACACGGTATTGCTATATGGAATACACCGATTTTAACATTAGTGCTAAGCAGCAGGAAAGTGGAGGCTCCGATTTCCCTGTCCCACACCATCCTGTTGAGGGAGCAGTGCTGCTGGTCCAATTTGCACTTTGTACACAATACACTTCTTTTGTTTGTACCATTCTGTCTCAGTTGTTCACACGAAACACCTTTCTGGACAGCATTTCTTAAAAATGGAAGAAACTCAAGAGGAAAAAAACACACAGAGAAACATACAACTTGGCAGGCCAAGAAAACTAATCACTTTCAAGCATGGACAGGTGACTCAGAACCAATGCAGCTTTCGGGAAGAATATTGGTGTAACCTTTCTGAGAAACAGACTGCAGGAAAGGTTGATTTAATGTCACACTAGACCGCCACTGCTCTAAAAATAAATAAATAAATTGATGGAGACTTGCTCATCTAAACACACAATGTACGTCAGAGGAACAAACCTGAGTAACTGTCATCCATAATTTATAAAGCAAATTAAGTTCATGGCAAAAATAACTATTACTGAGAACAGAGGGATCGTAGAGTCTGGCAGGAAAAGGCCACAGTCTGCATGAATCATTACTTTCTAGAGGAAACCTTATATAATCCAGGCTACTCTATTTTAAAATAATTGAAGCCTCCTGAAAACTAAAAACAAACTAGCAAGTTTGGCAAAAACGCTGCATTAAAATTCAAATTCATTGGTGATTGGTTAAGATAAAAAGGAAGCCTGTTCCCAACTTACTCTACAGTAGCTTGAGTCTTAGTTTCAACTTCTTCAGAAACCTTTATCAAAAGATAAGTGAAATGAACACTAGACACACATCTAACTGGGTCCATCAACGAACGAGTTCCTAGAGAAAGGCTATTAGATTGCAACGCCACCTTGTGGAACAGGAGAAAAACTAAAAGTGAAACAAACCCTGACTGATTAGATCTAATTTTACCGTGGTAGAAAAATTGCCAAGGGCACAACTGGTATGTAAATTCATTCATAGTTGCTTCCTATTTTCTTGGAAGTTCAGAGTGGTCCTGAGTAACAATGGCAAAGACAGGCTCCTCCCCAGACTACTGTTAAGAATGAGACGATATAACCATGATGTCAGAAATATAAAACTTGCTCCTCTCTTTGCACTTTCTTTCACTGCGAAGAAGCCATCCCATTGCTTGCTGCCTCCTTAAGAAATATGCCTTTTCTCCTTAATCCTACTCCAAGAGCCTGCTATAGGAGACCACCCAAGGAGTGTCCTCTGAATGAGAAATGGTATAGGATCACATGGATGCCAATCCCCTCCCATCTTTTGTTTAGAAGACTTCATCCCGTTAGGGCACTTGTCTATGACCTCGGTCAGAACTAGAGTCTAACCTTGAGTTCTACTGAAAAGAGAACAAAAAAAAAAAAAATAAAAAAAAAAAAAATGAAAAAACCCAGAAAAACCAGACCATTAATCCGCTTTGTTATTCAGTGGACGCATTTTAGAACAGTACAAGTATTCTTTTTTTTTTCCAAATTCAGTATTTAACTTTATCTATACATGTGAAACTGAACAGCAGACCTCTATGCTAGCATTCATAAGACCTTATTATTTGGTGCCTGTATTTTTACATCAGGGTCTTTGATACAAAATTAATCTGTTCCATTATTGTTCTCAAATCTCCAGTTTGAGATTGTTTGAAGCATCTCAACTTGAATTTTACCCTTAATATTTTTAAAGCCATATTTCAGGTTTTTTTCTTAGAGCCAAAATTGGTATGATAAATTGTGTATGTACTTTATTGTGCCTATAAAATCAAATATATAAACATCATGATTTGTGACTGCTTTTGAGTTCTGAATACAAAGAAACAGTGACACAATTTAGCACATTCTCCTTTGAAAACCTGACCACAAAATATTATGTAATAATTCTATTATAAAAGCACATATTTTGCACTAAGCCATTCCTGTGTCGTCCAACTTGCTAAGGATCAATAGTATATTTCTTACGCTGCTTTTTTACTTACTTGATCAATGGTTTATGTGAGCATGATGGTAAAAGCTGAATGACAACACAACTGCTAACATTTCATTAGTGGAAAGTGTCATCAGCTATCCTCCGTTGGCATACACTTATATGGAAATGAAATAGAGCCAAGCAGCATACAAACATCATCTGCTTGTGGAAGACAGAGGATTGTCAACAATAATTTCAGTAGAAACAGCACCCTGACCAAGGGCTCAATCATGCGCCCACTGAAATCAATGGGAGATTTGTCACTGACTTCAATATGGCGGTCACTCGGCCTCCAAGGGGATGCACTCAAAATGACAATAGGTCATAATTTGTTGGAATCTAGGCTGGGATTGTCATAAGCACTCAGCAGTGGCCTAATTCTGCCCCCACTGAAGTCAAAGTGAGTTTTACCACTGACCTCACTAGGATTAAACACTGCCAAATTAAATGTAAAAAAGTAATAAGAAAAGCCAAAAAGGGAGTTTGAAGAACAGCTAGCCAAAAAATCGAAAGGTAATAAAATGTTTTTTAAGTATATCAGAAGCAGGAAGCCTGCTAAACAACCAGTAGGGCCCCTGGACGATCGAGATACAAAAGGAGCACTTAAAGACGATAAAGTCATCCCGGAGAAACTAAATGAATTCTTTGCTTCAGTCTTCATGGCTGAGGATGTTAGGGAGATTCCAAAACCTGAGCCGTCTTTTGTAGGTGACAAATTGAGGAATTGTCACAGATTGAAGTGACACTAGAGGACGTTTTGGAATTAATTGAGAAACTTAACAGTAACAAGTCACCGGGACCAGATGGCATTCACCCAAGAGTTCTGAAAGAACTCAAATGTGAAATTGCAGAACTATTAACTATGGTTTGCATCCTGTCCTTTAAATCAGCTACTGTACCCAATGACTGGAAGATGGCTAATATAATGCCAATATTTAAGAAGGGCTCTAGAGGTGATCCTGGCAATTACAGACCGGGAAGTCTAACGTCAGTACTGGGCAAATTAGTTGAAACGATAGTAAAAAGAATAAAATTGTCAGACACATAGAAGAACATAAATTGTTGTGCAAAAGTTAACATGGTTTCTGTAAAAGGAGATCATGTCTTACTAATCTATTAGAGTTCTTTGAGGGGGTCAACAAACATGTGGACAAGGGGGATCCAGTGGACATAGTGTACCTAGATTTCCAGAAAGATTTCTAGGTCCCTCACCAAAGGCTTTTACGTAAATTAAGTTGTCATGGGATAAGAGGGAAGATCCTTTCATGGATTGAGAACTGGTTAAAAGACAGGGAACAAAGGGTACGAATAAATGGTAAATTTTCAGAATGGAGAGGGGTAACTAGTGGTGTTCCCCAAGGGTCAATCCTAGGACCAGTCCTATTCAACTTATTCATAAATGATCTGGAAAAAGGGGTAAACAGTGAGATGGCAAAGTTTGCAGATGATACTAAACTGCTCAAGATAGTTAAGACCGGAGCAGACTGTGAAGAACTTCAAAAAGATCTCACAAAACTAAGTGATTGGGCAACAAAATGGCAAATGAAATTTAACGTGGATAAATGTAAAGTAATGCACACTGGAAAAAATAACCCCAACTATACATACAACATGATGGGAGCTAATTTAGTGACAACTAATCAGGAGAAAGATCTTGGAGTCATCGTGGATAGTTCTCCGAAGACGTCCACGCAGTGTGCAGCGGCAGTCAAAAAAGCAAACGGTATGTTAGGAATCATTAAAAAAGGGATAGAGAATAAGACGGAGAATATCTTATTGCCCTTCTATAAATCCATGGTACGCCCACATCTTGAATACCGCGTACAGATGTAGTCCCCTCATTTCAAAAAAGATATACTGGCATTAGAAAAGGTTCAGAAAAGGGCAACTAAAATGATTAGGGGTCTAGAACAGGTCCCATATGAGGAGAGATTAAAGAGGCTAGGACTTTTCAGCTTGGAAAAGAGGAGACTAAGGATGGATATGATAGAGGTATATAAAATCATGAGTGGTGTGGAGAAAGTGAATAAGGAAAAGTTATTTACTTGTTCCCATAAGATAAGAACTAGGGGCCACCAAATGAAATTAATGGGTAGCAGGTTTAAAACAAATAAAAGGAACAACTTCTTCACTCAGTGCACAGTCAACCTGTGGAACTCCTTGCCTGAGGAGGTTGTGAAGGCAAGGACTATAACAAGGGTTAAAAGAGAACTGGATAAATTCATGAAGGTTAAGTCCATTAATGGCTATTAGCCAGGATGGGTAAGGAATGTTGTCCCTAGCCTCTGTTTGTCAGAGAGTGGAGATGGATGGCAGGAGAGAGATCACTAGATCATTACCTGTTAGGTTCACTCCCTCTGGCACACCTGGCATTGGTCACGGTCGGTAGACAGGATACTGGGCTGGATGGACCTGTGGTCTGACCCGGTATGGCCATTCTTATGTTCTTATTATATTCAGACCAATGTGGAGCGTTTTTGAGAATTCCACTTGAGGTGTTAATAAAACCCCAATTGCAAGGCAAATAAAATAAAAACCCTAATTCTTCTATCTCAATTGTACATAACCAATGAGACAGTAAAAATAAAGTCGCAGCTCTTTGCAACAACCCCCATCAACAGATCTCTTCATTTAAAACCAGTTTTCTCTCAATACATAGACAAGACTAGCGCATAAATCCCACCACTTGATGGGAGACAAAGTCCATTAAGGAACCTGAAATTCTGTTCACAGAAATAGGACAGCCACAGAAACATTGAGTGTGTGTGTGAACTTCACGTAACGTTCTGACTGCATCAGGGATTCTCTGGTTTATTACTACATTGGCTGCTAACGTTCTTCGATAATACGAATATTGCTGATGCCGTGTCAAACACACTAATATATTATATTATGCTCTTAAATTATTCCTCTGCTGAAGTCAGAATCCTCTGCAAGGACAGTTGTCAGAAAAAGACATTATGATTTCAAATGAGGCACAACACACAGGAAGAGATAAGAACTGGAATAACAAAGATACTGTTTTCATGCAAATATGTTAAGGATTAAAAAACCAGGGTGTGGGAGAGCCAGCCAGAGAGAAAGAAAGAGATCACAATTATTTTTTGGTAAATCCAAAGTAACACTACTGAAAGCCAATGGGTTAGTCTGCATTTAAACCAATGTCACTGAGATCAGAATTGGGCCCCATACTTCTAAAACTGATTTGCAAAGTTACCTGTGAGGTGTCAGCTCTTTAGAAAAGCTCATGTTCATCTGCGAGCTTTTTCTGACTTTAGAGAGACACAGTGGGTGAAATAAGAGCTCTTCTTCAGCTCTAGGAAAAGTACTCAGAGCGTCACAGCTAAACACAAGGTTGAATGGATTGTTTAGTATGAGTACCTTTCCCAGACCCACAGAAGAGCTCTGTGAAGCTTGAAAGCTTGTCTCTCTCACCAACAGAAGTGGGTCCAATAAAAGATATTACCTCTCCCACCTTGCCTCTCTAATATCCTGGGACCGACATGGCTACAACACTGAAAACATTTTCTGACTTTAAATCTTTTTTGTGCTGGGCATGCTTGGCAGTGGGGGAGAATGATTGAGAAATGCTAACAGTAACATGTTAGAACTACAGTAGAACCTCAGAGTTACGAACACCAGAGTTACTGACCGGTCAACCACACACACCATTTGGAACCAGAAGTAACAATCAGGCAGCAGCAGAGACCCCCAAAAACAAACAAACCCCTCCCACCCCCAATATAGTACTGTGTTAAATGTAAACGACTAAAAAAATAAAGGGAGAGTTTAAAAAAGGATTTGACAAGGCAAGGAAACTTGTTTTATTTAAATTAAGAACGTTAAAAAGCAACATTTTTCTTCTGCATAGTAAAGTTTCAAAGCTATATTAAGTCACTGTTCAGTTGTAAACTTTTGAAAGAACCATGATAACATTTTGTTCCAAGTTACAAACATTTCAGAGTTCCAAACAACCTCCATTCCCGAGGTGTTTGTAATTCTGAGGTTCTACTGTATGTACTGTCTAGCACAGTTATTACAAGATAACCGAATGATCAGACAGCCAAAGAGTAACTAGCTATTTGAGGCCAGTCTATTGTTTATGTATGCACAAATTGTTATGCAAACACAGGAAGACCCACTGGGGTAGATTCAAAAGGGCAGTATTGCAGCAGGCAGACCTCCTCACCCAAAGAATTTTTTTCCCAATGCTGACAGGGTAAGAGGGTAGTCTGTGGATCCTCCTAATTTCCCTGTTTTACAGCTTCATACTCTCAAAACCTGTATCACAGTCGCTACCTTAAATTGTTGGGGAGGGATTAATTATCTTGCAACATTGTCTGGATACTATATTTATATTAAGAAACTTTCAGAAAGGGGGAAAATATATCTAAGAGCTGAGAAATTATTAGACACATTAGATATTGTTTGATAGCATTCCATAAGCAGTCATTTTCACTATTTCCCCTGAATTGTCATTTAGCTTGGCAGTTTCCTACGGTTATACAGAACATTGATTTTCAAGCTTTTTTCATTTGTGGACCACTAACAAATTTCGAATGGAGGTGTGAATCCATTTGGAAATCTTAGACATAATCTGCAGACCCCGGGTTGAAAACCACTGGTATAGAAAATAAATGTAAAACCACAGAAATTGGCAGGATTCAGGAGCAAATATATCAGATACTACTTTAAGTTTAATTTTGTTTAGCCTGCCTAGATTTTGACTTTCAAACATACAAAAAAATTACAAAATAAAAATGTCAGTCATATCTATGATTCTTTCCACAGCTGATAATTTTTGGGTTAGGTGGACGAGTATTCCCCTGCCAAACTAATCTGTAGTTGGCATCTGAGCTTCACTTAAACAGATTAAAAACAAGCAGTTCAATTTAATTCACAGATTCATAAACTTAAAGCCAGAAGAGACCATTATGATCATCCAGCTTAACCACTTTCATACACAGGCCTTACAAATGCATCAAGTGATTTCTGTATCAAACCGATAACTTCTGACTGAGCTAGAGCATAATATCTCATAGAAAAAAACATCCAACAAAACTCATCACATCCTTAGGTAAACTGTTCCAATGGTAATTACCCTCTATTAAAAATTATGCCTTAATCTGATCTAAATTTGTACAGCCAGTGGATTTTTGCCTGCTAGATTAAAGAACCTTCTATCAACAAAAAACATCTTTTCTTCATATAGGCACTTATTGACTAATCAAGTGTCCTCCTAGCCCTCTTCTCACTGTTAAGCCACATAAATTGAACTCTTTTAGTGTCTCACTATAAGGTAGGAAAAAAACCAAGGAGTACTTATGGTACCTTAAAGACTAACACATTTATTTGGGCATAAGCTTTCGTGGGCTAAAACCCACTTCATCGGATGCATGCAGTGGAAAATACGGTAGGAAGATATATATACACAGAGAACATGAAAAAATGGGTGTTGCCATACCAACTGTAATGAGACCAATTAATTAAGGTGGGCTATTATCAGCAGGAGAAGAAAAACTTTAAGCAAAGTAAAAACTATTTCCCCATGCTAATTTCCCCCCCCCTACTCACACCTTCTCACTCCCCCCTACTCACACCTTCTCACTTTCCCCCCTACTCACACCTTGTCCACTGTTTGAAATGGGCCATCCTGATTATCACTACATAGGTTTGTTTTTTATTCTCCTGCTGATAATAGCCCACCTTAATTAATTGGTCTCGTTACAGTTGGTATGGCAACACCCATTTTTTCATGTTCTCTGTATATATATATCTATCTTCCTACTGTATTTTCCACTCCGTGCAACTGATGAAGTGGGTTTTAGCCCACGAAAGCTTATTCCCAAATAAATTTGTTAGTCTCTAAGGTGTCATAAGTACGCCTCGTTTTTTTTGCTGATACAGACTAACACGGCTATCACTCTGAAACCTGTCACTACAAGGTAGGTTTTCTAGAGCTCAAAATCATTCTCATACTACTTTTCTGAACTCTCTCTAGGTTATCAACACCCTTTTGGAAGTTGTGGACAACAAAAATGAACACAGTAATCCAGTAATGGTCTCAACAATGCCATATTACCACTTCTATTTGACATTCATCCAAGGATCACACTTGTTCTCAGCCACCGCATGACACTGAAAGCTCATGTTCAGTTCATTTTCTGCCACGACATCCATGTCCTTTTCTCAGCTACAGCTTTCCAAAATACAGTCTCCCATCCGACTAATATGACGTAGATTCTTGGTTCTAGACGCACAGCCTTGCATTTAGTGGTATTAAAATACATGTTCAAGTGAGGCTCCCAGTTTATGATGCGATCCAGATCACTGTGTAGAACTGACCGGTCATTAGTTACCACTCCCCCAATTTGGTGTAAACTGAAAACTTCTCCAGCAATGATTTTATGTTTTGCAGAGCAATGATAAAGATACTGAATAGCACCAGATCAACAAATAATCCCTGTGGGACCCCACTAGAAATATCCCCTCCCAGCACTGAATGATGATTTGCCATTTACAGTTACTTTTTGAGATCAGTTATCCAATTTTCAATCAATTTAAAGTGTACTGCATTGATTTTGTATAGTGCTATTTTATAACCAGAAAATTATGTGGTAATTAGTCAGATACTTTAAGGGAGCCTAATTATATTATATCAACACTGTTACCTTTGTCAGCCACGTTTTAAATCTCATCAATTAACAATATCAAGAATTTTCTTGAGAGGGAAACCATAGCACATACAACTTTCTTGGCACCAGGGATAAATTTGTTCCTGTGAATTTAATATGAGTATAGAAGTAACACAAGCCATTTCCTACCACAGGAAGTTGACTTCTTGTCCACCATCTTCACATGCCGGGTTTGACTGCGCAGTTTGTCATCCGTATTTGCTACCAAATTGGTGAGGTCATCGATGATCTCTGGGGAAAAGGAGCAGCAAAACACAACAATTAATATCTGATGTTCTCTTGCATCACTTCCAAACAAACTAAATGTATACCCCCAAATCAAAAAAAACAGCAAGAGGACCAGAAACATGGCCCCATCATTAAACAGCAGACTAAAGGTGGTGGTTTGCGTAAAAAGGCATAATTTAGGAAATTGGGAGTCAAATTCTACTGAGGAACGTAGAAAGGAACACAAACCCTGGCAAGACAAGTGTACAAATATGATTAGGCAGGGCAAAATAGAATTTGAAGAGCAACTAGCAAAACACACAAACTAAACAGCAAAAATATTTTCAAGTATACCAGAAGCAGGAAGCCTGCCAAACACTCAGTGGGGCCACTGGACAATCAGGGTGCTAAAGGAGCACTCAAGGAAGACACGGCTATTGCAGAAAGGCCAAATGCATACTTTACGGCAGAGGATGTGAGGCAGATTCCCACAATGGAGCCATTCTTTTTTGGGTGATGAATTTGAGGAACTATCCCTGACTGAAGTGTCCACGGAGGAGGTATTGGAACTAGTTGATTAATTAAACAGTGATAAGTCACCAATACCAAATGGGATTCACCCAAGAATTCTGAAGGAACTCAGATATGAGATTGCAGAACTACTAACTGTGGTATGTAATCTGTTGCTTAAAGTAGCCTCT
This sequence comes from Natator depressus, assembly GCF_965152275.1. Classification (NCBI taxonomy): domain Eukaryota; kingdom Metazoa; phylum Chordata; order Testudines; family Cheloniidae; genus Natator; species Natator depressus. The sequence goes on along the minus strand of NC_134247.1, from coordinate 22,542,349 downwards.
GTACCAGATGACTAGAGGATAGCTAATGTGACCCCAATTTTTAAAAAGGCTCCAAAGGTGTTCTGGCATTACAGGCTAGTAAGCCTAATTTCAGTACCAGGCAAATTGGTTGAAACTAAAAAGAACAGAATCATGCATCCGATGAAGTGAGCTGTAGCTCACGAAAGCTTATGCTCAAATAAATTGGTTAGTCTCTAAGGTGCCACAAGTACTCCTTTTCTTTTTGCGAATACAGACTAACACGGCTGTTACTCTGAAACCTATCATACATACAGATGACTATGATATGTTGGGAAAGAGTCAACACAGCTTTTGCGATATAAATCATGCCTGACCAATCTATTAGAATTCTTTGAGGGTGTCAAAACAACATGTTGATAAGGGTGATCCACTTAATACAGTGTACTTGAACTTTCAGAAAGCTTTAACAAAGTGCCACACCAAAGGCTCTTAAGCAAAGTAAGCAGTCATGGGATAAGAGGGAAGGTCCTCTCATGGACCAGTAATTGGTTAAGAGAGAGGAAACAAAGGGTAGGAATAATAAATGGTCTGTTTTCACAGTGGAGAGAGGTAAATAATGGGGTCCCCCAGGGGTCTGTATTGGGATCTGTGCTGTTCAACATATTCACAAATGATCTAGAAAAGGGGATAAACAGTGAGGTAGCAATGTTTGCAGACAATACTAAATTACTCAAGATAGTTAAGTCCAAAGCTCTTTGTGAAGAGTTGCAAAGGGATTTCAGAAAACTGGGTGACTGGGCAACAAAATGGCAGATGAAATTCAATGTTGACATGTGCAAAGTAATGCACATAGGAAAACATAATCCCAACTGTATACACAAAATGATGGGGTCTAAATTAGCTGTTACCACTCAAAGAAATCTCGGAGTCATCATGGAGTTCTCAGAAAACATCTGCTCAATGTACAGCAACAGTTGAAAAGCAAAGAGAATGTTAGGAACCATTAGGAAAAGGATAGATAATAAGACAGAAAATATCAGAATGCCACTATATAAACCCAAGGTATGCCCTCAACTTGAACACTGCATGCCATTCTGGTTGTCCCACCTCAAAAAAAGATATATTAGAATTGGAAAAGGTAGAGAGAAGGGCAACAAAAATGATTAGGGGATGGAACAGCCTCCACATGCAGAGAGATTAAAAAGACTGGTACTGTACAGATTAGAAAAGAGACAACTGAGAGGGATATGATAGAGGTCTATAAAATCACAAATGGTGTGGAGAAAGTGAATAAGGAAACGTTATTTATCCCTTCACATAAAAGTACCAAGGGTCACACGATGAAATTAAATAGCCAGGAGGTTTTAAAACAAACATAAGTACGTATTTCTTCACGCAATGCACAGTCAACCTGTGGAACTCGTTGCCAGGGGATGTTGTGAAGGCCAAAAGTATTAATGGTTCAAAAAAGAATTAGATAATTTCATAGAGGATAGGTTCATCAATGGCCATTAGCCAAAATCGTCAGGGATGTAACTTCATGCTCTGGGTGTCCCTAAACCTCTGACTGCCAGAAGCTGGGACTGTACAACAGGGGATGGATCATTCGATAAATTGCCCTGTTCTATTTAATTTCCTCTGAAGCATCTGGCTCTGCCCAGTCAGGAGACAGGATATTAGACTACATGGACCACTGGTCTGACCCAGCTTGGCTGTTCCTATACATTCTTATGTAAGAGGCTCACAATTGCAATTTCTGTAAATGTTTCTGCAAGCACTAGTTCCATTGCAGTGATTGCAGCAGGACAAAATTAAAGTTTCACATTGTTTCAATACACTGCAATGTACAAATGGTAATTCCACTTATAGCCAAGCTGTTTGGTGGTGGAAGAAACAAAACAAAAACAACACACTGATTAACTGGAAGAGGGCTCTCCTGCACATACTTTTTAACAGAGGGACAACGAAATTCCAGGCCAAGCCTTGCCCATTCCCATGCACTCATTGGATGTATCCTTGTCCTAAAAACCAAACTATGTGAAAAGCCTGGGTTGAGATTTCCAAAAGAGGGTGCCAAAACTTACACACACCCAATTTTGAAGATCTAGGCATACGGTACAAAGCTATTCTCACAGACCTTAAAGAAGACCACTTTGCCATTTAAAATTTCCTCAGAATTCATCCTGCCAACTAGAAATAGAATTCAGATCACTTTCTTAATGGTCAGCACCTCTAGATTTTGTTTAGAAATGTACGCACATTACTTATTTCTGGATGTGTGAATCCTCTACATTTCAACTGATTTCCACCATGCAGTTAGGAATGAGTTTCATGTGACAAATGAATGAAATCAAGGAGCACAAATTAGCAGAGGGACAGCAGCCAGAAACTGCATAAGGTTTCAGCACATCTTCCTCTGATTACACTTCTCGCACTTTCCCTGCTATTGATCAAGGTCTTAATAAATTCAATTCAGTATCTTTTCATATAAGTTCTGGGCTCACTGGAGTGCCAACTGGCAGGTGGTGACTTATGAAGTCATTTGTGCACAAAAGGATCCTAGTATTGCATTTCTCAGTTACAGCGCTAATGAAACTTCAAGACTTAATTGACTTAGAAAAAAAAGACAAAAGAAAGAAGAGCACAATTGAATTATGTTACATCTGTGATACTGAAATATGTTAATATCCTGCTAATTTTTTAATGCATATAATACCCTGTTTACACACTGACTGAGGGTTAAACAGCGCAATTACCAAATGCAGTGTGAGACCTTTATTGCTTTGACTGTATTATGGTAAGCTATTTTAAACCAGAGATTTCCCAAGTTCCTCTCTGCTCTGTACACAAGTGGTGACACACAAATAACCCAAGACTTCTAATGAACGTGAACAAGACTTTTGGGGTGTGTAAGGAATGCAGAATTAAGCACAGTTGACACCGTTAATGTCATTACTTGTTCTTATGACTTCTAGAAAACACTATTTTATACGTCTAGAACCAGACACAAGCTTTCCACTGATGTATGAAAACAAAACAAAACTTGGGCAACAAATTATTCTCTAGCATTTGCTGCAAGAAAATAAACTTTCCTTATGCATATTTCCACTACATCTATTTTTTTCTCCATCCCAAGAAGCAATTGTGGATGGAAACAAAGAAATTAAATCTGTGCCTGACCATGTCAGTGGATTACATGGAGGGAAGAAAAAAAAAATCAAGATTTTAGTTCACTTCATGATTTTCTCCTTCGTACATAGCTGACCGAGTAGCTATGAAGTAACAGGGGGAGATTTCCATAAGCACAAGTGGCAGGGAGGTACTTAGCTCTCATGGGAAGTCAACAGGAGTTAAGGATGTTACTGCCCTTTTTTTTCTTTTTTTTTTTTTAATTTAGAAAGCTTCCCCCATAGTCATTTTTAGCGCAAAAATGCATAGCATCAGGTCCAAGTCATCTCTAGGTGACAAAGAACTGGAATTGAAAAGAATCCTGTACTACTTTTGAATCTTAAAATATTACATCTGTATTCCTTTCCCTCTATTAAACTAGTTAATGTTTATATTAACGGAGCTCTATGGCCAGGCATTAGCTACTTCTGCCTTTCTTCACATTTCCCCCCATTCTCTGTTTGTTCTCCTCATCTAGACTGCTCATTACTCCAATGCCAAAGTAGCATTTTTATACAAACCAACAGGAATATTGTATATTTACCTGGGACAGAATGAAACAACAACAGTAGAACTTCAGAGTTACAAACACCTCAGGAATGGAGGTTGTTCGTAACTCTGAAATGTTTGTAACTCTGAATAAAACATTATGGTTGTTCTTTCAAAAGTTTACAACTGAACAGTGACTTAATACAGCTTTGAAACTTTACTATACAGAAGAAAAATGCTGCTTTTAACCATCTCAATGTCTTACCTCGTCAAATCCTCTCAAACTTTTTTTTTTTTTTTTTTTTAAGTGTTTACATTTAACACAGTACCGTACTTCATTTGGGTTTTTTTGGTCTCTCCTGCTGCCTGATTGTGTACTTTCAGTTCCAAATGAGATGTGTCGTTGACTGGCCAGTTCGTAACTCTGAGGTTCTACCGTATTTACATTTGGTATGAGTAAGGCTGTTTGTCTGTCACGGAGGTCACAGAATTCACTGATTCCGTGACTTTCCATGACTTCTGCAGCAGCTGGTGCGGCTGGCTCTGGGGCTGCCTGAGCAGATCAGGCAGCCTCTGGGCCAGCAGCACCAGCTGCTGTTGAGGCAGTATGGGTGTGGGAGGGGTCTCAGGGCTGGAGCAGGGGGTTGAGATGCAGGGTGGTGCTTACCTTGGGGAGCTCCCCGGAAGTGGCCGGCATGTCCCTGCAGCTCCTAGGCAGAGGGGGCAGGGGGTCTGCGTGCGCTCTCAGGCGCCGCCCCCAGAGAGCCCATTGGCCGCAGTTCCTGGCCAATGGGAGCTGCGGAGCCGGAGCTTGTGGTGGGGGCAGCACAGGGAGCCCCCTGGCCTTCCCTCCCCCTAGGAGTGTAGGGACACATGGATCCAGGTAGCAAGCCTGCCAGCCCCTCCAGCTCCCCATCCCCCAGCACCAGCGGGGTCCCGGGTGGCACATGCACCCCCCCCAAATACCAGCAGGGATCCCGGGCTGCACACCGCTGTGCCCTCCCCCCAGCACCAGCAGAAGTCCCAGGCGACCCCTCCGAGCACCTGCAGCGACCCTGGCCCACACTCCCCAGCACCCTCAGCGACCCGGCCCAAGTTTTACTCAGGGGGTCTATAGTACAAGTCATGGACTGTGAATTTTTGTTTACTGCCTATGACCTGTCCATGACTTTTACTAAAAATACCCGTAACTAAAATGTAGCCTTATCTAGGAGTGATTTTTACACTGGTGAAGATCTTGCTGTTTGTTCATCTTAAAATGTTTTCCCAACCACCACTTATTCAGACACAAGGTTTGAATCACGGGTTTAGCTCAGGATGTTAATTCCCTTTCCTTCTTCCCCCTCCTCAAGCCTAAAGGCTGCAATGACAGAACTTTTGGAAAGCTGCATCTGTTTTGTGTGATGGGGCACACAGGAAGCCAGCACAATGCTGCATGCATTGCAGAGGAGAGGTTTCTCATGTTTGCCTCTAAATTAAAAAAAAAAAAAAGCGTGCTGAAAGTTCCCTTCACAATTCAGTTTCCCATCGTTGTCAAGGACAAAATGATAAGCACGCTTGGGAAATAAGATACTTTCCTTTGCCAACACCGAGCAGATCCTCCTTGAAAAACATCCTGGCGAACAGGCTGCAGCTAAATGAGGAGAAACAAATGCAACCAGGAGTGGTTTTTGTCTGAAAGCTCAAGGTATTATGCTTGTATCCTTTCTAAATCCTTCTCGTCCCACACTACCTGAATCAGGATATTAGCAATGACTCATGTCCCCATAAAAATAAATGAGAGAGAGACAGACAGACATTTTTGTTCCAAAGAGCTGGACTGCATCTAGTTTGGGTGAAACGTTTTGAACTCCCAAAGATTTTCTGTCACCATTTGCTTTAAATATAAATGGAATCAGCTCAGCTGAGCCAATTTCATTGCAATTCCTGTACAACACCACACATGTGTCCTAATCTTCTAGTACAATATACATTTTTAACAAAGATAATGAGCTCCACGAAGTTCCTGGCAAAACTTAATACCCATAAGTGCTAAGGACTAAGTGAGGCCTCCCTTGTATAGGTGTGCTGCGACAGAAGGGGGCAAAGACAGCAGAAAGAGTCTCCTCCCAAATCACTTGCTCAGGAGGCCAAGCATAATCTGGCCCAAAAGGCTGTGATGTAAAGGGTAGCAGGAGAAACCAACACGCTTGGCAGACCTAGCCACCCCAGCAGAGGGCAATTCTGGGAACAGGAAGGAAGTCTGTGTCCCTATACATACTCTGATGACTGTACTTGGAGAGTGTGGGTTATACCTCTTGAAGCAGGTGTAGCAAGCAGTGTCTCTCCCCCAGAACCCTACAGCCTTTTAAAGGAATAAAACCTGTAAGCACCACTGCTTGGGCAACGCACCTCCTCCATCTCCACTGTCCCAGTTCAGTTCAGACTCCTAAGAGCGCTTGACCATCATGTATATTAAGAGAAATTGCTGAACAGAATAAAGTATGATTTGACTACAATGTATATTTACTTTAGAAGGTGGATTTTTAAACTCTCTGTTTTACTGCTACAATATCTATATATTTCTAGGTAGCAGGAGCCGGCTGTAGGAAAGAGACTACTGGCAGGAATCAGATTATCCACCAAGGGTGCCGAGGGAGAAGAATCCATGGCACCCTTCTGCCCAGCATAACATTTATCTTTTCAATGCAAGTTTCTCCCCACCACCACTCTTTTACAGTGCAGGAACACAGAAAAATAGGCAGAGATTGATAGACAACCAAAGGAATGAAAGCTTCCTATTTTCCTACACAGCAGAATGGGAAAGCAAGCTGAACACTGAAAGGTTGCCATTGACCTCATGAAGGACGTTGCTGTAACACTGCACTGCAAACCACACTTAAAGATGCCCCACTAACTGCCAACTCACCCAAATTAGTTGAGATTTTTCTTTCAGGAAAGGAGGATCACAGAACAGAAGATAAAATGTGCTGTAAACACTTAAAGTGTTTCAGTAATCCAGGCACAGCTGAAGTGGGAGAAGTTTGGGGGCTTATTACAACACAAAATATGCATTAAATCAGTTAGAAATTAGGTTGCATTGTACCATTTATATCAATGTGAACTTCTGCTTAAAAACTGATGATGTGATCTGGCCTTCCAAGCAGGTTGACCGGCCTTTAATAAAACCGGACCCCTCCCTTAAAAATGCACACACATTCCCTTGATATATTCAAAGTGATCAACTACCAAACCAAGAACTGCAGCCATTTTCAAACCCCAGATGGCTGGGTGACCCAGGTAACTACGCAGGTTTCTGGAGGAAGAACTGTGGAGATAGCTAACTGTGAAACTCCATAGCATACGAACACCTATCACCAACCAGCCTCTGATCCCTTTTTGTGGACTCCTAAAGACTCAGATTTCTGGAAATTTTGAAAAAGTTTCTGAAGACAAACTCTGAAAATCTGGGCTGTAAATTGTAGTGGCAGGTTTTATTCAGAGATCTAGGTTCTCATCTCACAGTGTCACAATGCTTTCTGAGCGCTTTACCTATTTACCAAGGTGAACACAAGATGGTCTCTGTATGGGACAATTGCCACAAAAGTTCCTTCTTTGTGTATGACTTTTGCTCTTTAGGTTGTCAGTTCCATTGCTCTAGCGGTCATATATCTCATGATTATGAAGATTACAACAGGTTGGGATTAATTCAGGTTACCGTCAAGTAACATGAATTAATCCCATGTAGGTGTTTGTAAATAAGGGGCAAAACCCTGAACAACTCTTAAGACCAAAGAAAAGACAGTGAGGAGGATAGACAAGAGTGGGAAGAGGATGAGTTCTTGGTGGTCTGTGTGGATAAGTAGGCAGATTGCTGTGTTCTGAATTGCCTGACACTTTTTTATTTTAAAGCAAGGTCAATGTTTCATCCCTAGGCATAGTGCATTTTGTGGCACTGCAAGAAAGCCAGGCTCCACTGTTGGTCACTCATTCCCAAACCAGCAGAGGAGGGAGAAAGTACAGGACCAGCTCCTGGAGGATGGGGAAGGACACCCATGTACTGATAAAAAGCAGCCTTCATGGGAAAGTAAAGTAAAGTGACTTGACAGCCTCAAAATGAGCTCCATCTACTATTGCCCAGCCAGACAGAGGTATTTAAGGGAGGACAGTGTATAACGGAACCATTTAAAAAAAAAATACGAAGGAAAATGTGTTTAGGTTTTATTTCAGTTTAGCCCAAGATACGTTGCTGAAGCCATAAGGCACCATACATACATACATACTTTTTTTAAAACTGAAAAAACATTTTTAAAGAAGTATTACACTTTTAATCCATCACTGCACCATCCATCTGGGCCTAATTATTAGAACTTAACTGCATTTGATGAACCAGAAGGATTAAAAAGCTAGCTCTTTGTCATGCTACATCAGTCATGGCAAATTCAAAGCAATATCGATGGCTGCAGTGAACTTGTAAAGGATCAATCACCTATCTACCATATAAACGGTGCATATTCCTTTTCAAAGTCTTATTCTCAAAAATGGAAACACTGGCCTTAGTAGCAACTGTTAAATACTTTCTACTTAGTATTACCCAAGAAACCCGTCAAAGAAGATCTTGACCTCCCTCCATCAATTGAAGATGTTATGAAAGCCATCAAACAACTGAACTCTGGCAAGGCGTCCGGAAAGGACAGAATTCCAGCAGAACTGTACAAAGCAGCAGGCCCAAAGACTATCGAGGTGTTTCACTACATCTTCAGTAGTATTTGGGAAGAAGACGAAATGCGACAAGACTTGAAAGACGCTATTATTATTGTATCATTGTTTAAAAACAAAGGCAGCAAAAACTACAGAGGCATTTCTCTCCTCTGTACAACAGGGAAAATACTAGTTTGCATTCTACTGAACAGACTCATTGTGAACATATCTGAGAATCTATCTGAAGCGCAATGTGGTTTCAGACGAGGTTTCAGTACTACAGACAGGATTTTTGTGGTAAGGCAAGTCCAGGAAAAATGTTTAGAGCAGAACATGGACCTGTATGCAGTTTTCATCTACTTGACCAAAGGCTTTGATAAGGTCAGAGGGTCTATGGGTTATTTTACATAAATTGGCTATCCAAGAAGGTTCATACAAATCATCCATGACCACACTGGAGAGAGATCTTCTCAAAGCAGTTTTTACAGATGACTGCACCCTGACGGCCCTTAGACATGACATAACCTTCAGGTCATCATTGATAGATTTTCTGAAGCATCCCAGCTCTTTGTCCTTACCACCAGTCTCGACAAGACAGAAGTCTTAGTCCAACCAGCACCTCATTCCAATGCCCCAGCCATCTCCATCAAAGGCACACAACTGAAAAATGTGGACCAGTTCAAGTATTTGGGCTGTACCATCTCTAGTGACTTCCCTTGATAAGGAAATTGCCTTCAGAATCAGTAAAGCCCTCGGCCAACTTCAAATAAAAGTCTTTAACCAATATAACATTCGTCTCTCCACCAAATTGAAGATCTACAGTGCAGTGGTCCTAACCTCTCTCCTTTATGGTTCTGAGAAATGGACTCTTTATAGATGGCACATTAAACAGTTTGAGCAATTTCGCACGCCCTCCCTAAGGTCCTTGAGAAAGGAAACACAGCCAGCACTGAGGAAATGTTACTGAGCGCACAACATAGGTAGACCAGACGTGTCATCAGAATGGAAGACCACCACCCCCCAAAACAAATGGGAGGAGCTGAGGCAGGGAAAAAGAAAGAAGGGTCTGTGACATTACGCCCCACAGTCTTCACAAAATATTGTTATGCTACAAATAGGGCAAAACAGATGTGTTTTGTGCAAGATGGGTCATGTGAGGTATCATTGGAAAGGTTATGATTTATTGAATGTGATTATCCAATTTGTATGTATCATTTCTGTATCTGAAGTTAGTTGTAATTGTTACATAGTCAACATTCCTATGTGCGTGCTTGGGGAACATCCACCAGACAGTATGCCATCAGCCTGGATGGACCATTAGGAAGGACAATAGGACTTTGAAGATACTCATCTCCCTCCTTCCTGAGAAGTTTCCTGGGATGCTGCTTTGACACTGCAGGGTCATGTGATCATGTCCCCTGTTACAGGATACCATCTTGAAATGCTGGTACTTTTCCACAGGAAGGAGGTGGGGGTCAAATTAGGAAACAAAGCATTCCCACAATATGCAAATTGTATTTAAGGCTGGGGAGTGAGTTAATCTTGGCTCTTCTCCACATTCTCCCCGTCCAAGAAGGAAGACTGATGAAAACACCTGAAAAAACAAAGGAATTGATCTGGGGGAGGCAGGGGCTGAGCCCAGGCAAGAAAGGTCAGCCTGTAAAAGGAATCCCTGAAGATTTAAGCGGCAAGTGATGCAGTTTACCTTCAAGAAACTCTGCAATCTGCTTGAAACAACATTTAGGGTGAGAAATTATTATTTGTAGCCAGTATTCCTATTAAGCTTAGTTTGCATGTTTTGTTTTATTTGCTCGGTGATCTGCTTTGATCTGTTTGCTATCCCTTATAATCACTTAAAATGTACTTATTTTAGTTAATAAACTTGGTTTTTGTTTATTCCAAAAGCCAGCTTGTGCAATTTATAATGGGGGGAGGGGGAAGCTGTGCATATCTTCCTCCACATTGAGGGAGGGTGCGAATTCCATGAGCTTACACTGCATAAACCTCTATACAGCATAAGACAATATAATTTTGGGTTTACACTCCAGAGGGTGTGAGCACCAGAATGCTGGGCAATTCCCGGAGCGGAGTCCTCCCAGAGAAAGCTGATTGCAGACACTGTATGATTCTACAGCTGGGTGTGTCCCTACCTGTGTGTGCACTCTGGAAGAGGGGTTGAGAGCCTGTCAGAGCGACACAGAATAAGGGGAACCCAAGCTGGTGGGACAGGAGAACTCAGCAGGATCCCAGCACATCAGGTAGCACCCCGGAATGGGGGTTCGGCCCATCACAGGGTCATCCATATAAGTACTTCAAAGATAACTTGAAGAGCAGTCTCCAGTGGGCTGGCATCAAACTCAAAGAACTCAAGCAAACAGTTCAAAACAGGACTCACTGGCGGTCTCTGACAAGATTAGCATGCAACAGGGTTCGAGAGGGATAGATGAAATTGTCTCCAGGCTGCCTGGGAAAGGCGTCACAGATCTGCATCATCAAACATCACAGATATCGACTACCCATGCCCTCAGTACGGCTGACTCCATGCATCTGGGTTTGGACTTCAGAGTTATATGCACAGACATAGAGGAGAATTGCAACAATATTATTGTCATTGTCAGTGATGGATTATTATTACTACTACAACAAATTTTTAGTCACCAGGCTTCAGAATCCTGAAACTTCACATTAATGGCGCAGAAATAAGATCTTTAAAATCATCATTGCTGTGTATTTACTCTGTCTTTGAATTAAATATTTGCAGTGTGACAGAGTAGTGTCATAGACTACTCACTCTCTGAATTTTGGTTTCCATTCAAGCATGTGCAATTATGGCTAAAATTATTCAAATGAAATTGACCACCATGGAAAAATACCTTCTGAAATTAGTACAGTGGAATAACAGCCTGGCAGTGGAAAGAGGGTGGTGGGGGGAGTATTTACACAATTTAAAATGAGTAAAAATGAAATCTAGATCAGGTCTGTCAACAGCTAGGAATCTATAGAACTATGCTAAAGACCACCGGAGAAGGCAGGGAATAAAAATGGTGCTGAGCTGAATTTAACAAAAGTTACAATATTCTTTTCAGATAAACTATTAAAGACTCTGTATCTCTTTTTGCTTAAAGATTTTGCTTTTGTAGAAAACTACACTGAAATCATAAAAAAAACCCAACTTTCTCTGGTTTACTTAAATTCAGAAAAACATTCAAGCCTTCTCTAAAAAAGAGTGGTTCTCATTCTCTCCAGCCGTGGCATGGATAATTTCAGCGCTTCCCCTGGGATGGACATACCACACGTTAGCACAGCCATAAGTCATTTCCAAAGGAAATGGATATGCACAGGACTACATCTGGTCACTTGCATCCAGGATCTGGGGGAGACACAAAGGCAAACCCTGAACTGAACCCAGACCAGGTATTAGGAGAGACTGTTGCATGTAATAAGATTTAAAAACAAACAAACAAAACCCTGCAATTTTTAGACGCTCTATTTCCATAAAGTCACCTGTCCCACAGTGACTGTTTAACATGAAAAAACACGGGTCGATACACCATGACCACCACCCTCATCTACAAATTCCCCACGTGCTCCCCATCATTCGTGTCTCCACCAAGCCTCTCTGTGATTTCCAATATCCATGATTTCTCAGACCCCTCATCATGGTCCCTTCTCCCTCTCCCCGTAGACTCCGTTGCCAATTCATTCTACAGCTGGTTAAATATTTTCTGATGGAATAGTCGTCCATTGGAAAATACTGTGTGACAAATAGTATCAACTAGCTCTTGTATAACTATCAATCAGAAGATCTGAAAGTGCTTTACAAAGCAGGTCACTATTATCCCCCATTTCACATATGGGGAAACTGAGGCATGGAGAGGTGAAGTGACTTGTCCAAGGTCATCCTGCAAACTAGTGGCAGAGCTGGGTATAGAATCCAAGTCTCTCAAATCCCAGTCCAGTTGCCATACTGCAGGTTTCATGGGAATGGATCACTTTTGTCACATTTTCTGCAGGGTTTTCTTCTTATCAGGCCCAAACATTTCATGTCAACTTTATCATTGTGTTTCCCCTTATTATTATTATATATTATATATATAACAAATATATGGTCAAAACATTAAAGTTGAAATTAAATGTTTCACGAGGTCGAATCCAAATCTCTCAGTATATTTCATTGAGCGAAAAGTTCTGAGATTGACTTTTCCTCCTGATTTTGAATGAAATTTCTAAACCTCAGAATTTCCGGCAGGACAGAAATGACATTCTTCGGACTGCTCCAATTCACTCTCCAGAACCCTCAACTCCTTTTCTTGGTCTCTGTTTGATAATAAAGTCAGTCCCACCAATCCTCACTCTAACTCACTTTCTCCATTTAGCTCCTGGGGTGCTGAACAACTCTAGATCAGTGGTTTTCAACCTTGTTTTCAAGTGCAGACCCCTAAAAAATTTCGACTGGATTGTGGACCCCTTTAGAAATCTTAGACATGGGCTACAGACTCCCAGAGGTCCATGGATCATGGATTGAAAACCGTTGTTCTAGATCATGCAAATCTCATTACAGACATGAAATTTACCTATTAACATCGTACTGATTCCTGGAAGGACTAACAGCAATAACCTATGCCAGTAGTCAAAATGCAACATATCAGCATAAATGCCATACACTTTAATCAAGAAGTGAGAGTCGCGGATATTACAGATCCCAGCACGGAATGCTTCAGTTTGGTCCAAGTGGGGGGTCATTGCAGGCAGCAGCTGCCTATTGCTAATGAAAGAAGCTGCAATCCGCTTTATTTTATGCAACTTCAGTGGAACCCTCTGGCTCCTGGAAAGTTGCCACTGCAGTCCTCGGTTGGGCAAAGTCTGGGCAACTATGACATACGTTAGCCAAATAAATGCAGCCTATGAGGCACATATCAGGTGCTTAGGACACTACTGGGTGTTATAAAATAAAGTAATTATTACTATTTCCCTTCCTCCCTGGTTTTTTCATGAATTAATCAGGAAAGAGAGGGGCTTGGAGCGTGGACAAAGGGAGAGGCACAGTAAGAACTCCATTAAACAAGTGCAAGCCAGACAGTGGGCTGGAGAGCAGAAAGCTTCACTATTTAAGAAAACAGCATTTTTCTTTTACAGGAAACAATGTCTCCCCCCAGCCTGCTCCCTGAAGCAGGAAAGGAATTTGTTTGGTTTGGGTTTCTTTACATCCCAACATGACTCAGAGTTTCTGCCCATGTCATATTCAGGTGTGCCCCTGCCCCATAGGCTTGGAGTTTGTTATCATTCTCCTTAACCACATATGGAGTCCCAGGGAAGAGTGAATTTCTACAGAAAACAGGCTCTCTGCAGCCCGAGTTCCCACTTTCATACCAAGCTTTACACTAAACGATTTTCTGATTTATTTAAAACACATAAAAGACTCATTTGGTTTTGGCAACTATGTCTTGAATCTCACTCTTTCTGCCCTTTGAGTAAAGAAAGCCAAGAAGAAACTGCCACATGAAAAACAGTACAGGCGAGCACACACAAAAAAGATCTTTTAAATTGAAGAATAAACCATTTTGTAAAGAACACGCGTAATGTATCTCTACAGTATATCCCAATGCGCGAGTCATAGAATATGCAATTTTATATGGACATTGGAGTTAGCCTTACGAAAAATATATTGAAAATTAAAATACATAATACTTTATGCTTCGCAACTCCCCCCCCCCCCCCAAAAAAAACCCCCCAAAAAACAATAAGACAAGAATCTAGGTTGGCAGCCAACCAATCTGTATATTCCCCCTCTCCAGGTCCGTGGGGCCTCAAGAGAAGAACAAGATGCCAAGAAAATGAATTACACTTTGAATGCCATTCTGTACACATCCAAACCTCACAATTACACGTTAATAAGAAAGAAAGCATTGTTCAATGGCAGTGATATGAAATGAAGATTGCAACTAACGTAAGTACATCAGAAACCTAAAGTACCATATGCCAGCTGTAACATCAATACGGAGTGAAAGTGAAAAAATACAGGAAGGAAATTCAGAGCCAAGCTTCTCAATCTATCTCCAACTCAGCTAATGTGCCCAGTTTTTGCAAGGATCTCACGTTTGTGTGATGTGACGTGCCACGGGCAATGCCTCAGTAGAAATGGGTGCTTTTTCTCAATTTACCCCCAAAGCTTAAAATTCAAAGTACGTTAGTGTTTCTATTGACTTCAACTTTGCCTTGCTTAATACAACTATTATTACAGAGGCATCAGTAGGGACTCCATTATTATGACTCTTAAGTTTTGCACTGGAAGCAGGACTCAAAAGACTGTTTCACACTCTATTGATCCAATTTGATCTCCACTTTGGCACAGCGGCCACTTTATGGAGAACTGAATTTTCCAGGGGTGGGGGGGTTTTTTTGTGTGTGTGGTTTTTTTTTTTTTTTTTAAGGAAAATATTTACTAACATTTGCAGAGGAACCAATCAAATGCTCCTTTTGGAAATTTTGTCCTGTTTTTGTCACAGTTCTTTGAGCCCTTCCTAATACAGGGGGTGTTTGACCAATGGCCCTTGAGGGTTGCGGTGTTTAAAAGAAAATGTATGTTTGTTTATGCACTAAAGATGTTCCAGACACTGATTTATAAACTTAAGTGTTTGAATCAGCTCTCCTGCTACACGCCACTGCCCCAACTGCTTTCCCAGCATCTCTGGCGTGAGCAGGGTGTGCTCTGAGAACCTGCTGTCCCTCCACTGTTGTAATCGCTAAGCTGCTCCCCCACTGCATCATGGGGGAGGGAGGATGGTAGCTCTGGCTGCTGCATTACCTATTCCCTGCCTGGCTGTGGGAACCCCAGGCAGAGCAGGACAGTGTGAGGAATTGCAGGTCTTGAACCCAGGCCCATGCATTTCCAAGTGGTGCCCAGACCACCCGTCACCCAACAGCTCTCTGGAACTACAAGGGGAAGGGGGCTAGCAGGACTCTGGCCCACCAGAGTCTCCACCGATGAAGATCCTGATTTAAGCAGACATCCAGCCCCACCAATTAACCCAGACACACTACCTAAGCCAGGAGGCGGCACAGGAAGCAGTTGAGTGGACTCCTGATCTGCTGTTGTACTGAACCTTACTTCCTAACTGGTTTGACTTTGCCATTGTTCCAACTCTGGTTTGATCTTTGCTACTGCTACTGTATGTGACTGACTCCAGCTTGACCCTGGCACTGTTCCCTGGTTCCTGACCCTGGCTTGACCCTAGGCATGTCTGTATGTGACTGACTCCCCTCCTGACCCTCTCATGACTCAACACTGATTCCAGCTCAAGATTTGGATGGATTCCTGACCCCAGCTCCGGTTTGGATTCTAGCTTTGATTCCTGGCCTCTGATCCTCCGCTCTGACCATTAGGCACGACCGTCCATGCCCCAGTGACTACAAACAGGAGCTTGACTGGCTTTGCTTAGGGAAGGACCTAGTAAAAGATGGCTCCTCTTCCCCTCACAGCTAGATAACAACCCCAAATTCCCTGCCCCAGCCCAGGGGTTACTCTAAATTGCATCCAGATACCTAGGGACCACACATCAGCTCCAGACAGAGTACGTTTCCTTCCCTCCTCAGTATGCCCCCTGCACCAAGGATTACAGGCAGGGAAGGGTAGGAGCCAGCTGTGACTGTTCCTGAACCCTCCAGGGACTCTTCTATACAAAGTGAATTCCCACTGGAGCAATTATGGGTTGTTACTTCTCCTGTCATACCCCACGAGAGGCACAAGAGCAGTAGAGCAAAGCAGAGCAATCTACCCCTCAAGTATTGACTGTGGACCCTTGTTCTTTTGAAATGGTCTCCAAGCCACCCTGAAGAGGGTGAGTACCACTGCCTGATGCCACCATGATCTGATGTGATGGATCTGTGTAAGCTTGGTGTACTTTAGGACAACATATATGTTGTTCCTACTAGTGGAGACCAGAGAAAAATATTTGCTCCACTATTGAGTACTTTATCATCTGCTATGTGTATCGATGGAATGTCTCCAGGACTGCCATATCCCTCGCACCTGTCACATGGTACTAAACAAACACAGCTAAATAGACCCTATCACTCGTTTCGACCCAAAATAGTTCACAAGGGATGGATATATAGCCAAGTCAAATTTTGCTAAACATCCAAGCAAAATGGATCTTTTATTTATATCATCTCCAAATACTATGTCTGAAGTTAATTAATACATTTGCAAATCATCCTAGACAATGGAAAAGAACTGTCCCAAGCCATCAGCTGTAAACGATCATCAGATTATTCAGAATCAAACAATGATCCCAAGAAAACAAACGGTAACACTGAATCCAGGATACACAATTATTAACTACAACTGTTATTTTAGAACACACACCAAAAGTTTCCCTTCCCAGCTGCTTATTTTGTTTTATTCGAACAAAAACCATGAGCATTAATTTTAGTTGTACTTAATTGAATAATTTCTCAAGGGAATAGTTCAGGGAGAGTTTTAAAGCAGCCTGTTTCCAAGAGCCATTACTAATTGGCATGTACCATAATCTCAGTGTGCCAACCAAAATAGTATGCTTTAATGTTACTGGAACTACTTTCAATCCAGATGTGTTGAGAACTCTCAGTGATATAAGGCAGGCAATAACTATATTTACACAAAGTAGTATTTTGAGTTTCCTTTTGCAGCTATCTGGGATGAGATAACAGTCCCCATAATTGGAAGCATTTGAATATAAAGCCAGGTCACTTGTTTCTCCCCCTCATTCCCAACAAAAGTTTTGCATCCCTTTCTTTATTGACTTAAAGGCTGTGTGTATGTGTAGAACAGACCTCCAGTTAGCAGAGTTAACTAACTGTAACCCATGGACTCTGCAATCAGAAAGGCAAATTGACTCCAGTTTACAAAACTTACTGAACTATTTTTGCCACTAGCATATATCCCATGCAACAACACTGATTGCAATTGGGTGGCATGAGTTACAAGTCAGTAGGAGAATCTGGCCCATTGTCTTGTAAATATTTTTTCTATGTTCCGTAAATATCTTATCTATGTACTCAAGGTGAAAGCCAAAGTGCTCTTCTCACTATGAAAAAAGAAAAAGACCAAAAGGTTTCTCAACATGCAGTGAGATCTTCAAATCACTGACTTCAGGTGCAATGCTACTGAGTAATTTTTCCACACAATTGCGTTTAAAGAGAAAGCATTAACTCTGTGAGTACAGTGTTTATCCAGTAGTAAACACTGGAGTCTATCCATGAACATTTACATAATTGTGTTCACACCAGTTAATCAGGTAAGGGAGGGTCACTATCTGAAAAGTTTCTCTTCCTTTTCCATTGGCTTGTTGCCCTGCACTCTATGGTATTTGTAATTTACTCTATGGCAGAACTTGCACAGACATATATGTCTGAGTTTTCATTCATTTCATTCAATAAAGTAGGACTTTAAATAATGGATATAAAAAATAAAGAAAAAGGACGGAACTAGCCCTAACTTCACATTTTTGTTCCCCCTTTAACACACAGTGAGAAGTATGATTTGAAATGTGCCAATATCAGAAGGAAACTCTGAATAGCTATAAAAGTTTCTTTACTTTACCTCACTATCTTCCCAAGTCTTCACACTATCACTATATTCCTGTAATAGATATGAAACGAATTTACTCAAAAGCCAAGACATATGTAACGATTCAGTGGGCAACAAATCTACACTGAAGTTGCGTGCCGTTGGTCTGCCTAACGATACATCACTAATGAAAGGACCACTAGAAAAAGCCGACGACTCATTAAAACACAGCTGTGAAGTTTTCTTTTTGACTTATAGCAGCAGAGAGTGATGTTAGCAACATGTTGATGGATAACCCTCAGAGGCAGGCTTCTTCCTTGAGGACAAAGGCCTATCCACTTGGGACCTGCTGTAGAAGTTTCTCAAGCACCTTGCAAGGAGTCTAATTTTTCAAATCTTGCCTAGATCTGAAGAGACCATTTGTTCCATTGCAAAGAGATTTACGCCATTGATTACAGGGCTAATACCATTTTGTCCCCAAGGAAAAATTACAGTCAACAGGTTTTGCTTTAAGATAACCGGTATTGCCCCTCTTACATGCAAGAACTTTCAAGTAAAACAGTAGCTTTTCCAGTTTCTGAACAGCCTTTCAGAAGACTTAAAACACATGCAAGCAGAAGACAGTTCAAGTATTGCAATTTCTGAGATGTCCAATCCATATGGGATGTATAATTCATAAAGTTATTCCTACCCAAATTAAAGAAGATCTGACCAAAAAAGCAGGGCTTACATGTCCAAAAGTATTAACCACAGCAACTATTCCCATCTGACCAGAATTTAGGTAGGAACTCCCATATTCTGCATGCACATGTTAAAAACGTACTTTAGAAGTTACGGAAATACCGTTAATTGCCACCACAGTTTCTACAAATGAGAATTTTTAAACAATTAAGAGCACTTGGTTTAGAAGTAGATTTTTAAAAGGATTGGAAAAAACTTAACGATGGTATGCTACAGTTCTAGGAATACCAAAAGTGTATTACACAGAATGTAAAATTGAAGGAGAGAAAATGGAATATGTGTTGATGCTGGCTTTATTGCTTCTCTCCAAGGCGGTGCTCCTTCTTCATTAAGTTTCACTTTTTTATCACTGGAGCAGTACCATCTTCAGATTCCATCTGTTGTCCTAGTTGCCCAGGGATAATGTTGGACTACCATCAAAGGGGTGATTTCACAGCAGTAAGGGCAGAGACATAGCCATCCACCTTCTCCAAACCAGAGTTCATGTTTAGTATGCAAAACATTTAATTTTTAAAAATAAAAAAGGAGGAATTTTCATTGTGCATCTGGTGTAAGCCCAACGGCCAGTCCAGAGCAGGGCTTTCATGCTTCATTCTTAGCTGTTATCAGAGTTTCAGCAAAGTAGAATGAATTATCTAGGGGGAGGAGAAAAAAAAAAATCTCAAGAGTTTCCAGAAGCACTGTTAGCAGCACTTCAGTACACTGATCATTTCATGTGCTAATATGACATCATGGCTGTCTACCTAGAGACCAGCAAAGTCTCTTCAATGATGCATCCAAGTTTAGAAAGCACGAGGAGCAGTGGCCACAATGGCCAGGCCCAACCCTGGTCTCGCAGGGTAACAAACAAATTAAATCGCTGTGGGTTCAAATTCTGTCTCCCCTGATTCATAAATACTCTAACAAACTCATGAGGGTCTCTCACAGAAGGAGTAGGATTTAGCTCTGAAAGAGAAGAGATGAAATCCTGGCTTCACCGAAGTCAAGAATAAAACTTCCAGTAACTTCAACAGGACCCAGCTTTCACCCTTAAGCTTCCAACTGATCTGAAGGTGTAGCCTCAAAGACTGCAGTGCAGTAATCTAATCTTGAGGTGATAAGGCACACAGAATGGTAGCATGGTCTGCATCCCACAGAAAAAGTTGGTATTCCTTTTCACCAAGCACAGATGGCAAAATGATTTTGACAACTCCTGCATCCAGGAGTGACAAAAGTCCAACAAAACCTGCAAAACAGACAACAGGCGCCCACCCTCAAAGGGACTGATATATTCTCTGCTAATTGTTCAGGTTACTTCCACCAACCTACGAACATCATCTCTGTCTTTTCTGCATTGAGCCTCAGACAGCTCGGCCTCATCCAAAACGCCCAGTCTCATCTGGGCATTGAATGATGTGCTCAGCTACAACAAGATGGCTGGACGGAAGGAAGATCTAGGGCTGAGTGTCAGTGAACTAGAGCCACCATAGCCCACACCTACTGGCCTAAGAGAGACAGAACTTTACAGTATCCCCCATCAGTGTGTCTTGGGGTAGACAATCACCCAGTATGATCCTATGGGATCACAGATAAAAATAAGTGAAGCTACTTTAAGGAAGCTCTGTCAACCCCTGTCAGAGACCACAAACAATTCACCAACAGTATGAACTGCTCACAGTATTGAAGACAGCTGATAGATCAAAAAGAATCAACCTGGATTCCTGGATCTAGATCCTCAATTGGTGTAAACGGTCATAGGTCCACTGAAGTTAATGCTGACTGATGCCAGTTGAGGATCTGATCCCTGATCTGCATTCATCAATGAGAGGAGCTCATCAACTAACTTAACTAGCACAATTTCATCACCATACCAAGGTCGGAAATCAGACTGTGTTGAGGGACTCTGATTCCTGCCACTGCCAGAACTGTTGTAACTCAACCTTCCCAACCATCTTCCCCGAAAAGGGAGGATGGAATGAGGTCAGTAACAGGCAAAATTGTTACCTGATGGCTTCTTGCACAGATGTCTCAGAAGTGCTTCCTTAAAGGAAGCCATTCCTTTGTCAAAGTGGCCTTTACCAACCAGGAAAGGCCTCGATCTAGCACACATCACCCCCCAAATTTCCCACAGCATCATCAGAATTTCCTTGATACCAGCCCAAACTTGAGGAGTTGCATTTGTCCTCCTTTCTATATAAACCATGACACTTTAAACCAGAAGTCTGTCCCATAAGACACAAAAGATACTGATGTGAAAGAAACAGATGAGAGCACAGTTTAACACATTTATAGACAGGAGCTCCAAAAGCCCAGAGAGAAGAGCATAATTTTTAAAAATGGAGCCAGAGTTCACTCACTCTCCCTTTCAAGTCTGTAGAATGGGTAGAAGTACAGATGCACGAGGAAAGTGGTTAAAAAAAGCTGGGCATCCACAGATAATGGGCCCCCAAACATCTGGATCCTGGCCAGCCGTAGCTAAGGGTTTCTTCCTTCTCCCTGCCCTCTGCCCTTGGCCATGGCAACTTTCCATGCTGTACCCCATGGATTTTCTGCAGCTGTGGCTGTAAGCATGCTGTTTAGTGTGGCTCCTCCCCTCAGTCCCTGAAGGCAGCTCCACAGTGGGAGCACCCCATAGGGCTGCTCTACGCCTCCATGAATTTCCCCCCTCCACACAGCACATTTGTTGAGAGGGCCAGTATGATTCATAAACAAAAGCTATACACGGCTTAGGTTTTAGTACCATTAAGTGAAGTGTCCACAAGACACTTCAGAAGATCATGGTGAAACGCTTCCTTAATCTCCATGCACAAGCTCTAAATTCCAGAGCGTGACAAACTCCAGCCCAGGAAGGAAATTTTAAGCCTCCTCTTTATCAAAAGTTTCATAAATATGTAATCTGTTCAGTCTGTGATAAGATTATCAGCCTCACTCCACTTATTTTGCAGTTCTGTTTGTTACAGAAGCTAGCAGTCTGATCGCTTTGAAATGCATGGGTGCAAGTTTGTGTGCCAACTTTTACTGAAGCAGCAGCCGGAGCTCATAACTCAGCCATAAACATTTTCACTGGTCAAACAAGAATTCAAGCTTTTCCCTTTACAAACGTACAAAAAAGAAAAGATCTATTAAGGAAGAGTGTGAATGAGAATATAGGGGACCATAAGGTTTTATTAGCTGTGCATATGTGCATGTGCTCTTAAAGTCAACATTTTTAATGATTCAGGGCTTTGATATCTCACCTTAAAAATGAGAGTTGTGTTAATACAGAGGAAAAAGCAGCTCAAACAGTAAACATGTAAACAATTTGTGTCAGTTTTTAAAAAGCGGATTTTTTGAAGTATTTACAGTGTCCCAAAACACCTTACAACAAACAGAAAAGAATGAAGTCAGAAGGGGGTTGGGACATCTCTCTGACAAGGACAAATACTAGTTGAACAAACAAAATGTTTCAGGTCTTCTTTCATTATTTCTGAAGTCAAACAGAAGATTCCAGATGCAATCAAAATAAATTATGGTATTGGATTCTCAATTGTATCCTGATAGACACTGTTTTGGTTTACAAGGCTGGCTTTATTACAGCACTCTGTAAATCCTGACATCCCTAACTTCTCAATATATTTCACAGGGCAACATTAAAGCATTAAAAGCTACCATTTGAACTTGTGGAACAAGACTTAAAAGTGAGCTGTTTGATTTTAGGACGACTATTGAAGACAATGGCTGAATATCCAGGGATAAATTCTCTGTTGGTATGGATTCCCAATACCACATCTCACAATAAGGACAGATACAAATACATGTCCATTCGTGTGTTGTTTGCAGCGTTGCTGTAGCTGTGCTGGTCCCAGGATATGAGAGAGACAAGACGGGTGAGGTAATCTCTTTTCCTGGACCAACTTCTGTTGACATTATATGTTAATATATAATATTTATTATATATTGACCTTTCCCCTTTTCCCTTGAAAGACTTAATCAGGTCCAGATAATTTAACACATCGATGCATTGTATGTGCCATTCCCATTAATACAAAGCACCAGATGCTATGGTTTGGCAGAGCTGCACTTGGTTCAATACCTGGCAGAGGCAAACATGGCTTTATGCCACCTACCAAAACTGGAGCCAACTGGCAGCTGGAGATCTTCAGAGCACCAAACTAGCTCTACACCACCTGGGGATCTCCCCTCTGCGGGGGCAATCCTCACAATGCCAGTTAAGCCAGATTTAGTCCCTTTTGTGCCACCAGAATAGGGGCCAGCTTGCTGACCCATGTCTATGGCACCAGCAACAGCAAAGAAAGGTGTCCCACTTGTTCTACTAACAATGTTTCCAAGTCATTACAATGCAAGCGTTCGTAACGTATCAGGCCCATCCATCAAGTACGTGACTATGTGTTTATCGACAAGTTTTAGCAACATACAAGAACAAGGAGCTACTGTGCCTGCAGTTATTGCTTATTAAAGATACATAATCTGGCCATTTTAAAGAAAAAAAGGTTAAGTGTTTGGCATCACCAGTGGCAGGTGCACTAGAAATCCACACAGTACGTACATACACCCACACCAAGGACAACATGCGTACTAGTTTTCAGATTTTAAAGTTTAACCTCTCTAGTTAAAGAGCAGTTCAAAGACCTATTTCAAGATTTCAGATCCTACTTTTTGGCTGCCTATCTTAAATAAAAACTTTAACACATTTATTCCTTTGCTTTCTATTTAAGCAAAGGTTTCCCATCTGGACTGACAACCTGCATTCCATAGCTTTAGCCTGACAAATGAAAACAGCTGAGTTATAAATCTCCAAGAAACGGATTTGTCATGGAAACGGCAACTGAGCATTAATTACGGGTGCAGTTCAGCAAGAAAAACAAACAAAAAACCCAAAACAATGCAGGGTGTTTCTTCCTTGTATCCTCTGTCTTTTTATTTTAAAAGGCTAGAATTCTTAGATGCCTAAGGGAGTTGGGCACTCAACCCGCACTGAATTTCAATAGCAGCTGCACACCTAACTCCTTTAAGAAACTTTGGAAATCCTAAGTGTATTCATGGCTAGTAAAGTAAGTGGATAGACCAGTTCTTGACAATAAAACCTCTTCCAGCCCATTGGTGTCAATGGAACTTCAAGTATCAGACATCAGCATAGCAAATGCACAGGGGAACCAGCACCAAAAGGGTTTAGAAGGATAAAACTGTAGTAAAAAATAATTTCATTAATGCCTCAGGATAACATCATATTACCAAAGTCTCTCGGCTAATATAATAAAAAGTGTTAATTAGCAGATTTCGATCATTGCACCGTTTATTTATCCAGGTTTTATATTTGTAAGTTAGCTGCTAAAAAAAAATTTCCTTTTCTTGTCATTGATTTTCCTTTCCTTTGGAAAAAGGGCACTCTTTATACCTGGTTTCATTTTAGTATATTAATTCAGCTCTTTAGTGGCAGGGAAGGGACTGCTAGCTGATCAGTAGAAGGTATCCAAGCAAGAAAAATTAGGTTTGTTAATTCTGGTTACTGTTAACTCTCTCTTTACAAACACTGCAGAGCCTTTAATTCAGTTTCTTCTAATATTTTTAATAGCCAGTGCATGATAAAAATCTAGCTTCCCATGAAAAACACACTGCATTGTCTTGTATGCATGTGATTTAAAGATTACTTCATTCTTCTAGTCCTAACTTCTTGGCAATCTTTCCTATTGATCTGTGGTGAGCATTAATTCACCTTTGCACAGTTGGTGGTTGAATAACTTTCCCCATTTCTCTAGCTTTCTCCAAAACCTGAAAGTTTTCGTCATGCTTTTGACTTGTAAACCAGCGGTTTTGTTCAATTAGCGGCATTACTGCCACATTGTGCAGTGACATCGGTTTGCAAAAATGTTTCACTGCATAAAATACAAAATGTGGCTAGTTTGCTAGCAGGACAGTTACTGTACGGATGTCTATCCTTTTCTCTCTCTCTCTCTCTCTCTGGGTGGCATTTAAGAACACTGACTCATCACATGTGGAAAAGCACGCAGAAGTTTGCTCCCAACTAAGATAAGATCTGGGAAAACTCCCTTTAGTACCCTGATGAAAAACACTATAAGAGCTAGGTATTTACTACTAGACCACCATAATGTATTATTAAGTATCCAGGTTTACTGCAGACTACTTATAATCTATGGGTCTTGTACAACATTCAGCACCGTAGTATCCAAGCACTTCCCACTCTGCTCCTCCCTCCTCCATTATCAGACTTTGTTGTTTCCTGTTCTACCATTTCTCTGATCGCTCATCGTCCAGTGCATTTCCCCATTGCTTCCCTTGTCAGTCTTCGACCAGTACACACTATCCTCTATGTATTGGTTATTGCTATTTGACACCTCCTCTATCTCATTACAGCTCTTCTAAGTATACATTTAAAATGTTGTTATCACACTATTGTCACAATATCAATATCTGTTTGCAGTAAGATTACACCTGGGTGTCTATTGCTAGAGGCCAGACACGGGAGAAATGGCTGAGAGTTGCATCTTAATGTCTTTATTTTACTACACCTCAGGCAGCTCTGTGTCTGTGTTGTGTCCTCCATTCTGGGAGGATGTCTGATGTACTTTATAATTCCCCCATCTACAAGCAGACAGAATTATATGTTTAAAAGCTAACTGAGGCGACTGTGTTTGGAACTTCTTTTTATTAGGATTGTGGTTTGATTCCTATCAGGTTTCAGGGCTATAAAAGCAGATGCTGGCAGCACAATACATGTTTGTTAAAGGCTATTCCAGCTGCAGTGGTAAATTTTTATTCACCTGATTTTTGACATGCTGAAACAAGACATGCTTTACACCTCTCCGATATGGTGAAGATACTTTCATCACAACAACATCTCTCTCCCTATCTCTAATTGATGCTGACTATTAAGTCTAACTGCACTGGTGGAAAGAGAACTTCACCAACCATTATATGCTGGGTACCGCGAGCACAGAGTACTCCCTGCTTATGATATGAGATGTTCTTTGCAAAAGAAAAAGCCATAGGAAGTGCACCTGCCATGACCTGCAAGCTGGAAAGTGTTAGCTAACATGTCAATTATCAACCACAGTGCTGCTGCCTAATGTGTCAGGTGTATCAAGAAAAATAAACTTTGCAATATGTTCCGTTGATATTTCAAAGGGACGTAAATGCCACAGTAGTCATAGGAGCAAAGGATCAGCAGGGAAGGGGCTGAATGAACAGACTCAGACAATGACTCCATGTGAATAGAACAGCAGATCAATTCAGTCTGCAACTGAAATAGTGTACCACATGCTTTGTGAGAGTGGTGTGAGACAGACAGCCCTTTGAGAAGAGGGAGGGAGGAAGCAGATTACCCTCCAGTGATTCCACTTGGAGCAATGCTGGCAGCCCATTTCTATCACTAACAACATTTATATAATGCCATAAGATGAGAAAAGAGCAGAGGAGCAGGAAAGAATTGCAGAAAGGCAGGAGAAAAGAGGAGTCTGAGGGGAGCAAGGACGCTGGCCAAAAGGGATGGCATGTTGGAAAGTTGGTCCATCAACCCTCCTTCAGTCACCCAAGCATGAAGCTGATGGTGGTTGCAGCAGAAATTTTGAATTTCCAAAATGAGGTTTAAGACTGTTCCGTGTTACTTCTTTCTCAAGGAGGTTTGAACAGCGTGCTGAACACCCATTTGTCACAACTTTAGTTCTCTTTTTTGTTGTATTTTCAATGTTTGAACAAACATCAGGAACCACTTTGCCATACATAGCTAGTGTCCAGTACAGCTTTTCTACAGGTCTGCCTCATCAACATTCAATCCATTTTCCAAGTTCAAATGAAAACTTCTCTTCTCCCTTGACTATCCCTCTTCCTTTCCTACTGCTTGGCATCTGTTTCAAACTCTGAAGTGTTTGGGAACAGTCTTTGTAGGAAAGACTACAGAAGTATGCACTGTCTAGTTGTTACTGATTGATACAATCTGCAATGTGAAAACTAAACACAGCACACACCTTAAGTCAGACAGAGAATGACGCTTTTAGTTACAACTGAAGTCTCAAGCAGAAGACTAATTCAGGAAAGAGGAAGGAGAGAAAGTTCTCTTCTCTTCTTTAATTCCCTAAGTACGCAAATGTGGCACGTGTCCAGCATGGCTTCCCAGATGTAATGCTTATCTTCACACGGGATGGATTTTCAGGGTTAAGTCCTCCTTAAGGCTGGGGACTCCACCATTTGTTTACTATTGCATGGCATTCCCATCCCTTACTTCTACTTCACTATTCTTGCTGGGGTTTTAAAAGCTGCCTAAGGAAATCAGGCACCCAATTCCCATTGAAAGCCAATGCGATTTTGGCACCTCCCTCATGCGCCTTTGAAAATGCCAGCCTACGTGAGCTGCCAATGTGCTGTGAACAGTTACCAAAAGGCAAATCATTGAAACTATATATTTTTCACTTTTCCAGAGTTCCCCACGTTTGAAGTTCACATCTTGACCATTCTTGCCTTTTACTTTTTTGGGATGAGGGGGCAGAGGCAGGAGAGAAGGGGGTCACGCGTATGCAAGCGGAACAGAAAATATACCCCTTAAGTGGCAAAGGATTTAGTTCCAGCTTATTTAAAAGCAGATTTTACCTTCAATATTTTCCCGCTGGAGAAATGGACAAACTGTATTGTTCCTAAAAGCATGCCATAATAAATGAAAACCAAACACCAGTGAGAGCTCTTAATTTCTGCTGTTTATTGGCTGAGGCAATGGCTTTTAGCAAGAAAATGTTGCTTTCACTGGGCAGAACACATTGTTTATAATGCAAGCTTTTGAAGTCCAATAAGAAAAAATAGAGAGGATTTTGTTGCTTTGTGTGTGGTTTTGTTTTGTTTTAACAATGTGATACAAACCAGCTTGATACACAAATTAGAGGTGATCTCATCAGTCTGTTAACCCAGCTAAAGCAAGACCATCACTGGCAAGAGGACGGGCTGACTAAATGCCACTGATTGGCATTAATATGGGGTATAAATGCAGACTTCATTACAGAGGCAGAGCATGGCTTCTAGCTTTGAATCTGCTACAAACAGTTTCGCTGCACTGAAAAGTGGGATTTCAGAATAGTGTCTCACATTTCACATTTACCGTTTTACCATTTAGTCAGAGACTATGGCTAGTCTTGCCACCCCTCCTGATTGAAGGAAATGACCTACAAACATCATAGCCCTTACTGATTCACACAAAACAGATGCCTTGTGCAAAATGTCAGCCAATGGAAGCGGGGGGGGGGGGGGGGGGGTTTGGAGGAGAGGGGGGGAAGAGGGAGAAAGCAAACACTTTAAAATTCAGCCCGAATTGTAAAATGTGGTTTAGAAGTTTTTGCCTTTCATTTCTCATAAACTAGATCACATATTTCCATTAAGGTCCTTTTGATTTCTTTGTTGTGGAATGAACAATGCTTTAAAGCTACTAAAGTTTCATTTCTAACATGTTTCTGTTTTCGATCTAGCAGCGGGACTATTTGTTTTCCTAGCTCGTGACAGAATTAAACAATTTGTCTTTGAAAACTCTATAAGCCTTCACCCTGACCCCCCAACCCCCCCTCCTCCATCTGCTTTTCAGATTATGGTACTTTGATTTTTACCAGCTAAAGGTTTATGAACTGTTGTATAAACCCAATTACTCTCAGAGTAAATTGTTTAAAGCTCATATGTTGTTTTTTAAATTTTTCCCTGTGGAATGCTATTTGAGATTCTGAAGAGAAGAGACTCATTAGGGCATTTTGGACTAGAAACGTACAATTCAGAGAACTATGGAGCTTCCAGAACTGCAGAGAGGGAAAACCTCAACACATTTAAAGAAGAATGAGATACCCCAGAGACTTTTCAGGGTAGGGCTGTTAAAAAAAAAAAAAAAAAAAAGTGAACTTGGTTTTGGGGGGAGGAAGTCCTCTAAAAACAGATTAAGTTTCATCTGAGGTAGGGTTTTGCTCTTTAGTCAGTCTCTGCCCCACTTCCTGATTGAAAGCAGGGGCAGGGGACCTTCCGCTCTATTCTGGGATGTCAGCAGCAGATAGCATCCCAGCACAGTGTCTGATGGGACACTCCTGCAGCCAAGAGGAAAGTTGCTCTTCAACTTCCTCTGCTGATACAGCTTAAGTCTGCAGGAGATAGCATTCCAGTAGCCGAGGAGCAGGTACAAATCTGAGATGGAATAGTTGAGGGTGGCCATCAGGAAAAAATCAATGGAACTGGGCTGCCAGATGCTTCTCCAGATAAATACAGAGATGGGGCTTGAAACCATGCATCCCCAGCAGCGGCCCCAAGCTAAGAATAGGAGCTAGTTCCTGCTCCTGGCGCTACCAATTCCGGTATCTTGCTCCACACACGTCAGATCTTCTCCTATTCTGTAGGAGTCCTCCTAAGTGGTGCAAGAAGCAGAACTGCTCCTGTAGTGGTCCTGGTAGCAGCTCTCCTTACACATCAACTCATGCTCAGTGATCCAACCACCTCCATCATCTTGTATATTTTAGATAACAACCCTTCCCCGCACAGTCTGGGTCCCTGAGCCAGATGTACAGACTAGATAGAGAGAGAACCGCTCATTCAGCTGTTGGAGGGCTCCAGCAAGGCCTCTGTTGGGACTGTGTCTGCTTTTCTGTGCTAAGAGAAGGTCATTAACAGATAAGCCTCTGCCTGCCCCGGGAAGTGGACAACCTCAGATTAAAGCATCAGGTTCCAATTTTCAGTACTGTGAGCAACTGCACACACAAATCAAGCATGCACATGCACTTGCTATGTGTCAGCACTGAGAGGGAGCTATAGCCCTAAGCGATCACCAATCCAATTTTAGTTGCAAAAATGACAGATGCACACACGCAGTGCCCCTTCAAATAGGCAGGCTGAATTCATGAAAATGTTCCAATTTCAATCCAGCCCCATCATCACCGGCGTATGCGCAATGTGCCCAGCCATTTAATGGCAGCATCGGCCAGGTGGAGAGCTGCCGTCGAAATAAATCAGTGGGCACTTGACAAGATACGTGACAGTCTGAAGTTGACGACAGCTGGATTGCAGGTCATTAGAAAAACGGCATGTAAAGAGACTGGCTGCACAGTTGCCCTGTTGTGTTCGAACCCAGTTCAGAGATAACCACAGGTGCCTTGGCAGATCAAAACCCGGGGGGTAGATGGTTGGGTCAGTGACGAGAGAGTGATTAACAACTGTCACCTTTGACTACTTGTTGTGCCAAGCAGATTCCACCGTCACATCTTGCGATGGCAACATACTGACCATATGCTGTATTTGAGCCTAGTCTGCACAGCACCATACAGGAAATTAATATGTTTTGCTGTATATTTGTAAGAAAAGGAGCACAATAAAATTCAGTGAGGAGCTCTAGTTCTCTGGCCTACCTTTTCTTGCAGTGAGGAGGTGTGGTCTAATAGTTAGATCAGGGCATTGGAAGTCGGGACTCCTGGGTGATACTCCTAGCTCTGCCACTGACTTGTCGTCTGACCTTGACCAAGTCGCTTCACCACTCTGTACTTTCGGTCCCTCATCAATTACTTATCGATACTTCCCTATCTGGCATTATTAGACCTTATAAGCACTTGTGAAATGCTGAGATCCTTTGCTATCGTAGTGCTATACGAACGAGGGAAAGCACTATCTTAAATGGAACAAGCAATACCACTAACTCACCACCTGCAAAGAAGATCAGATTAACAGACCCACCAATGTCTTATTTACTTTCACTTCTTTCTGTTAAGTCTCCTCGCAGGCTGTCCCCAGTGCACTGTGTAAAGCAGCTGTTAAGAAACAAGGACAGTGTGTTGCTTTAACGAAACGGCTTTACCTCTAATGTCAGAAATGACAAATGATGAATAGTTTCTAGCGAGTTCCTGCCGTGAGCCTGGCCCAGGCTGTCAGGCCAATATTAACGGGTTCGGGTTGGGGGGTTACCCTTCAAGTGGCCAACATAAGAGGAAGACCAAGGTGCCATGAGTTCAACAGCTGTAGCTTGTTTAGAAAAATGCAGGCGCTCACTGAAGTCGTGCAATCAATCTGTACCCAGCTTCCCCTCCACCGCTTTCCACCGATTTAAAGTGGAAGTAAAACACTGAGAAGTTAAACATGGGGTAAGACGAGCTGCCTAGAGAGGCAGAGGACAGCGCTGCACGTGCACCTCTGAAGACACCTCCCTCCCGTTTTGCCTTAGAGGTGAACGGGAAAGCTTTCATTAAAATCTTGTAGTGAGTTTCCAAATAAAAGGCATGAAGATCCAAATATTATGAAACACCTAGTATAGGGAAATTATAACTAAGAGGCAAATCTCAGCACAGCTGCTGGACTGTGCTACATCACAGCTAGCACACAGCAATGGGTAGCTGGCGAAGGGAGCAGCCCCGGGTTGCATGAGGAGATGCAATGCTGGAGGCAGACTGCTTTCAGGCACTTAAAAAGTGCACCTATAGCTCACCCGCTGGAGCAGTGGTGGTGGGGGTGGTGGCAAGGCAATGTATCCTGTGACTATAAAAATAGTTCCCAGGAGAAAGAAGAGAAAAATAATAGAGGAAAGGTTTAAAAATCTCAGACCTGAGCAGGGCCCTGCTCCAACTCTTTGCTCTGCCTGAGCAGTGCAAAGGATGCAGAAATCTAGTTTTAAAAGCCAGCGGAGGACTGTTCTTGCATGCGTGAATCCCTAGGTGGTGCAAAACCAGTTTTACACCAGGCACCAACACTGGCCTGCTCAGTGTAGGGGGCAGAAGGCTGTGTAGCCAGAGCATACTGTGTGCTAGCCATCCTGGCCTTCCCCTACCTATGCACCCCAACACCCGGCACATAGCTCAGGTGCAGCTGAGGATCCAGCCCCTTTTCTCCACTATTTTGAATACAATTACTGTTTAGTAATGTATTCTGACCTTCACTCTCCAGGGCTTGCTGGACCAGATTTGGGACCCTTCTCCCAGGAGCCCGGCTGCCCTTTCAGAAATGACATATGGCCCAACAGCCATTTCCAGCTCCTTTTCCAACTTGTGAAACGTGTGAAGTATTTCGACATATTTGAAACCTCTCTCATTAGTTTGCCTCTGCCCGCTACTGTCCCTGAGACAAGAAGAGTTGGAAGAGTCAGGATATTGTTGGGGAGAGTCAGTTCTTGGCTTCTGGTTACTAGTTCAAATCCAGCCAAGATGAGTAGCAGCCCAAAAGGGTAGTGCTGAGAAGGGATGTGGTGTTCACAGTCCATCAGTGTGACCGCCGCACACATCCACTCTGGATTAAACAGGCGTTGGAGCCTGGACTGTAGTGGAGATCTCTTGAGATCAAAGCTCAAGGACACTGGTTTAGGGCAAAGGCATTAATTTATTCCATTAGTAAATCTAGGAGGGCCTCATTTCTCCTTTCAAGCACCTTTCTGCAACACCACATCAACAGTGGGGTGTAATCCTGCAGCCTATCCCTAGCTATAATCATTGCTGATGTCAGGGAGACAGTTTGCTCAAATAAAAGGTGAGCACTCATCTCAGGGTTTGGTCCACCCTCATTATTGCTAATTAAGCACTGACTACTTGCTTAGTACTGTATAAGACATCTTGAAATCAAAGACAGACGTGCCCCATAAATTACACTTCTATCTGCTGTGCAAAATTCAAGGGATTTATCAACCTTTCCAGCGCTATCTGCCCAGCGTGGCTATTTGCCAGAGACATTCTAAAGATTCATGTTTATTGATTGCAGCTCCCCAGATTCTGCAGAAAGCCACAGGCTTTATACCTCACAGGCAATACAAACACATCAGCCTCATCTTCCAGCACTCCCATTCGCTCCCCATTCATTTCAGGATCTGCTTCTGAGATGCTTTCACCTTTCTAAAGCCCTCTTCCTAGTCTATCTTATTGACCTGGCTTCCACTAGTTTTCCTGATCCACCCCATCTAGCACTAGCACCCCCTTTTGGACATCCCCCCCTCCCCCGCCCCACAGAACTCTTGGGGTCCAAATCTTCCCCTGCTGCATCGAGCATGTAGAACAATCTTCCACTTTCTCCTCCATACTGACTCTACATCTCTTCAAATCTCATCTTAGCTCTTTCCGGCTTTGCCTCTGCACCATATTTCTCCCTCTGCTACTCCAACTGGAGCATTCATAAACTGTTTATTTAGGAAGTTTTAACAGGTTTACAAATCACTGCCATGTAAATATCAGAAACAAAACAATCATTACAACAATGAGCTTATTTTACTTAGAAAAACCTTATGTGGTAGTGTAATCACCAAGTCGCTCTATTTACCAAGGTGCTACCATATCACAAAGCGAGCCTTTTTACACCATCCAGAACATGTTATTTCTGGTATTTTATTAAAATCAAATGAAAATACGTATATGTATCAAACCAGGCATGTCTATCAACTGTTAATATTCAAAAGAAATTGGACAGGTGTGCTGGGTTTCTTTGCAGGCAAATGTATTAGGTCTCCAAAACAGATGTTCTAAGAAAAAGGAAATAAGTGTGATATGTTACTGGCCTGAAAGTTTACAGGGATTCAAGAGCAACTGGAACATGTATTATCAGTTACCGTTTCATTCCATCACTCCTTCGTAAGTCATTTTGAGATACGCCCCACAGATGTAAAATACAGTT
Organism: Natator depressus; assembly: GCF_965152275.1. Lineage (NCBI taxonomy): Eukaryota > Metazoa > Chordata > Testudines > Cheloniidae > Natator > Natator depressus. The sequence continues at coordinate 22,509,186 of NC_134247.1, read as the reverse complement.
TATTACAGCAATATAATAAAATAAATAAATAAATACCTGGCTGTTCTATAGCACTTGTCATCAGTAGATCTCAAAAGGCTGCAAATCAGTAGATCCAACAGCATATAAATATGGCTAATTGCTAAATCTTAAAATGCCTCATGAAAACACATTGAAGTTTTTCTCTTGATCCTACTATTGTATGAAATTAGGGCAAGTCTAAATTAAACCACGAGAGTGGCACAGCACTGTAGCACTTCCGTGTAGCCACTGCCTATGCCAATGAGAAGGGTTCTCCCACTGGCATAGGTAATCCACCTCCCCGAGACATGGTAGCTAAGAATTCTTCTGTCAGCCTAGTGCTGTCTCTCAGGGGGTGTGGATTTTTCACATCCCTGAGAAAAGTACCTACGCCAATGTACGTTCCCACAGTAGATCAGCCCTTATAGACACTATTCAAACGTCCGTTTATATGGACCACCAGCTATTGGGGCAAACACACTGCATGCAGTGAAGTGGGCAAGGCCAACAAAAAGCAGTGGAATCATGGAAACATCATGAAAGAGGATAACTTCGGTGAGAGATGCAGATGAATTTTTCTTAAGCTATTTATTGGGAATAAAGTAAACGGAGACACAGGTCAAACAATCATCCTGCTCTTTGCTAAATGCTAATGTAGGTTTTGAACAGACAGTAAGATTAAAGGGACTTCCTCCTTCCTTCTAACAAGTAGGAAAGTAATCCCCTGCATACTAGATGTTTTAATAAATGCTACTACATATTCCGACGTCTAATCAACACCCTTCTTGAACAACCTGGGGAAAAAAGATTCAACACTGTCTACTACACAGTAAAGTGATCAGAAACAAGAAGCATCCAACATTCATTTCCAAAACAGGATACACTGCAAATGCTCTTCCCACGTCTACATGCACCCCATTTAAGGCTTAGGTTACAAGATTCTTTAAGATGCCATTTTTTATCTAGCTTTCACAGCACAAATAGCCACAAGAAAGCTACCGAGAACTCCTGTTTGCCGATTCAGGATCATTCGATATGAAGGGCACTTCATACAATCCTAGGCAAACTGCTCTAAATCCCTTAACTGATGGAAGCACAGAGAATACGTTTATCGATTTCACGATGCAAGACACAGGTCAAACACTGAGTGAACAACGAATAATTCATGCTTGTAAAGGAACATAAAATACTGTATAGTTAGAAATTCACTGCCTATCTATCAGTGGGGTGCAAGAGTTTTAATTAAGACAGATTAATGCACCCACAAAACCTATTGCATTAAGGCAATTATGGCTTTCCTAGATTGGCTGCCAATATGATATAGGTCCAAAAGAAATTACCCCTTTCTGCTGCAACAGAATAAATTGGTTTCCTTGAATCCAGTGGTTAAAGAATCCAAGTTCCTGACCTTGACTGTTTTACTAGTAGTAGTCTGTGCTGTAGGGAACAAATTGGGATGACATTTGCTGAAATGCGTGGGATTTATGGTATAATAAGCTGTGCATTTGTGCCAAAAAATAAAACACTTAAATCCAACAAAATCAAGATTAATTATCTATTAAAATACCAAAGAGAACAGCGCAATACAGGTGGTGCAAGAAACTGTCTGGCTTTCTTACATTGTGACTTAAGTTATTTTTGAGGTCACATTAAACATTCTGCATCTTCTATCACACTCTCACTGGGAAAATGAAAATGACTAAGGAGCAGCTATTTTTCCGTGCGGATTTTGCCCTTTCATAAACAAACGCTACATAACCCTTTCATAGACAATCATGCTAAGCTCACACAAAAACATTGTACTGCCTGGCTTTCATCAGTGAGACAGTCTGATAATTAACTACTGTGTGTTTATGACAATCCCTGTACAGAGGTACAAAACACCCTATTACTGCACCTACCAACCTACCTACCCACCCACTACTCCATGCCTCTATAGATCAAACCCATTTCTACTCTTCCCCACCTCCAACACAGTGGCCTTGAGTGTTATTGCTGTTACTTACAACTATGGGTGTTCAAACATCAATATGTTTGATAGATGCCTCATTCTCTAAATGCCATTCCTATTCCCTTCTGGTTTTCTAAAGGCAACTTCATGTACTTCCTTTCTTCAGCAGCAATAACCATGCTTTAAAATCACAAAGCAAACATCCTTTTAAAAACACATACAGACATCATAGAAGACTGAGTCCCGTCTCCCCTCTCCCCTGGAATGTGAACAAATTGTTAATACCCTTGCAATCTGCTTAGTTTCCTTCTTAATCCTCATTTTAGCCAATGCTCTCCTCGCAGGAGTTCATATCAATATGTCACTAGCAGTCAAATAATGCAGTAAAGAGCCAATGTTATTGTGAGCCTACAGTGGAATGATTTGCTACCCAGCAGGAGAACAATCTATATCAGGCAGCGGTATGCTCTTCTCTAGCAGGGGTAACTGCTACAAATGAGCTAGACTCCTCATGACAACATCAAACATCCTTGCTAAAATATGGTCAGTTGGTTCAAGCTAGAATACAAAGGCAGCACTGCTCTCTCCATATATCTGTAAAGCAAGGCATCTGTGTCTCCCCTCCTCAGTGCCCTACCCCTAAACCATGACCACATGTACACAGCCCTCTACCGTGTCTCACACATCTGTCAAGTCAAAGCTTACAGGACCACATGACAACTACAACAGCTTTGCAACGTCTGCCTTGGTCCACATAAATCTGAAGCCTTGAAATCTGAGCCATGCTTCTCCTTTCAGGTGCCTTTGTGGTAGTTTGTTATTCTGAAACATAGTGAAACTTTCATTAAATTTTATTAGCTTTGCTTCATTTCAGCAACGCAAATAGTTTTCAGCAGACCACAGTTCACCAGTGATTACACTTTTCTAAGGAATTCACAGTTCTAACAACTACTGATCAATAAACAAACTGAAAGGAATAGTTGCAAATACTGTGTTGTTTCCCTTAGGGCTCACTGACCCCACAGTTTACTATACATATGCCAGCAACAGTTCCAGGAAAACAAAAGATGACAAACTTCTTATTGCATCTATTTCACAACCATGACTGCCTTGGGGCCATATCTGTTTTATGTGTTGTCCAATTCTTAAACAATTCTTCTCAATCTTATTTGCTTTTAATTATAAAGTAAGAGATGAGATAATTCACACCATATGATATTTTTTGGAGGAGACAGAAAAGGGTAGAGAGGAAAGTACACCATCATCTTTGCATTTAGGTTACCAGAGTGAAGAGGAACAGGGAAAATACAAGGTTTGTGCCCTTTTAATGGTGTATAAAGCACCAAAAAGGTTTTGATTTTGCTTAAGGTCCTCACACATTAAAAAAAAAAAAACACATTAGACTGGAAAATTCTATGGACAACTGGATTATGACAACCCACATATCAAACAAGTGAAACCTGAATGACTGAAAAGTGATTTTTATTTAGACTGCTTAGAACTCTCCTTTAATACGTATTTAACGCACATACCCTGCAGCTGGATGAAAAGATCTGTTTGTTAAAGATTTAGCCTCCTCCATCATTTCAGTTAAGTGCTGAAAAATTGCCTAACCTACTTCTCTGTGTCCCAAAGAAGGACCTAGGGAAAAACCTTTAAGAGAAGCCATTAACTACATCCCTCTTGGTAAATGGTATATTGGATATTTTCAAAAGGACTACAACTTTGAAGTATATTTTCTCCAAAATTTAGTTTCCAAGGACAGGCAACTTCTATGGCCAAAGCTCAACTAGGAAGTTACCGCTAATCAGTACAGCCACAAAGTGGAATATAAGAATGACGGTACAGTACTTGTACAGTAGGACTAAAATGTTTTTACTATCCCAGAATTGATAGACATATTAATTGGAGGCAGCTGCAAGGGAAAAAAAACCTGCCCTAGTGACATGATTCATTCCTTTTCATAGATAATTACATCTGCTCATAGTGAATCATTAGTTCAGGGAATTTTTTTTATGTTAAGTTTAAACACAGCAATCAGATATGTTAGTCTGTAGGATAAGGCAAGCCAGATGACATGTCCTTTTTCAGAGACTTGTTTACATTTGCAGTGTTGTCAGTCGTGAATTAAATGGCAATTTCATACACCAATAATTTTCACCTAGATAAATCCAGTTTTTATAAGTGGCATAGGCAGTGCAGACACTAATGGCAAAAGCCTTCCAAGGGGAGTAGTTGGAGGAAAAAACCTAACCTGTTTCAAGATTGAGCTTGATAAATTTATGGAGGGATGGTATGATGAGATTGCCTGTAACAGCATATGGCCCATCTGCTACTGCTGTTGACAATCTCCAATGGCTGGAGAGGGGACACTAGAGGGAAAAGGTTCTGAGTTACTACAGAGAATTCTTTCCCAGGTGTCTGGCTGGTGGGTCTCACCAACATGCGCAGGATCTAACTGATCACCATATTCGGGATTGGGAAGGAATCTTCTCCCAGGTCAGATTGGCAGAGACCCGGGGGGGCACCAGCTTCTGCAGCATGGGGCATAGGTCACTTACCGGTTTGAGCTAGAGAAAATGGTGGATTCTCTGTAACTTGAAACCATTAAATCAAAATTTGAGGACTTCAGTAACTCAGCAAGAAGTTACGAGCCAATTGTAGGAGAGAGTGGGTGAGGTTCTGTGGCCTGCGATGTGCAGGAGATCAGACTAGGTGATCGTCATGTTTCCCTTCTGGCCTTAAAATCTATGAGCAAAAGAGGGATCACTAATTCAGCAGCAGGGAGACTTTAGCAGCATAGTTTGTGCACCTTAAAGTGCCAAGCATTTTTACTTGGTAGTTTCCCAGGGCTTGTACCCAGGCTGCATCGTTTAGCACTCTGTAGCAGAGGATTTCAAAGCCCTTTAGCAAGAGGACTACTTTGCAACTTCTGCAAACAATAAATTAAGTTTCACCAGCAATGCAAGGTGGTATGCCCCCATTTCACAGGTGGGGAACAAAGTCACAGAGAGGTTAAGTGATCTGCCCACAGTCACACTGTGAGTCAGTGGACAAGCCAGGAACCCCGATGGCCAGTCCTTTGCTGTAACCACCAGATCACAACTGTACGTCAGCCATAAAACTAGGGGTTTTCTTAGATGTGTGGGGGATGAGCAGCGGCTTGAATATCAGCTTGGATTTTTCCGTACCCAAACTAAAAATGAGAATTAGCAATTACTGTGCAATTTGAGCTGCTGTTCTTGTAAAAGGCAGGCGATGCACCAGTTGCATTTTATCTCATTTATTTCTTTAGCTACATGAAACCTAGAACATAAACGAAGCTTTCCCCAAGAATTATTCTGGTTTTCCTAAGAGAAAGTAACATTGTTTAAAAGGAAAACCATCCCTTTTCCCGTTCTTCTTCTAGTTCTTAAAATCTGTCTACTAAGAGGCCTAAGACAGTGCAAGTTGTAGTTCAATTCCATAAGTAGTGAGAAAGCCCATCAGAAGGTGTCATACTGACAGGACAGTCTCTGTTCAGGTTTTCATGTCACGTATGTCCAATAGATGTAGTACATTTTATCTTCAAGCACACATGTGGTTAACAGGAAGCACCCAGATACTAGGATAAACAAGTTAAGCCCCAGTCCTTGCAATACCTATGAGCTTAACTCCTGTTTCCCATCGAAGAACTGGAGAGTGACCTTTGGCGAAGACAGACATTTAAAGTCTCCCTCATCTCTCCCAAAACATTACTTTCATTTTTAGCCCTAGCACCACTGCTTGTTTGTGTAACTGGAGACGTGTCAGGCCCTTTCTTCCAGAGTGATTTAAACTGCTCCAGTGTTAAAAGTAAAACAGAAAGAACAAAGATGCTAAAATATTAATCATCTTGCACAGCATCCACTGGGAGTAAGTGGAAAAATGCAATGCTTTGTGATCTGCTGGCCTCACTTCCAGGTTACTGCCTGTTCAACACACAGAGACTCCCTTTCCTGTACATATGGAGAGGACTTGGGAAAGAATTTACCTCACCAGCTCTTTTAGATTGGCCATTCAGAGTTCAAAGTTCCCTCTGTAGTGACTACTACTTACTGTTTATTGCTGAAGAATGACAATGTGCTCGGTGCAGCACTGCTCAGCAAAGCCCAGCCATTTCCTGCCCCAGAGCTTCCGAGGTACGTGTATACATACATACATACATACATACATACATACACACACACACACACGAGAAGACAAGATGCACTGACAGCTCCAGAGAACAGAGAGGCTTGTTTGTGTGTGTGACACAGAGTTATTCTTATTATGCTCAGAATGTGGGGGATTTGTGAACAGAGAACCTAGAAAGTTAGATCTGCTCCCTTTACTCACAGCAGGCATGCAGGGTCCCATGTAAAAAGTTCCATGTGCTCTTCATGTTCAGAATCTGATCTTGCAAAGCCAAAATTCTGATGGGTCAGGTGCACTTGATGTCACCATCTACAACAATGCAACACAGGGAACTCATCTCCAAAGGAGAGGAAGATCCCAGCATCTATGTCAAAGAGAAAATGGGGAGAGAGACAGTAATAATCATCTGCTCCCTTTTTCTCTTTCGTGCCACGTCAACACAGTGGGGCTAAGGCAGCAGCTGATATCAGCAATTCAAAGGGAAACCAAACACTCACCTTCCACTTAGCTCACTTTCTACTGTAGTTGTTACACAGCATTGCTAATGTAAGTTGCCACTTGGCTACGAGTTCTGCATGGGTAGACTTCTAAGACCAGAAGGAGCTCCAGTGACTTGTATGAAAGTCCACTCGCATGGAGTTCCTTACTGGATCATGGCCTTGTTTTTTTTTTTTTTTTTTTTCCAGTCATAAGGAAGCTGAAAAGGCAACAGAGTTTCCAGATGGATCCAAGGGGTCCAGGGAACCAACAAATATATTCAAAGCAGCAGTGAAAAGAAGTTGAATTCTGCTCTCAGTTAAACTGGTGTGAGTCATACAAGACTCCTTTGGTTCCAGTACAATTATTCTGGATTTATGCTAATTTAAGTAAGTGCAGAATCTGCCCCAAAGTGTCAACCTTTTCCCTATTTTTCTTACTCTGCTACCAGGAATAATTTGTCATGGCAGGATATGCTGCATCAACCCTCCAAAAAAGATCAATATTGAAGTAAATCGCCCTGGAGTATGTCTACACTTAAAATGCTGCAGCGGTGCCACTGTCGCGCTTCAGTGTAAACACTCATGTCACTGTAGTTAATCCACTTCCCCGAGAGGGGGTAGCTAGGTCCACAGAAGAATTCCTCCAACAACCTAGTGCTGTCTACACCGGGGATTAGGTCAGCATAGCTACATCTCTCAGGGATGTCAATTTTTCATAGCCCCGAGAGCTCTGATGTAAGTTTTCAGTGTAGACCAGCTTGTAGATTAATAGAATTAAATTCCTGAAGGGGATGATTCACACTACAAAAGAGGAATGGTGTTGGTGGGACTCTTGGGCTATTGAAGACAATAGAACTCTGGTCCCATGCGTTGTAACACACCCAAGACCTACATCAATCAGACATAATGGCTGGATTTCTTAAAAGGGACCTAAGGGAGTAAGATGTCCATCATCCAGAAAAGGTCATATTATGGAAGATACTATTCAACACTGAAGTAACCGGATATGCCGATGGTGCTGTGGAACACTAAGGTCCTCTGTACCCCATAACCCCCCCCCCCACACACACACACAAGCACGCATGCATATGCAACAACTGGCCAGTTGCACATTCCTTCTGCCAGTCCCAGGAGAGTAGATAAGATGAACCCACTGCTTTGCACCACTTTGGGACCCATGTTCCAAAACACACTTATGAAACATGAATTATTTCATGCAGTATTAACAAGCAAAGAGAAAAGGGAAACTACTGTTTTTAAGGGACAAAACGCAGCTTTTTGATTTAACTCTCCTCCTTAACTCATTTATTCTATGCTTCTCCCCCTAAGGGAAAAGATGAAGGATCATGTGGGGAGGGTGGTGGCTCAAGACAGTTTAAGTGTGTATGAAACGGCTGTTCCCTCTCAAAACACCATTTGTGTTGCCAGTGAGATTGCAACACAACCATGACACTGCTCATTTACTCAATAAAATATCATGAATTCCAGCTGGAGATTCCTTTTCCCTTCCCCAAGGGCAAAAGATGTTTTTCATGTTTAGGGTGTGGAGAAAGATGCAAACTAACATTCAACCATATTCCAGTCTTTGGGGGAGATCTGTAAGCCCCTCAAACCTGTATGAAAGTTAGACGGCACATGAATAGCAAACTAGCACTGAATTTGCCTCCTCTATGGCCTCATCTACAGTGCGAGTGTGACCGTGTGCTGACAATGGTGAGTGCAAGAAGGTTCATTCCCAGCCCTTTCTCTGACACTGAAAATGTCTCAGCAGTGGGAACAGAGGAACAAATCCTTCAACCCCATTGCAGA